>NC_060258.1:9318555-9645819 GCF_921293095.1 Ischnura elegans
AGGGACCAAAATTTGGGCTATTTGATGTATGGAGGTTCACTATAGAGAGGTTTCAGAGATAGGCACCATTTTTTTTCATATCCTTTGAATGTGAATATATGAAAGGCACTACTGTCTTTTAAACCATTATATTTATGTGTTTAAACACACATGCATGCATCAGTGAACATATACATACGTATTATTGAATAATTACAGAAAGCGAATGCTATGGTATGTTTTTTTTTACCATGATTCGAGTGAAAATTATGTGACCTCTCTCAATTCAACAGTCACTTAAAATGATTTCGACAGTTGGATACGTTTTTTATTATTTACTGTTAAGTATGCTCTCAAATGGAACAAAATGGTCACAACTAATGATTAACCTGAAAATGACAGCATAATTAGGTATATAAGAAAAAAAGAGTGAAACATTTATCGCTGATAATTTAATTCCATGTACGTAATCACGGCTGCATTAATGGTCTCTTGTTGTCTCAGTACGATTTGCGGAGGTAGTTACGCTGTCTTGGGGGTGTTTCCTTGGTATGATAAGTGGAGGTTTTACAATATAAAGAGGTTCACTACTAAGAGGTTTGCATATAAATTTACATGTAAATCCAACGGGACCGTAGTGGTGGTGTGATGTATGGAGGTTTATGATGTAAAGAGGTTCAATACATAGAGGTTTTACTGTATTAATATTATTTCATATTCTAAAGTATCTAGTTAAATACATCGATATCGCAGATGTTGCCACTAGCAGGGTCCCCACTCTAACTAAATTATAAAATTCACGGTTTTTTCCAGGTTTTCACGGTATAAATGTCATCAAATTCACGGTCTGTTGATAAGCTTTTTTAGGCAGAAATTTTGCAGACGTAACAATCACCGCTTAAGGTTGTGAGTGGCAAAATGGAGGGAGCAGTGAAGTGGGGAAGTAAAGAAGAAGTGTCTGATTTTTCGCAATGGTTAATGAACACTTTGTTTGCTGGTCTTCCAATCACAGGCTCAAGATCAATGTGTCTCGTCATGGCAAAAGGACCAATAATTGCACTCGGAATATACGTGTGGAGATAAATGTGTGGACAGTGTCTGTGTGTGGCTCGGCCTTGAAACATGATTGAAACATCTTTTTTTTTCTTTTGCTCTGTCAATTTTAGTTCTTTTTCTATAAGTTTGAGAGGTTTTTAAGGTTTTACGACGAATTTCATGGCTATTTCCAGGTTTTTTTCACGGTAGTCGAAATTCACGGCTTAATCACGGTTTTAAGGTTTTCACAGTTGTGTGGGAACCCTGACTAGCATAAAATCATTTATTCCTTCCAAAGCATCGAACATTTGAAAATCAAGTTCTTTATGCACAGTATGGATATTTTAACGTCGTTTAACTTTCAAAATATGTAAACTGTTCCCCTAAATAGTGACAAAATTAAGGAAATTCGATGACGAACTAGAATCGTCATTCACGATTTGGCATCGGAAGTTCATGACGTGCTAAACACGTCACTTCAGCGCAAGGGGTTAATTTTTAAGGGAACCATGCAGATGGATAATAAATTCCTTCACAAAAATTGGTTTTGATGATTCTTTTATTTGACAGGGACACGAGGTTTCCGAATGCGAGGCGGAAGGCCAAAGTGTCGCCTCCTGTGGTACGACAGGTTTTCCTTGCACGCAAACACTTTGTTGCAGACGTCGCACGGGAATTCTCTCTTCGGTCCGTGCATGTAGTTGAGGTGCTTCACCAATTTCCTGCGGGAAGCGTACTGTTTGCTGCAAAGCTCGCACGTGAACATCTCGTCCTTCTGATGCACCTCCATGTGAGACCTCAAACCGTGGCTCTGCGGAGGAAAAAGTAAAAACATTAACTCATTAGAGTTATGCCGTAATGAGCAAAAAGCATTGATATTAATATACAGCGAGTCCTCGATTAACGTCACTTACCGTTCCTGAAAACTGTGACAATAAACGAAATGATGTTAATCGAAACATAATATCCCATAAGAAACAATGTAAAAAGTGAATATCGGCTCCTAGACCTCACAATTCCTACGTGAAAAAATTTTAGCGTATCATATCTGGGGCTTTTTTTACGGTGGGAATAACAAACTATTGCATAAATACGAGTTCCTGTCTTCATCGACGACAATAGCAGCACTGACATTAATCCTTCTCCATTTTTGTATCTTCCAGCATTTGCTTTTTGGCTTCGCTATGGTGGTCGCCTGGGCGAGCGTCGCCTGGGCATCATCATTGCTGAAACATCGTCGCAGTTACAAGAACCAAAATTATTGTGAACACGGTGAAAAAAGTGATGACAAAAACTCCCGAGTTCTACTCGGAAAAATTCCTTGAAATCACTTTTTAGGTTCCTGAAAACCATTATGTCAAGTAAAACCTTGCGCACCTACCTAAGAATTCATTTTTCAGAAAATTTGCTAAAACCGTAATCGCAATTAACAATAAACACTCAGTTTTACACTTCGTTTAGACTGACTGCATTACCGCCGACAAAGCGAAGAACCTGCAACGCCCGCCGCTTCGCATTTCTTTCTCGCGCGAAATTTAAAAGCCTTGACGTTATCGTGAAGCGAAGGTGCGATAAACGAATGACGGTCTCAAAATTTTCGTGACGTTATCGCGAAATGATGTTAAACGGGGTGACGTAGAACGAGGACTCACTGTACCGCATTAATTGTAGAAGCCTAACTGTCCATGATGAAAGACGCCGTGGAAGACTACGAGATAACATATCAAGGGTTTCTTATCCTTGGCTTCTAGGAGTCCAATCTCCAAGAGTCAGCAAAGGTTCTCTTACCACACCGATAAAAGCACAGATGGTAATTTCCACACTTTTTAAATCAACACTCAAAGACCGACCATTACATCGGGGTTGATTGATTAAAATCACTTTGACTTAAATCTTGATTTAAATCACATGATTATTATTTTTTTAAATCAGGTGATTTAAATCATAATGCGATCTATATGTTTGATTTTTAAAGAGTCAAGAAAAGGAAGCTGTAAGTGTATAATTTTGATTTTTATTTCTTAATTAATACAATGAATCGACAGTTATCAGCACAATGGTGGCTCTTAAATAGAAATGATACTGTAGGAATGCATGTAACATGAGAATTTAAAAAAATTGCTTTGGTTAGAATACCAGTGTATCCGTTGAAAAAAAATTGTTTTCTGATTTAACTTCTAAGCGTAGGCACCATACAAAGTTGCAATTACAGAATTTCTCTAAACTTCATATGCTTTAGAACCGCATAATATAGCACATTTGATACTTCCAATGGCAATTTTATATTATGCTGGTGCAATTTTTAATTTGATACCATTCGCATTTCCATAGTTCTCTCCCCTGATTGACTAAATGTTGTATTAAGTTTAGAGTATGTTGCCTCTTATTGTTTCTGCAAATGATCATTCTCCAATATGCTGCCCAAATAGTTAGTTTTGCAAATAACTGAATTTTTGATGAATGGAGAATCATAAAAATCTCATTTAAATCAATAAAATCCGATTTAAATCAATAAAATCCAATTTAAATCAAAAAAATCGACAAAAATGATTTTTTTTAAATCAAGATTTTTATCAACCATGCATTAGATGTTTCAGAGAGAGAATCCAGCCAATCACAGGATTGTATTGGTGAGGAACGAGGGCTACATTTGCACAGCCAAAATACCGATATCGGCACTTTGATCTGCAGACGCCAGCTTGAATACTGTTTCAAGCAATGACAAAACTGCTTTCACTCAATGACAAAAAAATGAGGAGAGCTCCGAAAAGATGAAGAGATCATTCAATAGGGTAGTTTCCGTCATCAAAGAAAACGAAAGGTATTGATTACGATTTGTTACCCACCATTACTGTATTCATAATATACAAATTATTTGGTTTTGGAAATCCCAGTTTAGACGAATGGCAATGGTAAATTTTAACATCATTTGAAAAGGGCCAGATTGGCGCCCATGCGATGCCACTCCACGTGACGTCACAGGGACCTAGTTTCTGTATGAGTAGATAGGAGTTTTACATCGTCTGAGATTAGCAATGCATGCATGAGGCACAGAGCTCAGGGAAACATCTCTTAATAATCATCTATTAAAACTGGCTGAGGTCGGAAAGTTTCCTTCGTTTGATAGGGGAATAATAACCCTTATTTAAGCCAAGCGCTACCAGCCAGCAGGGTACTCAACCTGCCAACATCCTGTGTCGTATCAGCGCTCAAAGCCTCGCCCCAAGGTCACCTCAATTGCGGCAGCGGGAAACAGAATGACATCACACGTGCTTTTCCCATCATTCATACTTATCCGTTGCGTTTTCGCGCACTTGAAAATTTTCACTTTTCATTTTATCGTGAAAAATAGATATCGTCATTAAAAATGTGAAAGCGTGAAATGCTTACTCCAGGAGTAATAATCTTTCGATTTAGGCAATAAAAAATAATAGGAAACCACCCTATTATCCTGGATCAAAGTTGAGTTTCGATACAGCGTATCATCATCTGGCCAGATGATGATACGCTGTATCGAAACCGGTCGCAAATATATTTTGTTTTGTGGAACAGCGAAGTCTTTTTCTTAACCTTTGAGCATCATGAAGGAGTTCCACTATGTTACTCCAACCACCATCGCATTTAGCATAATAATTCGAAATCTCGAATATCTAATACTTTCTAGTATTCAAGTATTTGCGGATACTATTCGCACATCACTAGTTAAAATTCACAGGGTTGTCTGCTTTCAATGACTCTCAAAAGCAAACTAAACGACGGGACTAGCTCAAACTTTAACTGCTGTTTATTAACTGACGATAACTAACAGGAGTATTGTTGTTTTCATATATTTAACGGGAGTATTCGACGAGGGAAATTCAAAAAGTCATGGACTCATCAAACGACCCTCGAGTTACAACTGCAAAAAGTGGGTAAATAAATTGGGTGGTGAAATTCTTAGCACTTGTAATAGGGTAGTTTCCTTCACCAAAGAAAACGAAAGGCATTGATTGCGATTCGTTACCCACCATAAGTGTATCCATAATATACAAATTATTTGGTTTTAGAAATCCCAGTTTAGACGAATGGCAATGGTCAATTTCAACCTCATTTGGAAAAGGCCAGATTGGCGGCCATACGATACCACTCCACGTGACGTCACATTGATCCAGATGCTATACTGCCTGAACAGAAAGCTCTGTGTCGGTCACCTATGACTGACGTGGCACTCAACGTGTTTATCCTTATCATGATGCAGCAAAGTGATACATTCGATCGGGTCACGTGAAACATGGTGGAACTCCTTCATGACGTTTCAAAAAGGGAGACAATGGCAGGCAGTAATTAATAAATAGTGGAAGTGATACATGTTCACAGGAATAAATTATTAGTTCATTAAGCAGAATTACAAATTTCAATAGGGTAGTCTCCTTCATCAAAGATAACGAAAGACATTGTTTGCGATTCGTTACCCACCATTAGTGTATTCATAATATACAAATTATTTGATTTTAGAAATACCGGTTTAGACGAATGGCAATGGTCAATTTCAACCTCATTTGGAAAAGGCCAGATTGTCGCCCATGCGATGCCACTCCACGTGACGTCAGAGGGATATCCTATCTATATACAGCCCTTGGGGTAACTGACTCACTCATGGATACAAATTCCCGACCACTTCCAGACATGCTGGAGAGCTGAAATTTGGCACGCGTGCGGGGAACCCGAAATGATCCGGAGGAAAAATCCGAAAACCGGAAGTTTCCGCCACGTGTCGTCGCTAGGACGACAAAATGGCCGAAATCGCGCTTTTTCCGGGGACCGTCTTTCGGTTTTTATTTTCCTGCGCGCGAACTGTGCGTGCCACACGGATCATTAATGCAGTTACTGAAAGCTGATAAACGTGGGCACATAATTACGTAATGTTGTTAATTTGTTTTTAAGAAAATTGCAGCCAAAATGGCGTCCAAATATTCGTTTTTCTATTAAAATTTTATAACTTCCGCTCCCTTCGACTTAATTTAAGGTATAGGATAACGAAAACGATTATTATATATGCCTATAACATCGTCTACGAAATGTAGGTAACAATTTTCTTTCGTCGTCCGTGGTTACTCAGAAAAAAATTAAAATATTCCGAAAATCACCGAAAATTACGATTTCCAAAAGATTAACATAAGATTATGTCGATTTTAACCTGACCGATTTCTTTCAAACTTTGTAGTTACATACACTTATTTATTATCTTTCAGAAAACATGAACTTTTAATAAATGATTCAATGTATTTAACCGTGAAAAAATAAAAATGGCGGGCACTACTCACTTTTTTCGGGGACTGGTTTGGTTTTTATTGTATTACTCTCGAAATATGGATGTCGTAGGGCACACTTCTGTTCGATATGACTGTAAATGAATGTGACCATATAGTATCGTCATCTTTAAACCCCCCGAAACCCCCTAAAAAATTAAAATTTGTACAAAAGTAGCCTTTCCGGGTACTTTTCGTCACAATTCCGCCGCTTTTCCAATCCTTACCACTCATTGCTACGGAATTGATGTGGACGATTGATGACCGCTGGCAGTAAAAACCTATAAACCCCCGGTAAACCCTCATAAACCCCCCCAAAAAATAAAATGTTGCATATAAGTCTACTTTTTGGGTACTTTTCGTGACTATTCCACCGCCCCCAACGACTCATCCCCACGGAATTTATGTAAATGGATGGTGACCGCCAGGAGTACACACATTTAAACTTCCGGTATCCCCCTGAAATCCCTCCCAAATGTAAAATGTGTCATTTAGTCTCCTATTTGGGTACTTCTCGCAAACATTACGCCACACTACCCGTCCCCTCTCAGCTCTAGATCCGGAATATTTGGTGAGGGCGAGCAACCGTAAACCATATGGGAAAAAATACCAGAAACCCCCGATCACCTCCTGGAACATCGCTGAAAAAAAATAAATGAATTTTAAAGTCGCCTTTCCGAGTCGTTTTCGTCACAATTTAACCGGTGCCCCTACCACTTATTAAACCCCCCGAAAACCCCGTGAAACCTCCCAAAAAATTTCTAATAAATCGCCTCTCCAGGTAAAAGAATCGTCAGACCACTGTTCCGGACCCCTAGGACTTATCGGTACGGAATTTATGAGAACGATTTGTGACCACTGGTTTAACACAAGTATAAACCCCCGGTATTCCGTTGGAACCCCCGCAAAAAATGAAAAACTTGCCATTAAGTCTTCTTTTATGGGTACTTGTCGCCACTATTACTCCGCATGGCACTACCCTTTACAATCATCGCTACGTGATCACTGTGGACGATTAGTGACCGCATGCATAACACATTAAAACCCCCAAATCCCCCTGGGCACCCCTCTCGGTGGAAAAGAGCATTAATGAGGACTAAGCGGAGCAGCCGCGGGGGGGCTCCTCGACCCCAAGGCGGCGAAGCCGCCCCACAACGAGGAACGGCGAAGCCGTTCCGAGGAGTGACTGGCGTAGGCGAGGGGGAGCTTCAGTAACCCTCGGGCGGCGAAGCCGCCCCGACGTTCAAGCGGCGCAGCCGCTGTAGACTCCACCCATCTCAACTCACACTCAACCCCTGGGCGGCGAAGCCGCCCTCCAGCGAGGAACGGCGAAGTCGTTTCGAGGAATGAGTGGGGCGCCTCCCTACCCCCTGGCCGGCGAAGCCCCTAGCTGAGTTGAGATTATTCTAACTTTAAAAGTCTTCGAGCGACCACAAATGTAGACGGCGAAGCCGGAACCGGGGTTTTTAAGGGGCGGAGCCCCTTAACGAGCGCGCGGAGCGTGCGAGTATATTCTATACGAGTAGATAGGAGTTTTACATCGTCTGAGATTACTAATGCATGCATGAGGCACAGAGCTCAGGGAAACATGTCTTAATAATCACCTATAAAAACTGGCTAAGGTCGGAAAGTTTCCTTTGTTTTATAGGGTATTAATAATCCTTATTTAAGCCATGCGCTTCCAGCTAGCAGGGTACTCAGCTACCTGTTAGTTGCCTGCATTCTAGCGGCGCTCATAGCCCTGCACCAAGGTCACCTCGTACAGCGACAGCAGGGAATCAGACTGACGTCACATGGGCTTTCCCCAGCTTTCATACTTAGCCGTCGCGTTCTCGCACGCTAAGTATGAATGCTGGGAAATCTAAAAGCGAGAAATGCATACTCAGGGAGTAATAATCTTTCGATTTAGGCAATAAAAAAACAATAGGAAAGCACCCGATTGGGCCAATGTATCAGCCAAGTGGTAACCAAAGGATTAACTTTAGCCAAGTTCATAATTACATGGGAGAACTCCCTGTTGCAAATGTTGCAGATGAACTCAGGCCGATTCTTGTGGATTCTCTCGTGCCGAAGCAAGCCCGCAAGGTCAACAAAGGCCTTCCCACAGTCTGCGCACAGGTGCTGCCGCAAGCCTTCGTGCTTGTTCTTGTGGACCAAGAGATCTTTGGGACGACGGAAGCGCTTGGAACACAACTCACACTCGAACGGCTTGTAGTCCGAATGCGTGACAATGTGAGAGTTCAAAGACGGCAGGTCCTTGTACCTGCGGAAAAGACAATAATAATAATAGTAACACAGTAAAACCTCTTTACATCGTAATGAAGGGGACCAAAATTGGGGCAGTTTGATGTATGGAGGTTCACTGTAGAGAGGTTTCAGTGATAGGCACCATTTTTTCATATCCTTCGGAAATGAAAGGCACTACTGCCTTTGAAATTATTATATTCATGTGTTTAAACAAACATGCTTACATAAGTGAACATATATTTATTATTTAATAATTACAGAAAGAAAAATTAATTTTTACCATGATGCGGGAGAAAACGATGTGATCTCTCTCAATTCAACAGTCACTTAAAAAGATTAGGATAGTTTAATGCCTTTTTTTCTTATTTACTGTTAGGTATGCTATCACATTGAACAAAATTGCATTAACTAATGGTTAACGTGAAAATTAAAACATTATGAAGGGGTGTAAGAAAAAAAAGCGTGAAACATTTATTGCTGAAAATGTCATTCCATGTACGTAATCATGGCTACATCAATGGTCTCTAGTTGTCTCGGTACGATTTGCAGGGGTAATTAGGTAGTCTCAGGGGTATCTCCTTGGTATGATAAGTGGAGGTTTTACGAGATAAAGAGGTTCACTACAAAGAGGTTTGCCTATAAATTTACATGTAAACCAGACGTGACTGTAGGGGTGGTATGATGAATGGAGGTTTACGATGTAAAGAGGTTCACTACATAGAGGTTATGCTGTCTAATCAAGTATTCTATTAAATCAAGTATAACATTAAAGGTGTGTAAGAAAAAAATAAGGGTTAAACATTTGTCGCTGAAAATGATATTCCATGTATGTGGTCCCGGCTGCATTAATGGTCTCTTGTTGCCTCGGTTTGATTTGCAGAGGTAGTTAGGCCGTCTCGGGGATATCTCCATGGTATGATAAGTGGAGGTTTTACGGTATAAAGAGGTTCACTGCAAAGAGATTTGCCCATAAATTTACATGTAAATCTGAGTGGACCGCAGAGATGGTATGATGTAAGGAGGTTTATGATGTAAAGAGGTTCACTACATAGAGCAAACACAGCAATGGAAGTGCTATCTCTCCTGACTTCGCATATCGTTTGCAAAATTCAGCTCTGGCTAAGGGTCGTGAATTGGAAAATGGAGAGAGCAGGGTGCCAGGGAAGTTAAGAAGTGTCTGAATTTTTGCAATTGTTAATGAACACTTTGGTCACCAGTCTTCCGGCTTTGGTACAGGCTTAAGGTCATTGTGTCATCATGGCACACGGACCAATAATTGCACTTCAAATATACGTGTGCAGATAAACCTGTGGCCATGTCTGCGCGTGACTGACCTTGAAATATGACCGAAATATCCATTCATCTTTTGATCTGTCAATCGTAGTTTTACGATCATAAAATCAAGATTGAGAGTATTTAGATGGCTTTATGGCGAAATTCATGCCTTTTTCACGTCTAGAAAAAGGTCAGCAGGTAAATGAATGTACCACGAGACAAGCATCATTCTGTTGGGTACCGACTATGTAGCGTTTGGAAATATAAACTTCGCGAACATACTAATTAATCGAATATTCACCCATGTAATTCTTCGACGGTATAAAATGGAATCTCGAAGGAAACTCAATCAATTATTCTGATAAAAATATTACCATATAATTATTGTTATAGTTATTCCGTGAATTAGTAGTTTACTCGTAGAGCTGATTCATTAGATCCCACTTTGAAGCGAGACAATCGTCAGTTCACTAAGGTGAGTGGACATGTCTCTCTGAAATGAGTCAATACTATTTACTGCTGACGGGTTTCAGAGATTTCCACTTACGTGTTGGACACGAGTATTAAGTTTTCTTCGTAAGTACCACTATTTTTCACTGTCCGACCAATGTACTTTGATACGTTTTCCAAAGGTCCAATTAGCATACATACAGTGAAACCTCTTTACATCGTAATGGAGGGGACCAAAATTTGGGCAATTTGATGTATGGAGGTTCACTATAGAGAGGTTTTAGTGATAGGCACCATTTTTTCATATCCTTTGGAAATGAAAGGCACATCTTATTAACCATTATATTTATGTGTTTAAACACACATGCATGCATTAATGAACATAAATTTATTATTTAATAATTACAGAAAGCGAAGGCTATCGCATGTATTTTTACCATGATTCAAGAGAAAACAATGTGATCACTCTTAATTCAACAGTCACTTAGGATAGTTAGATACCTTTTTTCTTATTTACTATTAGGTATGCTCTCATATTGAACAAAATGGCTACAACTAATGATTAACGTGAAAATTACAGCATAATAAGGTATATAAGAAAAAAAAGAGTGAAAAATTTATTGCTGAAAATGTCATTACATGTTCGTAATCACAGCTGCCTTAATGGTTTCTTGTTGTCTCGGTACGTTTTGCAGATGTAGTTAGGCCATCTCGGGGGCATCTCCTTGATATGATAAGTGGAGGTTTTACGATATAAAGAGATTCACTACAAAGAGGTTTGCCAATAAATTTACATGTAAATCAGACGGGACCGTAGGGGTGGCATAAGTGTGGAGGTTTACGATGTATGGAGGTTTATGATGTAAAGAGGTTCACTGCATAGAGGTTTTACTGTAATTTGAAAACACAACAGAAAAAAATCCATTCATGAAGACATTGCAGGAGGATAAAAATTAGGATGCAATTTTGAACAATCTGTAAGTGAGTCTTTAAAAGTTGCAATACCGGCCTTCCAAATTTACTGAAAACTTAGGCACAAGGAACAAGGATTACTTAATTATCCTGATACTAATGATTCGAATTCCATTTGGGTGATAAATGAAACATTAGTGTCTTATTTTCACTAATCAACCCCTTATTAATAGTATGGATGAGGCAATTAAATGGAAATATCAACAAAGAAATGAACATTTAAAAGCTTTGTGTCAGTCATTTAGGGACAGTGACTTTAATATTCTTAAATCAAGGCATGAAATTTTATTATTGAAACAATCATGGACACCTTATGTTGGGAAATATTGCAAAAATTTCTTAAGAAATTAAAAATCAGTAGATTAACGTATCTTATACGATTTATAGGTATGCTCTCATATTGAACAAAATGGCCACAACTAATGATTAACGTGAAAATTACAGCATATTAAAGGTGTATAAGAAAAATAAGGGTGAAACATTTATCGCTGAAAAGGTCATTCCATGTACGTAATCGCAGCTGCATTAATGGTCTCTAGTTGTCTTGGTACGATTTGCAGAGGTAGTTAGGATGTCTCGGGGTTGTCTCCTTGGTATCATAAGTGGAGGTTTTACGATATAAAGAGATTCACTACAAAGAGTTTTGCCTATAAATTTACATGTAAATCTGACGGGACCATAGGGGTGGTATGATGTACGGAGGTTTATGATGTAAAGAGGTTCACTACATAGAGGTTTTACTGTAATAGTATTAGTCTAATATACAAGATGTCAACCGAATCAAAGCAGAAAAATTCATGCATGATTCCTAGTTTTCCAGGGAAAATTGAAAAAATTCCAGGTTAATCTTACGTGAATACTGTGATTAGTGGTGAGACGGGGGGGGGGGGGGGGGGGGGGGGGGGAGGGATAAAAGCCCCCTTAGAACTCAGAGAAATTTTAAAATTTAATCTTTCATTTTACTTAATTGGATAAATACTACTTATAGACTAGTGTAAGGATTACTAATCTATCCCTAAGGAAGTCGTAAAACTCACCATTTTGAACCATTTTTATACTGACCCCGGAGGTTCTCCATACCCCCCCCTTGTATTAGTTGCGCCTAAAGCCCCCCTAGACTTAATTCCTAGCTGCGTGCCTGACTGTGATGTATGTATAAGAATTAAAAAAAATACCCTACAATTACTTCAGTAGTTTCAAATTACATTAAATTGTTGTATTTACAAGGAATAGATTAGTTAGCACACATTCCATTTACAATTTAAGTTTATTCAATGCACGCCAAGAAGTTGTTTCGATCTCGTAAGTAGATGTTGACGTCACCGGCCACACTATTCTTCGCATTTTTGAATCTTACTCGAGTCAACAGTGCTAGACATTTCGATGTTTTACTATACTGGGATTCTGGGACACAGGGATCATGCCCATTTGCACTCACCTCCTGTCGCAATATGTGCATGGGTAAGGATAGCCTTTTTCATGCTCCCTCATGTGATCCTTCCAGCGATTCTTGTACACGAAGTTCTCCCCGCAAGTTCTACATTCAAACGCGCCCTCGTTCGAACGTTTCTTGACAGGGACGACCAGTGGCCACACAACTCCTTGGTCCCACTCCTTATCTTCATCTTCAGCCTTCCAACGACCATCATCGCTGCTCACGTCCGCCTAGAGGAAAGGAAAGGCCTTAGGTCAAGATTACATACAGCAGACTCATCCCGATCATCCGTGCGGTTTATCCGTGTTTGCGGATTATCCATTGCATGATTTTCACTCTCGCTCAATATTTTCAGCGATCTTTATTTTTAATAATTAATTTAGGGCCGTATTCTTAGTCGCCCCTGTAGGGTCAACCGATCCTGGAAACGTCATCAGCCCCTACATTAACCGTTCTCGCCCTACATACGCCAAATCAAGCCCTACATAAGGCCGTTTTTGGAACTAAACGGGCCCTACTTACCTGCCTGTAGGGTACCTGAACCAACCCTACACCCTACAAAAACATGGCGGCCAAATATCGTCTGCTGATCACTTCGATTCAAGAATCTACGTTACAATGGATGTTGAGGGAGACGACCTCACACAAGCCATTTTAAAATGTACAGTAACACCGCGGAAATGTAATAATATATATACACTTAATAACCACCAAATTAAATAAATTATAAAATTGACTGAACTAATAAGAACAATATAGCGGTATACATCACCTTGTTTCTACGAATATATAATAATATTTTTCACATTTGGCACTTGGTATACTTTTGGGAAAATAATATTTCCTTTGTGTATAACCATACAAAACGTATTTTCATGCCACTATTTGCCACATAATAAACTTAACTACGGAAGGTGAATGCGAATGACGAACCTTGATGATGCAACGTAAGTTCCCACGTCAATGCTCATATTTGCTCCGTACTTATTACTATCTTGTACAGACTGCTGTTGAAGTAATTTAAAGACAATTAGGTTCTACTTTTGGCTCGATATGAGAGTATTTGTAGCGATAATTAAGGTATCGACACGACCTGGCGGACGACATTCACTTTATTTACCTTGAGCCGTTACCCTAACAATACGCCCTAAAATTATCAGACGTCTTTTCTTAGTTTCATAGTTAGTCCCCATTACGCCACCAGAGTGGAAAATTGGTGCTGCGCCATCATCTACGTCATCTCAGAGAACTTGACGACGGAATCACCCCCCACCACTTATGTAGGGTCGACTTAGAAACACATGTAGGGGCCTTTTGTTATGTAGGGACGGATATGTAGGGTCGACTAATAATACGGCCCTTAATCTTAATTTGGAGAATCTGAGCTTTTCCCGGTGAATAGCATGGATGAAAGCTTCTTGGGTTTCCAACCGGGTCAGGGTCTGCATTGTGTAGGCCGACGTTTCGTTGTGAGACTTTCCCAACATCCTCAGGGCTGATGAAGCCGAATAGAGATCGAGGACTGCAGCTAAGTAGCGCTTGGAACCTGGCAATAAATAGGATGAGAAAGGAGGAAAAATCCCGGACCAATCAGAGACCACCTAGGTAAAGGAGGAAGGTATATACATCAAACACAGTGACACTGGCATCATCAGCCCTGAGGATGTTGGGAAAGTCTCCCAACGAAACGTCGGCCTACACCATACAGACCCTGACCCGGTTGGAAACCCGAGAAGCTTTCATCCACCCTAATCTTAATTTGAAATCCGATGCAAAATCATCGGAATTACTTGATTGATGCTAGGATACACCGGGCTCATTACTGCCATTAGATTCCCCTTCATTAAACGTCACCGATCGCATGCTAGCTGCATTCATGGGAGCACCGCGTTCCTGTTTTCCAAGCCTCGCAGTGCGTGATCGCGCTCCGTGATCACGGATACGTGTCCTGCAGCAGTTGCAACCTGGGCAACTTGCGCGAGACGCGACTATGTGACATGGTGCTTTAAAGTGTTGTTTCATGCGTGGTTTTCGAAACCATTACTTACATGGAGCATTGTTATCGCCGCTAAAAAGATAGCAAACTGGCGAAGTAAGTTTTCATTGAGTCCAAGAAACACTCCAAAATGACAAAATAACTGTATTAATGATAATATATTGTTAGTTTTACGTAAATTATGATTACAACAAGACGTTAAAGTGAAACTTTGGGGTATCCATGTTTTCTGATTATTATGCGACGTCAAAGTCCCACAATGACAAGTTACGCGAGATACTAAAGATTAACTTGTCTGTTGCCCGGGCATATCTTAGACTTGGTGAACGCTCGGTGATGCTGGTAGAGATGGGGGTGGTTCCCCAAAACCTTGGTTGAGAGATAGACAAAGAGGGCGCCAGGTGCATGCATTGGATGCACCACCAAGGAAGGTACGTCACAACCTTTTACGACGAGATGAAAGATAACAGATACAAGTTGTACTTTTACAAGACTTTAATACAAGTTCATTAAAATTCTGGGAGTAATGATGAGTTTCCTCCATATACAAACAAGCCTCCAATCGGGAAGTTTCTAGACGTAGCACACACTCTCCAGCAACTTCATCTCTATCTTCTTACCAAACTTGATAAGATGAGGTGAAAATAAAACAAAAGTATGACTCCTGTCATTACAAAAATTAAAGAATGGCTGCATGCACCCTCAGCTTTTGGGAGAGGAAGAGAAAATCCACCTTACAGCCACATGGCGACGAACGCCATCCAGAGAGTAGCAGCTCTCTCCACAACAAAATGACCCGAATGCGGGCAGAGCTAGCGGCTTTGCGGAGAGGACCATATTCTCCCGAGTCTGAGCAGTGAGAGAGAGAGAGAGACGGTCGTTCGCGAGCGTCGCCAGGAAGGGAGGACTCCCGGGAGGGGAGGATAGGTGAGAGGGGGAGTTAGGGGAAGAGGAGAGGGAAAGGGGAATGCCAGAACCTGTTTTCTCTGAAGCAGTCGGTGCGCGTCGAGACCGCGTAACTAAAAATTTTCCTACGGCTTGCAGGCTTGCGCAGGAGTCGCGGCGGAGACCGTGACAATTCGTTCTGTCTCTCCCCATTATTAGCCATTAAGATAATTGGAAGTATGCTGTACAGCGAATCCTGTCACAACTCTTACACTTACTGTCAGCGTCAAAATGATGTGTCCCTGTACTTTGCAAATTTATATCTGGACTTCAGAGCATGCCATAATAATAAATAATACGTCATTTTTAAAGAAAATTTTAGTCTTAATTCTGATTCATTTTTTGTTTCATGAAAACTTCAAACACGCGAGTGCAATAAATGACTCCGCGCACCGTTTAAAATGAGCCGTTTTGTAAACTTCATGAACTATGTAACTCAACCTAGGGAAAACTACTATGTCTAAAATTATGTTAAAAAAATTTCTTGAAAGTTGTGTGGAGGACACTAAAATTGGTTCAATATATTGGGCACATTTTTTAAGTAAGTAACATTTTGAAACAGAAAAAAAACTGACTAACCTTTTTGTGACAATTTGATTGTTACACAAAAGCCCAAACGTAAAACTTACCAGGCCTTTTAACTTCTTTTCTGACACAATTACCGTTAGTATTAAGGCACTTATCGTATCAAACAACAAGCTGTTGCATACCGTTGTCATTGGCATAGCGAGTGGGGAAGCCCGTGGGTTCCGTATGCCCCCCGAAATATGAGAACAAAATACACTTTTCTTCATAAAAGAAAACAAAATACAGTGAGTCCTCGTTTAACGTCACTTACCGTTCCTGAAATACGTGACGATAAACGAAATGACATTAATCGAAACACAATATCCCATAACAAACGATGTAAAAAGTGAATATCGGCTCCTAGACCTCAAAATTCCTATGCAAAAAAAGTTAAGCGTATCACATCTGGGGCATTTTTTACAATGGGAATGCCAAACTATGACATAAATACGAGTTCCTGTCTTCATCGACGGCAATTGCAGCAGCGACGTACCTTCTCCATTTTTGTATCTTCCCGCATTCGCTTTTCGGCTTCGCTATGATGGTCACCCGGTCGAGCGTCGCCTGAGAATCATCATCGCTGAAACATCGTCGCAGTTACAGGAACCAAGATTATTGAGAACATGGTGAAAAAAGTGACAACAAATACTCCTGAGTTACACGGAAAAATTCCTTGAAATCACTTTTGAGGTTCCAGAAAACCATTATGTCAAGTAAAATTTGCTATAACTTTACTTGACGTTTGCGAACCTACCTAAGAATTCATTTTGCAGAAAATTTGCTATAAACATAATCGCAATTGACAATAAACACACCATTTTACACTTCGTTTAGACTGACTGTATTACCGCCCACAAAACGAACAACTTGCAACGCCTGCCGCTTCGCATTTTTTCTCGTGCGAAAATTGAAAGACCTGACGTTATCGCGAAGCAAAGGTGCGATAAACGAATGACGGTCTCAAAATTTTCGTGACGTTATCGCGAAATGACGTTAAACGGGGTGATGTAGAACGTTGACTATCTGTATTGAAAATTCATGAATTAACAAAAGATTTCTTTAACAAGTGAAGTTTTTTCGATTGTGAAAAGTGTTAAAATTAGTTTCAAACCCTCTGCTTATTCGTACCCTATTTTTCAAAAATTTCCCTCCTTGGTTTTAGGTCAAAACCCCCCCTCCGTGCAAACGAAAAACCTGGCTACCCCACTGATCGTTGGACATGGACAATTCTTGCCCGAATTAACAGCCATCGCAAAACTGTCCTTTTTAACCCAATGTTGCCTTCAAGCACCATCAAAAATGTACAATACATTTTCAGCTCTATTCAGGAAAGATTTAACCCATTATAACCCAGTGTAGCTTCTTAGCAACATCAAAAACTTATAAATTTCCTGCTCTATTTAGGAAATATCTAAACCAAGGATTACTTGGTTTTACCAACGATATTAAAATTTTCTGGGGCAAGATCCCCGGTTTGGCCCCCCCAATATTTTTTGTAAGTCGACATCCCTGAGTTGAATTGTGATACCTACTCAAGTTTTTCCGGAAATTTTTTTGGAATTTGTATTGAAATAAAAAAATAAATAAATAGAAATAAACTTACTTCATCGTGAAATTCTTCATGTGCCGACATGTCGTGGTCCGTTTGCTCCCCTGCCGTGTTGGTTTCCCGTAGACGTTCCTCTAGCGTCGACGTGCACGGAGCCTCCACGTCCATGGCAGTCGTCGTAGCAGAAGAATGCATCATCGCCTCTTCCCCCATTGAGGAACGGTGCCCAGGGTGCACATTCACCTTCTTATCAACAGAGGGCTCCACCGGTTGCACGGACACCACCTATGAACAGTGGAAGGGAATTACAGAAAAATCGATTTTTCACCATATTTCAAGGTCAGTCACTCGCAGACACTGTCAACGCATTAATAATAATAATTTTAATCATCCCAGGGCACTTATACATGTATAAGACAAGTTAAAGAAATAAACAAAATAAATAAAGAAGAGAAATACAATGAAACACATTACATTGAAAGAAATTCGTTTACAGAATAAAAGGCATTAGATATCAAATACCTTTCCAACTTTACTTTAAAATCCAGGAGGCAGTTAACACCTTTAACATTCGAAGGCAGGTGGTTGAAGAATTTGCAACCACCGTAGGGAGGACCTTTTGCATATGATGAAAGATTGTGTGACACAGTTCTAAAGTCTTTGCTCCTCCTGGTGTAGTACAGGTGCACGTCGTTATTTAAAACCAAACCCAAAGTGAGGTGCTGCTCTTTGACATATATTGAAGCATAATAAATGTAAATACAAGGAAGAGTCAAGATATTGAGCTTTTTGAAGAATTGCCTACAACTAGTAGATTTATTAACACCCATCAATATCCTGATAGCCCATTTTTGAATTTTGAATAGCCTAGTGGTACAGCTAGCATGACCCCAGGATTATCTGCATGTGCATATTCTGCATTTATCTGCACATTTACATTCTAAGCGCAATAGTTTAATTTCCTTCATCAAAGAAAACAAAAGGCATTGATGGCGATTCGTTACCCACCATTAGTGTATTCATAATTTACAAATTATTTGGTTTTTGAAATACCGGTTTAGACGAATGGCAAGGGTCAAATTTTATCCTCATTTGAAAAAGGCCAGATTGGCGCCCATGCGATTCCACTCCACGTGACGTCACAGGGACCTAGTTTCTACACGAGAGGATAGGAGTTATGCATCGTCAGAGGCTACCAATGCATGCATGAGTCACAGAGCTCAGGGAAACATGTCTTAATAATCACCTATTAAAACTGGCTAAGGACGGAAAGTTTTCTTCGTTTGAAAGGCATTAATAATCCTTATTTAAGCCAAGCGCTACCAGCCAGCAGGGTACTCAGCTACCTGCTAGCAGCCTGCGTCGTATCAGCGCTCAGAGCCTCGATCAAGGTCACCTACCAGGCGGGAGGGGGAACCAGAAATGCGTTGTACGGACTTTTTCCCTTCATTCCTACTTACGCGTCGCGTTTTCGCGCGCTTGAAATTTTTCACTTTTCATTTGATCGCGAAAAATAGATATCGTCATTTAAAAATCTAAAAGCGTGAAATATGTACTCCAGGAGTAATAATCTTTCGATTTAGGCAATAAAAAAATAATAGGAAACCACCCTATTATTGGTCCGTGTGCCATGATGACACATTGACCTTAAGCCCGTACCAAAGCCGGAAGACTAGTAACCAAAGTGTTCATTAACAATTGCAAAAATTCGGACACTCCTTCTCTTCCCTGGCACCCTGGTCCCTCTATTTCCCCACTCACAACCTTTAGCCGGAGCTGAATTTTTCAAACGATAGGTGATGTCAGGAGAGATAGCACTGTCATTGATGCATTTGCATTCAAGGCATCTGTTGCGTTTGTTACATTTTTAGTTAACGTGCGGCCAATGATTGTTACGTGACCAATATTTTTATCTAAAATACCTCATTTACAGGCCGTGAATTTGACGACATGTAGACCGTGAAAAAAAAAACATGGGAATTACAGGCGGTCCCAGACTTCCCCACACTATGCGTTCCGGAAAATATGCACAAAGGTCGAACCCTTGAGTTCCGTACTAATCAGGGGTAAACGTTCCAAAAGAGCGATATACAGTGAAACCTCGATATAACGACACCCCACGGTGCACTAATAAACACTCGCTTTAGCGAATTGTCGCTTTACCGGAGGTGGAGCAAATAATGCCAATATACCTGTTGCGAACAGATATACAGGAACAGGAGTGGTGCGGCGACAGATAAACATCTATCCGATAAACGTAAGCATAAATCCAGACGAAAGGCGATGTTTTTTTGCATCACTAAATTTCCTTACTCAAATAACGGCTAACTATTCAAACAATTTATAAGCGCCGCACTGAATAAAAATCATGCAAAGCATTGTTTCGTCAATCATTATATTTATCGAACGACAGTTTACCACATAAATTTGAGACTGAGCACTCCATTAACTTCATTTCTAACAGATCGCTAGCAGTTACAGAGGTTAAGGAGTCTTGATGAAAGTCTTCCGGCGGTGAAACCCTCGCTATGGCGAGAGCCAACACCGAAAGGGTCTCGTAAAAACGAATTTTTTAACACGCTTATTATAGGGTCCATTGACGGTGCATCGGCTATCTCTCGTAATAGCGGGGGTGTCGCTATAGCCCGTACTCGCTTTAACGAGGTTCCACTGTATACCGTATTTGTCCGAATATAGTTCCCCCTTTATTTTTCCAAAATCGCCCGTGATAAAAGTTAACGGAGACTACACTCAAACCCATTTTGTTAATTTTTTTTTTTTAACACTTTGCGTGCCATGGACGTAATATTACGTCTTTCCATTTAATTTGCTTTGCATGCGTGAAGCCGTAATATTTCGCCCGAGGTACTTTTCCAGTTTACTGCTTAGGGGTTCTGTTTTTTCAAAAATCAACTTCTCGATGGAAAAAGAGTTCACTTTATGTCTTGAGGACGAAAAGTCCTCTGTAGCTACCGGCATCCTCATCTTAGGCCACTTGGTGTGAAAATTCTTTGGGCCAATGGACCGTTTGTTGAGGGTGCATTGACCCTTTTTGTCATCCAGGATTTATAATGATTTGCTCGGAACAATGCTTTTTTATGATTTCCATGCTTTAAATAGTTCAAATTGAGCGTATTAAAAAAATTATTATGCATGTTATGGCGTTACATCATATGTTACAACTTTTTTATTTTTCAAAAACAGTAGTTTTTCATTTGTAAATTACATATTTTAAAATTAGCAATAAAAGTTATTCAACTCATTCATAAAAATAGAGCAAAGTCCATTTTTATTGAAATGCACATCGATATAAATATACTTTTGATGCTAATGTTTTAAAAAATGTACGAATATAGTAAAAAATGGCTGGATTTTTCAGTAGGGCTTTCAATTTAGCAGCCGGCACTCACAGTGTTAAAGATCGCTGAAAACATCGAAAAAGTGCAAAGCTCATGCAGGGATAAGCCGCAACACGCATAAACCACAGCCGGATAATCGGGACTCTGCTGTTGTTTGAAAATGATAGAGAATAATTATGGCATTATGTGCCATTGGTACTCAACGGTTATCTCTGAATGTTTTTTTTAAATCATCAAAACAATTAAAATTTGAGGGGAATTAATTCATTCAAAGCAACTGGAAAGCTACACTGTGTCCATTACAATATCTACCGATTTCATCGATAGATTTTTCTTCCTCATAGGAAAATCTACTAGGATTGGTAGCATATTAATTGCGTAAGCTTGGTTTCGCTGTTAGTAGGGCCCGCCCGCCTTGCGACGGTGCAGGATTCCTCGTCCCTTCCCTTCCTTCCCTATCCCCTCCCAGGAGGCGTCGTTGGGCTCCCATCGCGACGACGCCTCCTTCCCTTTTCCTTCCTGTCCGCCCCCTTCTGGGTGCAGAGGTAAAAAGATCGTGCTTATAGACCCTGCCCCAGGAGTGTAACCCACGAGCCCGCCCTAAGGGTTTCGTTCACACTGTGTCCATTACAATGGGGTGCTCTCATAGAATTAAAAAAGGTAAATTTTTTACACATCTAGATAATAAGTTATTGATGTATGCAAAATATAACTACACAATTCTCAATATTCTAAATGATACAGAGCTTCAAAGTTTGTGTTAATTACTGAATTCTTTCGTGCGACAAGAAAGCTCTGTGAGGTAAGAATGCGGGTAAGCAGATTTGCTCTATGGCAATAACAAAACAGTAACGACGATAACAAACATCTACGACGATACTGATTCATATCTTGAAGGGTGTCACAAAAACAGATGTGAATAGTTTTAAAGTTTTTACGGTGCATGTATTGCGCAGTGGCTGACTACGACTTCGTAAAGACTCATTCTGGGAACATTCTGAAGGTAGATTAATACATGGTCGCTTATTACTTCCCCAGAAATGAAGATTTCTCGGCGTGTGGTTGAGAAGCCGCAAAATTGAAATGTAGCATAAATTAAATAAACAACCTCATACGTTAGCAATCCAAAGCTTTGTTTGTATCTCATTTAACTACTGTCATTTACTAATGGGGAACTTGCATGAATTTTTTTAATTTCACTGGCGGATAGAAAATTATTTTCTGAATACAACAAAGAAAACAGCATGTATGTCTGAGTTTTCCTTCGCGAGATATTCAATGATAAATATTACGAATTTTAAAGCGCAGGAAAAACTCCCTCACCACCCAAGCCACTGCCGACGAAGCCTCGATGACGTCAAAGGTGCCTAAACATCACACGAAGCTATTGTTGTGATTGTTTGTAATAGTTGCCAGTAGTTGTGAGAGCTTCGTTTGTTAGACTTGTTGATTATTTTCTATTTAAAGATAAATATCCGACGATAGAGGATCGGAAGCCCTCATATTTTGTATTATTTATAATATTAATATCTGAGTAAGGACATAAAATATAAAACTGGAGCAGTTAAACCAAAAATTTTATAATACCTAAATAAGATCGTTGTAGGAGTCTGTGCCACGGCCGTAGGAAGGGGATACGTTAATTGTAAGTTGATGTTATCGACGGCATATCATTCATTTAAGTATGTAATTAGAACGATTTTGATGTTTACTAATGTCCACTTAGCTTTTATATACAATAACTTCATCCGTTTATTCGTAGGTGCTGGAGCGTATTTCCCAACTCCCTACGGTTGTTTAGGCACCTATGACGTCACGCCTGGCCTCGGCAATGCTCGGGTGTCTTCGCGCAGTGGTCGGCTCAGAGAAATTTTTCTCGATTTTAAATGCAATTTTTTTATTTCTTTTGATGTTGAATGGAGAAACTTAAGGTATTTTTGCGAGGTAATATATGTATCCATTTTACTTATTCAAAATAGTTTTCAGAACAATCGACGACCCATGCAAGTTCCCCATTGCTTTTAATGTGTCCTTGGTGCAATATTGAAATATGTGAAGTTAACGTTTAGGAGAAATACAACAGAACATGAATGACGCCGATTAACTTACAATTACCATTCCTAAGGTCTGGAAGAGAGACATACGGTGATTCAGCAATGGGATTGGTTCAATTGTTAATAAATTTGAGCGTTAGCACTGTTGGGGCTATATAACATTAAGAGAGAACAATAATCTAATACTGTGGAAATCTCCGTAGATGCGGAAGATGAAAAAGTAATAAGCGCTATTTGTCAAGACTGTGCTGTCTGTATCTTCCAGTCTGCATACATTCTTGAAACCGGTCAATTATTAAGGATCAATATTTCATGAGTGATGACGAAATGAGCTTATAATGCTATGAAAAAAAAATTGTACTGAGAGATACATAGGTATTTTTTTAAAGTGGGACAAATAGTCTACTGGCATCACGTAAACGTTTTGTTCACTGGACTCTGACGTCAGGGGCGCAGCTAGGAATTAAGGCTGGAGGGGGTTTAGGTCCAACTAATACCAGGGTGTGTGGGAGTATGGTATACCCACCAGGATAAGCCTTCGGTGTGAGATTAATAACTTGCGGAATTTTAAGATAAATGGTTCAAAATGGTGAGTTTTATGGCTTTGTGAGGGAAATTTTATTAATCCTTACACACTATCAATCAATCCTTACACACAATCAATTAGTAATATCAATCCAATTAAGTACAATGGATTAAACTTAGGCATTTCTATGAGCTCTAGGGGGGGGGGGGGGGGTTTCTTCCCCAAAACCCCCTCCTCGCAGCACCACTGTCTGACATCACGCTCAGCCAACATGGCGATGGGTCGTTTGGAGCGCAAGATAACAATACAATTTTCAAATTGGAATTTACGAATAATACGCAGGTTAGAGATGAACTCCTTTCACCGTAATTTTTAGAATTAAGGATAATATTTTATCACATAATCATCCATTTTCAGTGGAATTCCCCATTACACTTAATAATACAGTAGATTCCGGTTAATTTGGACATATCGGGACTTGTGCACTTTGCCCCAATTAAGCGGCTGCCCCAATTAGGCGAACTCTCTTGTGCGAAAAATCCACAGAGGAAAAATCATTCGCCTTGACCGGGATTCGAACCCGGATCCCTCGATTTCCGAGTCCATACCACCTTGTCCGGTATAGTCCCAAATTTCCACAGGGGAGAATGACGCCTCGGTAGCTTAACTGGCTAAAGCACTCGGCCAGAAATCGAGGGATCCGAGTTCGAATCCCGGTCAAGGCGAATGATTTTTCCTCTGTGGATTTTTCGCACTATTTGTGCATTGCGGGTGACTCCGTAAAAAGTTATTACCGTGGCTAGTCCCGGTATACTTTCAGAACTCTCTTGTATATGGGCATAAAAAACTTTGAAGCTGTAGAGAGAAGACAAAAGAATGTTTATAATGCAACATAAGTTTATTGAACTATTAATTTGATTAATAAATCAGTGAGTTTAGTTAATTTATTATTACTTTTAAGAATTATAATTTAGTTAAAAATATTTTTCACAGCCACGGGCAACGCTGAATGAATGTCTTTTACTAAATCCTTTTAAAGAAAAGTCTTATCCTCTTGCGGATAGTATAACAACAAGAGCTTTCAAAATAGGGCAAGAATTGGAACATTTTTGAAAAAGAAGAGTAAATCAAAGGAGGAAGATATAAAAAAATGGTACTCCGAAAACAAAAAAAAAAAATTAATTTCGTCGCGAGTATAGAGTCTATGCCCCAAGTAACCAGTAAACCCATTAAACGGAATCTGCTGTAAATAACTTACCTTATTTGACGATAAACCGCCACCTTCATCGACTGTTTTGTTATTTCTCCTGAGTTCCTCATCAAAAAATTCTTTGGCCTCCCGGAATTGCTCTTTGAAGCGCTTGAATTTTGTTAGTTTCAAGAGACAATGGTCACAGATCACCTGGGGGTAGTCATCGGAGGTGGAGACCTGAAAGACAGATTTAGAACATCACATTGGTTGAGATTAATGAATACAGTGAGTCCTCGTTTAACGTCACTTACCGTTCCTGAAAAATGTGACGATAAACCAAATGACGTTAATCGAAACATAATATCCCATAAGAAACAATGTAAAAAGTGAATATCGGCTCCTAGACCCCACAATTCCTACGCGAAAAAATTTTAGCATATCATATCTGGGGCATTTTTTACGATGGGAATGCCAAACTACGGCATAAATACGAGTTCCTGTCTTCATCGACGACAATAGCAGCACTGACGTAAATCCTTCTCCATTTTTGTATCTTCCCGCATTTGCTTTTCGGCTTCGCTATGGTGGTCGCCCGGGCGAGCGTCGCCTGGGCATCATCATCTCTGAAACATCGTGGCAGTTACAGGAACCAAAATTATTGTGAACACGGCGAAAATAGTGACGACAAAAACTCCGAGTTCTACACGGAAAAATTCCTTGAAATCACCCTTTAGGTTCCAGAAAACAATTATGTCAAGTAAAACCTTGCGCACCTACGTAAGAATTCATTTTGCAGAAAATTTGCTAAAACCATAATCGCAATTAACAATAAACACACCGTTTTACACTTCGTTTAGACTGACTGTATTACCGCCCACAAAACGAACAACCTGCAATGCCCGCCGCTTCGCGTTTTTTTCTCGCGCGAAATTTAAAAGCCTTGACGTTATCGCGAAGCGAAGGTGCGATAAACGAATGACGGTCTCAAAATTTTCGTGACGTTATCGTGAAATGACGTTAAACGGGGTGACGTAGAACGAGGACTCACTGTACTGTAAAATCTCGATTACACGAAGTCATTTGGACCGGAAAATTGGCACTTAGTAAAATCGAGTCATGTAATTTCAAACCTTTTTCATAAGTCACGAATAAATACTCGCTATTGTTTCCTCCGCCCTCTTTTGTCTTTAGTGGCCTCATTTAACCCTTTCGAGACGGCTCACAAAAACCATTTTAAAATGCACAGTAACACAGCGAAAAAGGTTATAATACTACTGTCGCGTGGTTGGCGGTCGCAACATTATTGGTGGGGAGCGTATTCTCAATAACTAGACAGTGGATTAATTCATGGGTTTTTAATAATCAGATACACTGGACGATAAGGCACAGCGGATAAGGGGGAAATGAGGACTCACATGAATTCAGCGGCAGACGAGACCTGTGACGGACGGCGATTCGGGTGCGGACGGTACGACGGCTCCTGGCGAGGCTGGGAAGGCAGGAAGGAAGTCCGGAGGAGGTCGGTATAGCGACCCGCGACCGAGTAAGGGAGGATGCCCGGAGGAGGTCGATATAGCGACCGAGTAAGGGAAGGAAGGAACAAGGTTCTGGCCGGAGGACGGCGCCTCAATATAAGTCAATCCTGAGGAGCAAAGGTTGCAGGTACCGCTCGGATTGATAGGAAGGTCATTGCCCGGGGTGGGGGAGGGGTTGAGTGAGTGACTAGTCGGCCTCGTCACAGGGGGAGGATAATAGCTGGCTCGCGATAATGGTGATACCCTTTTCCGCGAAACCGAAGTTCCGCGAGTCACTCCGACACTATCACATTATAGCCACCAAGTTAAATAAGTTATAAAAATGATTGAACTAACAAGAACAATATAGTGGTATACATGCACAATGTTTCTACGAATATATAATATTTTTCACGTTTGGCACTTCGTATACTTTAGGGAAACCAATACTTCGTTTAAGTTAACCATAGAAAACATTTTTTATGCCACTATTTACCACATAATAAACTTAACTACGGTAGGTGAAAGCGAATAACGAACCTTGATGATGCAACGTAAGTTCCAACGTCAATGCTCATATCTGCTCCATAATTATTGGGCCATTTCATCCCAAATCAGGCAGATAGTGCAAAATCATGTCAGGTGACCATCACCGATTTCTCTGAAATTTGTACATGTGAAAGCAGTATCCTTATGATGAATAACGATGACTTTATCTCTGCTCAGAACTGAACCGTCATAAAGTTACCGCCCCTTGAACATTGCAGTGCAAGGCCTCAGAGTAAAAAATGAAAAATCACATAAATGTTGATTACTAAGGAACCACGGCCCGTAAAGCAGTGGTTATTGTTTTATTTGGAAGAAAATTCATTTATGCACATTATGGCATAACTTTCAAGTCATTTGAAGCAAGAATAAACAAATAGGACTTGTTTAAACAATAAAAATTAGTCATTATTTAACAATTTATTACTAAAAAAGGCCACCTTTTATTTTCTTAAAAAAATTCTCAGCGGGTAGTTAAAATGTTCTGCTTTCAATGAAAAAATAAAAAAGGTAGTATTTTTATACTTTTTGTTTTAAGGCATGTCAAAGTTAGGCATGTTTTCGACTCTTGTACACCAAGATTGCATACCTTCAAGGGAAAAAAAATGCCGTTTCATTCTACTTAGCATTAATAACAGTGAAAAGTTCATATCTGAATGATTGGTTAATCTATTGACTGAAAGCAAGTTCAATCTTGTTTAATTCCATAGCATCCAATGTGTGCAAACACCCACTGCTACTGCCTGGAAACGGTGAATGAGTTGCAATTTGCACAGAGTATTTTTCAATGGCACTTCACATAAGTCTTTCTCCTACTTTGGGCCATGTGGAACATTTCGATGGATCGTGTGGATGCATAAATGAGACACTAATGTCATTCTCTTCTAAAGACACTGCAGTGATTTTAGAAATTGACCAGGTTTTTCGGAAACACACAATGAAGTCATTCATGGTGAGATTTTGAGTACTGTATGTCATTATATCTGAATTTGTTAGTGTCACAGCCTGTTTGATTGTGTGGATTACAGAGCGAGCTTTAGTTGTCCCATGTCTGTCAACTACCAAGACATGAAACTGTTGATGCCATGTACAGGTGCACCTTTCACCCAATCATTTTTTTGTCTACATAGGGTGGTTTCCTATTATTGTTCATTGCCTAAATCGAAAGATTATTACTCCTGGAGTACATATATCTCGCTTTTAGATTTTTAAATGATGATACATATCAGTTTTTTGTGATTCAATGAAAAGTGAAAATTTTCAAGCGTACAAAAACGCGATGGCTAAGTATGAATGCTGCGAAAAGCCTGTGTGACCTCTGGCTGCTTGCTGTCGAACATGGCGGTAGCATAGAGTTCCTTGCTAGTAGGTAGTGCTTGGTTTAAATAAGGATTACTAATACCCTATCAAACAAAGAAAACTCTCTGACCAAAGGCAATTTTAAGAGGGGATTGTTAAGGGATGTTTCCCGGAGCTCTCTGCCTCATGTATACATTGGTAATCTCAGATGATGTAAAACTCCAATCTACCTGTATAGCATCTAGGTCCCTGTGACGTTATGTGGAGTGGCATCGCATCGTCGCCAATCTATCCTTTTTCAAATGAGGTTGAAATTGGCCATTAACATTCGTCAGAACAGGGATTTCTAAAAATCAAATAATTTTGTGTATTATGAATACACCAAAGGTGGGTAAGGGATCACAATCAACGCCTTTCGTTTTATTTGATGAAGGAAAATGAAAGGAATGAAACCTATTTGGCTAGTTTAACATGTGTAAAATGCAAAAGTTTGATATTAGGCATGGATATGCTCACATGTTGTACAAAGACTTGTTTGAATTTACTTGCCACAATTGAAATATCTGTATATGGGCATAAACAAATGTTGAAATGATAGAAAGAAGACTAAAGAATGTTTATAATGCAACATAAGTTCATTAAACTATTAATTTGATTAAAAAATCAGCGAGTTTAGTTAACTTATTATAATTTTTAAGAACTATAACAATTTAGTTAAAAATATTTTTCACAGCCCTGGGGCGGCGCTGAATGAATGTCTTATACTAAGTCCTATTGTGATGACCGGAATTTGAGCGCAAGATATTTGCGGCAAATTCGGTTACGAAAGTGTTTACTCCCTCGCTAGCAGGTGACTATGCGCGCGAAGCGAGGCGGAAGGGGAGGATGACTCGAGGCTAAGAAAGTGAAAGGCGAAATACGGCACACAAAAATACTCTTGGAGAGGACGGGAAGATGCAACACCATGGAGTTGTCGTAACAAACACTCCACTTCCTAGAGCCCCATATAGTCCTATAGGTCAACTGGGGGGGGGGATAGGACCTAGGGGGCCAAGATTTTGAATATAAAAACTCTCAAAATCTGAAGGAAGGCAGTTGGTGTTTGGGGAGTGACAACCGGGGTGTGTATCACGAGGGGTCGTCACTTGGTGCAGCAGAGATCGCCCGTCTACTCCGTGCCGTATTGAGATACCCTGTCGGTAACCAGTACTTTCCCGGCATCCCGCGAACATCCAAGGGAAAAGCGAGAGTCTCAGCCTAGCCGAACGCCCGACGTCTATCCGCCTCTTCGCGACCTTCGCCTGTTCCAGCCCGTACGCTTCTCGGGAGACCCAAAGGTAAAGTGCCTTTTCCTATCTATAAAAACTACAGCTTGAATCAATTCATTGCTTACGGCACCCTAAGGCAAGGACCCACACGGCGAAGCCGAGTTCGATCCCCGTCGCACAACAGAGCACGGGGCGGACGCTACAAATGGTGGCAGCGGTGTCGATAATTGAAATGCCCGCATGGGGCGAATTCATTTTTTTGAGAGATTGAGGAATTAAAATTGTTTTCGCTCTTTGAGGCAATCAAAATTTTTACTCAGGAAAGATGTTGTTCGGTCATTCCCATTCCGGGATTGATATTTCGCCTCCGAGTGAGAAGATTACTCTCAAATGCCAGGGCACTGTAAGACCTGAATGGTTTCACTTACAGGAGCCAGAAGCGTGATTTGCATACAAGCTGTACTTTCGGGTCTCTCGTTTCGTGTCCCCATGTTTTCCTTCTTCGTGTAAAAATTTGTGTTTTCCGATTTGTAAATATACCTTAGCCAGGTAGTTTCGTGGCTCTTTGTCAAAATTTTGCTGTGTGGTCGCTACGGTGGCATCACGAAGAATTGTGACCCCGCGGGAAGTCATTTAAAAGTAAGCCGTGCCTCACAATCCATTTAAAAATGCCGGATCCTCCCACCGTTCCGCCCACAATGGCTCCTGCCAATGTATCCGGGTTTTTATACGCGGTAGAAGTATTTTCAGGGGAAGACGACGAGATAGCCGTCGAGGAGTTTTTGTCGACTCTTGAAACCGCGGCCACTTTGGGCCAATGGAGTCCTAACCATAGAGTAATGGTATTGAAATTACGTATCAAGGGCAAGGCAAGGCTATTTGTGAATACGCTCGCGCCCGAAGTAGGAAGTAATTGGGAGGCCTTGAAAAACGCGCTAAGGGAAAGATTCTCCGCACGGGAAAACGCAGGGGCTAGGTTGAGGAAATTATTAGATTGCCGACAGGGTCGCGAAACGGTGAGAGAATACGCGGAGCGAATCCGAGCTCTGGGCGAAACTCCGCAAGATTCAGTGACCGACCCGGAGGAACGCCGATGGCGGGCCAAAGTGCGGGAGGAGACGATGTTACAACAATTTTTACAGGGGCTGAGGGAAGGGATCCGGAGATTCGTGTTAATCCGGGAGCCGTCCACTTTTCAAGAGGCAGTGCGCCTCGCGAAAATGGAGGAACAAAATGACGAGCAAGGCAGAAATAGACTATGTTTAGTGGCCGGTCCCACCACGCCACCGGGTGACCGCGATAATCACCCCCCATCACCGCCGCCCTTTTCACCCGCGCCATCACGGCCAATGTGCTACCAGTGTCGACAATACGGGCACTTCGCAAGGGATTGCGTAATAAACCCCATGCGCTGCTTTAATTGCAACGAGATGGGGCATGTGAGGCGCGAGTGTCGAGCAAATAGATTTTCCACTCGGAACTATGCACTGCCTCGGGCGGGGAGCCCTCCTCCCCCCGTCCGATCGCGAGCCCCTCCCCCCAATGCTAACCTTACGGGAGGGACGAAGACGGCGTTCAACCCACGAAGAAACGCTCCGGCGGAGAGAGGACGACGCCCCACCCACCCAAACGGACTTCCCTCCGGGCACCAGTCCCGCCGCGCGGAGGGGACTCGGCGATGGTGAAAGGAAAGCGGGAGAGATTGGCGCCGTCAACCCGCCGAGCAGACACAACGGGTTATGCCGTGTCCGTCGAGGTGGGAGGCAGCCGCGCGACCCTTCTCATCGACACGGGAGCCACGCTGTCCCTCCTCAGAGAAGAAGTCCCCCGCCCCAACCACCCCCTTCACCCCCCCTTGACACAACTTTGCGGAGTCACTGGCCATCACCTAGCCATAACGGGGACGGTGACTCTCCCGGTGAGGTTAGGAAAAGGCACGTTTTTCCATGAATTTCAGGTAGTGGGGTCGGACTTGAGATTACCCGCCGACGGCATTTTAGGATTGGATCTCCTTCGGACAATGGAAGCGAGTCTAAATCTAAAAACAGAAGTGTTGAGAGTGGGTAATGAAGACTTCCCTTTGGAAGCGGTTGTCTTTGGCCGGGACACGGGGGTTCTAGCGCGGGAGGAAGAGAGAGGGAGACGAGAGAAAGGGGAAAATCCTCAGATGGTTAGACTAAAAGAGCGCACGCGGATTTCCCCGCGCAGTGAGGTGGTCACTATGGGGATCCTCGGGAAGAACGGAGGGCAGGGCGAGCAGACATTATTAATGGAACCGGTCGAAGTTCCTATCCATGGGATCATGGTCGGAAGAGGAATTGTGCGCCGATTGGAGGGAAATCAAATCCCGGTGAAATTAATTAATGTCTCGAATGAGGAATTGGAAATTCCCGTAAATATGGTGGTGGGAAACATTACGCGGGAATTTAAAATTCCGGAGGCCGCTCATAAGGAGTTTAGTCGGAGGGAGAATAGCCTTCCCGAGGAATTAGAGATTAAGTGTTTGCAGCTACCAGGGGAGGAAGGAAAGAGGTTGCGGGAAGTATTGTTAGAGTATAGCGACATTTTTCACAGGGAAGGGAAGCCGCTGGGTAAAACGTCGCGAGTGCGCCACGAAATCCACACCGGAAACCATGCCCCCATATTTCGACGACCGTATCGGGTTCCACAGACGCAGCGGGAGACAATGCGCACTCACATCACAGACATGCTCGCACAGGGAATTATTCAGGATTCTACATCCCCCTGGAGTGCGCCGGTGGTGCTAGTCGCGAAAAAATCAGAGAACGGAGAGGAGAAGCTCCGTTTCTGCACAGACTTTCGCGCACTCAATCAGATTACCCGGAGAGACGAATACCCCTTGCCAAATATTCAAGAGACGCTGGACCAACTAGGAGGAGCGAAATATTTTTCCACACTAGATATGGCCAGTGGTTATTGGCAAATAGAAGTTGAGCCAAGAGATAGGGAAAAAACTGCTTTCTCGACCCCCGAGGGGCATTATGAATATCTCAGGATGCCCTTCGGGCTGGCTAATAGTCCAAGCACCTTCCAAAGACTGATGGATTCCGTCCTATCAGGGCTTAAAGGAAGCAAGTGTCTCGTATACCTTGATGATATAATTGTTCATGGTCGAGACACAGGGGAGCATTTGGCTAACCTAAGGGAAGTGTTTGAACGATTGCGGGCCTCGGGTTTGGCGTTACAGCCCGCCAAATGCAAATTTTTGGAAAATTCGGTGAAATATTTGGGGCATATTATTTCATCGAAGGGAGTGGAGCCAGATCCCAATAAAATTAGGGCAATCAGTAATTTTCCCCCTCCACATAATCTACGGACACTCAGAGGATTTTTGGGCTTAGTTGGATATTACCGCCGATTTATTCCGAAGTTCGCCCAAATAGCTAAACCTCTGACGGAACTCACTAAGAAGGGTGTGAAATTTGAATGGACTCAGAAAGCCGTTGCCTCTTTCGCAACATTGAGAGACTTTTTATGTAATGAGCCGGTACTTCGGTACCCAGATTTCAAGAAACCTTTCATACTATACACGGATGCTTCCGGGGAAGCCTTGGGGGCCGTCTTAGCCCAGAAGGATGCCAGTGGGGAGTACGTAGTCGCTTACGCTAGTCGGCAATTAAATAAAGCGGAGCGTAATTACAGCGCTACAGAGAGGGAATGCCTGGGGGTAGTATGGGCGGTAAGGTATATGAGGTGTTACGTGTACGGGAGGGCCTTTACAGTTGTTACGGATCATAGGCCTTTGAAATGGTTATTTTCGCTAAAAGATTCATCGTCACGGTTGACTCGGTGGTCTCTTCTCCTAAGCGAATATGATTTCGAAGTACAACATAGGCCCGGGAAAGTACACCAAAATGCCGACGTTTTGTCTCGTAACCCGGTGGCGGTTATTCAAACACCTTTCGAGCCTGTATGGGATAGACAATTAATACGAGACGAGCAGGCAAGGGATCAATGGTGTGGGAAGGTGTTGGAGCAAATAGAAAAATCCGGGGGAAAAAGTGATTTTTATACCGATCAAGAGGGGATCTTGTATCGGAAATGGAGAAGGGGCGAAGAGCAGTTGGTTGCTCCCAAGAGCATGCGGGAGAGGGTGCTTAGAGCGTTTCATGACTCACCGTGGGCGGGCCATATGGGAATAAAACGCACCCTGGGGACCATTGGGGCCAAATTTTGGTGGCCAAAGATGATAAGTGATGTGATCACCTATTGCACGCATTGCCATTCGTGTCAATTGCGTAAAGACCCGCAGAAACAAAACAGGGCGCCATTACAGTCTTTACCGGAGGTGACTGGCCCCCTGCAGAGGGCAGCAATGGACATCGTGGGACCACTACCAATGACGGATAGAGGGAACCGATACATCCTTACCTTCCAGGACGCCTTTACCAAGTACCCGGAAGCGATAGCCATTCCCGATCAAAAAGCGGAAACGGTAGCTAAGGTATTTGTGGAGTCAATCATTACTCGTCACGGCGTCCCGCGACAATTATTGACGGACCGTGGGGCAAACTTCACCTCCCAACTCATGAGAGAAGTGTGTAAGCTCTTAGGGATAAAAAAATTGCAGACAACTGCTTACCATCCCTCCGGAAATGGGCTGATTGAGCGAAGCCATAGGACGTTAATGGACATTTTGTCTCACTTTGTTGACAAATATCAACGAAGTTGGGATACTTGGGTACAGTTCGCCATGTTAGCATATAGGAGCTCCCGACACTCCGTTCTTCCCGAGGAACCCCCTACTTCCTTATGCACGGGCGGCATATTGAACTACCGTTCGACGATATTACTTCACCAGCCTCCATTAATTACGCTACGGATAGCAATTACGCAGCCGAACTCCAAGCGCGCTTGAAACTCTCGTTCCAAGCCGTTGCGGAAAGACTAAAAGTCGGACATGCGGCACAGGCGAAGGAGTATAACAAACGTGCTACGGAAGTATCGTTCCAACAGGGGGACTGGGTGTTCGTGCGAAAAGACGCTACACGGCCAGGGACAACTAGAAAGTTAGATAAACATTGGGAAGGGCCATATGAAATCTTAGAGCAAACCAGTCCGGTGAACTATAGAATTAAAAGTGTACAAGGGCATAAAGGCGCTCAAATAGTGCATGTGAATCGTTTAAAACAGTGCAAACTAAGTGATGCCCCTCGTGCCCCCGCCTCCCCTACCAGCCGAAGAAAAAGTGAAAGGACGACGACGGAGGAGGCAAGAGCCCTCCCCTCCCCTCCCGCCATATTGTGTCGTCCCAGGTGTCGAGTGGGACACGGGTCCCCCTTCAAGACCTTCCCCTCCCTCACTACCCACCCTCTCTCCCCCGCCACATCGGTACCCCCTCCGCAGCCGAGGACCGGTCGAGCTGACGAGGGAAGTGTAAACAAAAAGGGGTGACGAAACGCGGGATGGCCGCGCGGAACTAATGGTGAAAGATTTTCGGTTGTTTTCGTGTGGGATTTGAACGGTTTTCAGGTGGATAATAAGTCATGGGCAACTCCAATTCATTCTTTTTTTTTATTGGATATATACATATATATTATATATATATACATTTTTTCCCTCCTCCCAATTATGCATACAAGAGACAGATAAATTGGGACAATATTAATTGGTTTCTAAAAAGGTGCTGGCTCCCGCCGCTCATCCAGGGTGGGGTGATCGAGGTAGAAGGGCAGCCGCTGTACTTCCGAAGGGCTGCAGGGCCGCAGTCGGACCTTCAGGTCGGGGTCGTCCGTTAGGGCATTGATCGAAAAGATGTGGTGTCGCTGAAAACAACCAACCAGCAGAGCGTGCATTTGATAAAGTTGCAGGCGACTATTGTCAATTCCACGTACGCTCTGGCACGAAGAAATGAACTAATCGTCGCGAAGATTAGTAACGTTACTTCGCGGTTGGCCGCAGAGCTGACAAAACGGTACAATGTACTAATCCCCCACCCCAGAGCATTGTTTTACAGAACCAAGTCCACCAATCGGTGGGTATACAGCGTCCCGCGGAGGAGCCACTTCCTACAGAGATGCCCCGGGAGAGAGGAAGCCTTGAACGTCACAGAAGACTTTCTCAGCGGCACCGGGGTGGTGGAGCTGCGACCCGGATGTTCCGGCTACAGCGAGGGACAGGTGCTGACCCCTTTCTTCCACCGGAGCTCAGCCCTCACCACCCGACGGAGGGATATCTACATGCCGGAGATGAAGGACATCTTGCAAGGCCCACTACAGCACTATGTCAACAACCCATCGGCAGAGAAACAACAGAGACTGGAGAACCTCGTCCACCAGTCTCGTCGCATCTTCGGGAGCCAGGGAGGTATTCCGGTGGAGCAGGTCCACGAGATGCTCCAGGAAGCAGAGGCCCTAGAAGAACCGTCATGGGTACCATCTGTGCACACCATCTCCTACCTTGGCCTGATCCTTACGGCAGGAGCCGCCATATGCGCAACGGGGGTCGCGATCTTCCGCCGGTTCCGGAAGCGGTCGATTCAACCCCCGCCTACACCATCGGCACCAGAGGAGATGGAGATGCTACGAGCTCCACAGTAACAAAAAGAAATTTTTGTACAAAAACTTTACAAGCATTGTATTATAAGAATAAAGAGGAAATGGCGGTTAACTGGAGGGTGGGACACTCACGAGAAGCACACACAAAAAAAAAAAAAATGGTTTAAAATGTGAGCAGTCTCGTGATAGAGACGGCTCAATTTAGAGACAGCGGGGAGCGGTGTGATGACCGGAATTTGAGCGCAAGATATTTGCGGCAAATTCGGTTACGAAAGTGTTTACTCCCTCGCTAGCAGGTGACTATGCGCGCGAAGCGAGGCGGAAGGGGAGGATGACTCGAGGCTAAGAAAGTGAAAGGCGAAATACGGCACACAAAAATACTCTTGGAGAGGACGGGAAGATGCAACACCATGGAGTTGTCGTAACAAACACTCCACTTCCTAGAGCCCCATATAGTCCTATAGGTCAACTGGGGGGGGGGATAGGACCTAGGGGGCCAAGATTTTGAATATAAAAACTCTCAAAATCTGAAGGAAGGCAGTTGGTGTTTGGGGAGTGACAACCGGGGTGTGTATCACGAGGGGTCGTCACTTGGTGCAGCAGAGATCGCCCGTCTACTCCGTGCCGTATTGAGATACCCTGTCGGTAACCAGTACTTTCCCGGCATCCCGCGAACATCCAAGGGAAAAGCGAGAGTCTCAGCCTAGCCGAACGCCCGACGTCTATCCGCCTCTTCGCGACCTTCGCCTGTTCCAGCCCGTACGCTTCTCGGGAGACCCAAAGGTAAAGTGCCTTTTCCTATCTATAAAAACTACAGCTTGAATCAATTCATTGCTTACGGCACCCTAAGGCAAGGACCCACACGGCGAAGCCGAGTTCGATCCCCGTCGCACAACAGAGCACGGGGCGGACGCTACACTATTAAAGAAAAGTACTATCCTCTTGCGGATAGTATAACAACAAGAACTTTCAGAATGGGGCAAGAATAGGAATAGGATAGGAAAAGATGTGAAAAAAAGAGTAAATCAAAGAAGGAAAATATGAAAATGGTATTCTGAAAACAAAAAAATTTAATTTCCTCGCGAGTATAGAGTCTATGTCGCCGACTCATGGCCCAATAAAGCGGCATATGCTGTCCCAATTAAGCGGAGAATACTCTGGGATATTCCTCTATTGGGTTCTGTTCTTCAAGATCTGCCCCAATTAAGTGGCTGCCCCAAGTAACCGGCGGACCCATTGAACGGAATCTACTGTATTCATGAATTCTTACCAAATATTAGAAGAGATAAAATCCAAAGTTACTCGAACGTAGAAAGAAGACAACTCACCTGGAATCGCATCATGTCTTCTATGGCATCCTTGAGATTGTAGTCCGTGAACGCGCCTCCATATATCATCGTCACCCTCTTCCCAGCTCTGAAGCACAGCCGGCACAATTTAAACCGGTAGTATGGATCCGAGACTGGAACAACCGAAACATCTGCGTACCCTGCCAACAATGTCTTGGCCAGCTGTTCCACGGCTATCCCATCGATTGTTCTTGTTTTCTCTGGCGGCGGAGAAGCCCTCGCTATGTAATGGCTGAATATAGAGTCCCGACTTGAATCACCATCATCAGCATCGGGCTCTGTAATGCCCACATGTTCATCAAGGGTACTAACCTCCTCCACCACATTTTCCCCCCCTTCAAGCTGAGCATCGTGGGCAAAATCGCTACCCGGTATAGAAAACAGATGGCAATCGTCAGCTGAATTATCAACTCCATCACGAATATCGGCCTTCCACCTTTCCAAGCTCGAACTTTCAACAGTTTTCTCAGCTGGGGTTCCACAAGGAAGCACCACAGTACCTTGGTTAATTTCATCGGGACACTTCACACCACTATCACAGATCACAGCACTGTCCGAAGCACATGTAGAGACAGGAACGAGGGCGGAACAACCTGTTTCACTTCCTGGCACATTACGATCGTGCCAGGCGGGTGAAACGGAAGGATTTGGAGGCAAACTTGTAGAAAGTTCCTGGACTGTTAAGTCCAGGGTTCCGGGGACGACAATGTCGATGACGAGGGGCTCAGTCGGGGATGCAGTTGCGCCGCTTTCATCATCAGGGGGTAAGAGAATGGGGTTGATGTTTCGATGGAGGGCCAAGTCTTGAGATATGCGTCCAAAGAGTGAGGTGTTGATCTCAACGGTGCTAATGGACGAAGACTCGGGAGTCTGGTCGTCTCCCAAACTAATCAGTTCTTCAGTCTTGGTGTTTGCAGGAACCTGCTTCCCATTCACACCCGTGACCGGCTCCGGTTTGCTGCTAAGGGCAGTGCTTCCCTCTAAGATGAGTCAAAAAAATTAGTGAGGGATAACACAGGCCAACAATAAAAAACTTTTTTACTCAAAATACCTTACAATGAGTCCTCGCTTAACGTCACTTACCGTTCCTGAAAAATGTGACGATAAACGATATGACGTTACAGAAAAATTTCTCGGGTTTTCCACCGGTCCATGTCTCCCGACGTTTCGATCCTTAACTTGCGGATCTTCCGAATCTGAGGATGAACTGCAAGTCGGGGATCGAAACGTCAGTGGGAGACATGGACGACATTGACCGGTGGAAAACCCGAGAAACTTTTCTGCAACTGATACGCCGGGAAAACCTAAGATCAGAAATGACGTTAATCAAAACATAATATAATAATATATCCCACAAGTAACAATGTAAAAAAGTGAATATCGGCTCCTATACCTCTCAATTCCTACGCGAAAAAATTTTAAAGCGTATCATATCTGGAGCATTTTTATTATTATTATTATTTTATTATTATTATTTTTATTATTATGATTATTTTTATTATTATTATTTTTATTTGGAGTACAGTGAGTCCTCGTCCTACGACACCCCGTTTAACGTCATTTCGAGATAAGGTCACGAAAATTTTGAGACTGTCATTCGTTTATCATACCTTTGCTTCGCGATAACGTCAGGTCTTTTAAATTTCGCGCGAGAAAAAACACGAAGCGGCTGGCGTTGCAGGTTGATCGTTTTGTGGGCGGTAATACAGTCAGTCTAAACGAAGTGTAAAACGGTGTGTTTATTGTCAATTTCGATTATGTTCATAGCAAATTTTCTGCAAAATGAATTCTTAGGTAGGTGCGCAAATGTTAAGTGTGTAAATGTCAAGTAAAGTTTTAGCAAATTTTACTTGACATATCGGTTTTCTGGAACCTGAAAAGTGATTTCTAGGAATTTTTCCGTGTAGAACTCGGAGTATTTGTCATCACTTTTTCGCCGTGTTCTCAATAATCTTGGTTCCTGTAACTGCGACGATGTTTCAGCGATGAAGATGCCCAGGTGACCACCATAGCGAAGCCGAAAAAATCAAATGCGGGAAGATACAAAAATGGAGAAGGACGTACGTCGCTGCTGGTATTGCCGTCAATGAAGACAGGGACTCGTGTTTATGCCATAGTTTGGCATTCCCATCGTAAGAAATGGCCCAAGTATGATACGCTAAAATTTTTTCGCGTAGGAATTGTGAGGTCTAGGAGCCGATATTCACTTTTTACATTGTTTCGTATGGGATATTGTGCTTCGATTAACGTCATTTCGTTCATCGTCACATTTTTCAGGAACGGTAAATGACGTTAAACGAGGACCCACTGTATAATAAATCAATAATCAGCAAGATTTTAGCAATGTCAATACTGTGAGTTTAAACCAACATAGCAAATAGGATATTCACTTAAGCACACATTTAAGGTACAAGGGATAAAAATGCACCATTGAGGTATTCATCAACAGAATACAACATTTTGGTCAGTAATAGTGTTTACAATTTCAATTTAAAGAAATAGGGTGGTTTCCTATTTCTACTTTAAAACCTAAATCGAAATACTATATCTATATTTCGGAATCAAATGATAAGTGAGGATTTTAAAGTACCTGAAAATGCAACGGCCAAGTAAGAATGCTGGGAAAACTCCTGTGTGACGTCGTTCTGGTTCCCGCTGCCGCAATTGAGGTGACCTTGGGGTGAGGCTATGAGCGCTGATACGACGCAGGATGCTAGCAGGTAGCTGAGTACCCTGCTAGCATGAAGCGCATGGCTTAAGTAAAGATTATTAACACCCTATCAAACGAAGGAAACTTTCCGACCTTGGGCAGTTTTAATAGGTGATTATAATGAGATGTTTCCCTCACCTGTGTGCCTCATGCATGTATTGGTAACATCAAATGAGGTAAAACTCCTGAATAGTTGTATAATATCTGCACCCCTGTGACGTCACGTGGAGTGGCATCGCATGGGCGCCAATCTGGCCTTTTTCAAATGAGATTAAAATTGACCATTAACATTTGTCTAAACTGGGATTTCAAAAATCAAATAATTTGTATATTATGAATACACTAAGGGACAGCAGTACAGGTACAATTGTTTATTCAGTCAGGTTTCAAAATAAATATTTGTTCATTTCTCAAAAAATATAAACTAAGAATTGAATCATTTGTCTTTTGAGCAGCGTTTGCAATTTTTAAATGAAATTGTACGATAAATATTTACTTATATCTCGAGTTATGTATAAACATCAACATGGAAATTTTTGCTGCATTAAACACATTAATATTGGCCTTAGAACTTTGTCTAAAATTTGACAATTCTCAGAAAAAAAATGAGGAATTCAATTCAAAGTCCGTAATTTACGTGCAAGCAACAATTATCCATTTGCTAAATACACATAAGCAATACATAAGTTGACCGCGAACCAATGCTGCAGGTATGGTCATAAACCCGGAAAGGAGGGAGCACAACTACTCTCGGAGTCCGAGATAATGCGAAGTCCCAGCAGGGAGGGGTCGAAAAAGGTTCAGCGAGACCCTTCTTAATGAATGTCCTCCAAAAATGCTCCATACCGCGAGAAAGAAGACTCTCTTGGGGCTCAGTACATCAGTCATGCTAACACAAAAACTCCGATGTCTCGAAAGGGTTAATAGCCATCTATCAAAATTGGCGATGGTCAAAAAGTTTCCATCATTTGATAGGTTATTAATAATCCTTATTTAAGCCAAGCGCTACCTGCTAGCAGGGTACCCTACGCTACCGCCATGCTCAGCAGCAAGCAGCCGCCATTGTAGCGGCGCTCATAGCCTCGACCCAGGTGGGCTCATACAGCAGCAGCCAGACATCAAACGGGCTTTTCCCGGCATTCATACTTAGCTGTCGTGTTTACACGTGCTTGAAAATTTTCACTCTTCATTTAATCGCGAAAAATATTTATTGTCATTTAAAAATCTAAAAGCATGAAATATGTACTTCAGGAGCAATTATCTTTCGATTTAGGCAATAAAAAATTAATAGGTAACTACCTTGTACTTTTAATAATTTCCACAAATAAACTACATTTTCAATCACTTGTAAAAATCACTAATTATTTTAGCATGAAAGCCATACATAACAATCTCTGTAAACATTATGAAAACCACAAACTTCAAAGTAGATTGAGACAAGTGGCAATTTTGAATTTTTTTTAATAAATCTAATAAAAATGATCATTCCAACAATGTTTTTCCCTGCAAAATGCCACTTTTTCAACTTCTCATTACAAATAGGGTCACCAAATGCGGCACTGAGTTTTTTTTCATTTGCACTATCCTCCCTTTTTCAGGAAAATTAAACTTGAAGATGCTCCCATGATTGATAGTGGACATGATTTTGCGCTATCTGCCCGATTTGAGATGTAATGGCCCTTTTATTAAATAACCGTAATTCCCTTGTGGGTACGAGCAAAGTGCGTGCCACCCTAATGCTGTATTGCTTGCTTCATTCCATCCCTAAACCCACAATAATTTGAAGTAACCATTCCACCTGTCACCTTGGTAGTACCACATTTCATCACATAACATAACTAAATATTTGTCACGATATATACATGTAACAAATTTCTCAGGTTAGGCAATGGAAAAGAAGAGAGTTGTACTAAAAATAATAAGTAGTACTTCCGAGGGGTTTTTGCCCCAGACTTCGCTTTTGGCTTACTTAGGCAAGCCGGAAAACCCGGATAGAGCACAGGAATAGCGTCATCAGTCAATTTAGGAATTCCAAATTTCACCTAAAAGGAAACAGCGAAATAACGCATTAATTGCATTCCTTGATGCTTATGAAATTATTTTACTTGAGCCGAGCCTTTGCTTACCTCCTGGACGACATTACCGTCGCGATCTCTCATCAGCTTTTTCCTGACGATGTCGTGGGGCATGAAATGCCTTTCACACAGTACCTGCCCTGCCTTCAACTCAAAGTTTACCCTCGGTATCGCAGCTTGCCATTTACGCCTCTTAACAGGATCTTTGGGGGCAGAGAAAAATGAGAAGATTGACTTTTTAGAGCCATACCCCTCAGTACACCCTGGTGCGACACAGCTTCGTGGCATTTCAAATATCGCCGAAAATTAAGCGAACGAGCTCCTGCCTCAACCATAAAATCCACACCGTGAATTGCCTTAGCGTTAATAAATTAAACAAAAACACTGAAGAACAACATTAAATAGTTTTCAAGAGTCAATAACTCGCGTATACACACGTAAACATATCGCACCATAAACAAAGAACGGGTTGAATACAAGTGGCGCTCGTAGTTCGTTAAAGTTCCGCAGCCTCAAAAGCGTGCCGCCAAAATTGTCAGCACCGTGGTCCCTAATAAAATAAAAAAATAGTAAACTCAGTTGGTATGACGCGAAAGACAGAAAATCTTGGCGACAGAGAGAATCCCGTACAAAGATGAAAATAATCCGTACCGATTAATACGTTATTGATCGGTTAGGATAACAATAAAAATAATTTTAGCTATCTAAAGGTAACATATCAGAAAATGTCATTATTATGTATGGAACTTATAAAAATTTTCATATAAATAACTTTTATATTAAAATAAAAAGTATATTTTGCGCAGAAATAGCTGCAGGTCGTTTTTTATCTCAAATGTGAAATGAACGTTTGCTTTTTATAGACACTTGCGCACAACCCCAGAAAAATCCTGGATCTCCCCTAGCACTTAATTAGTGATATAAGAATGTCGGTCAAATCAATTTTTCCAGAAACCATTCTACAATCGAAGTTAATTGCTCGACTTTTAAACAAAAATAATCCCGGATCCGCCCTAGATTACACGATTCCATCGATGAAACAGAGCAAGCAAGTTATGAAAAAGCCTGTAAAAAATAGATTACAGCCTGTAAAAAGAAAATTACCTCGTGATGAGGAAGCTCCTGCTTTCCCAGGTGCCAAGATATTGGAATCGCAAGATTTCACAGTATTCCTGGGGATCACTGGAAATCTGGAAGGAATAGCGTCCCTTTTCAATATGTGGGTACCCTCCTCATAATCTGTCAAGAAGAAATGGCGATAGCATATTCTTTTATTTTCATATACTTTCTTGGGGTCCATTTTATTTAACTTCTCATCTCCAATCCTTTTAAGCCATTCTGCAAACCTCTTGTGTCTGTCTGAATAGGGATGTGGAAACCTATTAACGACAATGAATGCATGATAAACAGCAGATATTTAAAGGAACGAAAGCCATTTACTAAACTATTTCACACCATTGACCTTATTTCCCTTGGTTCCTAACATTATTTACAAGGTCGGCACAACTAAGCAATAATCCAAAACTCTTTTAAACCATAAAATTAAACACACAACGCATTAAAAAAATTGCAGAGTTGGAATACTCTGACAATGTATTCAACCGATACTGAAAATCATAACACAAATGACAAACCGCATTGCAATAGAGTATTTAACTATGCCTCGAAGATAATAACAAATTATGGTTTAGATAACATGACACGGAGAAAAATCAGTGATCACATGGTCGATGACTCACAGCCGATACTCAAAAGTAAAGATTTCACACTAAATGCGCATATAATTCAAGCCATAAAGGCATCCAGGATACGCTGCTAGATAACGATTCATACCACAACCTCACTTAACTTCTAGCACTGAAACTTAGAATATTCCATCAGCTATTGAAAAAAATTAGAAGTTCTTACCGAAAACGAAGTTTCTTGTTCTCCCCACAGCCAGGAACACAGCAGCGTGGCCAACCCATTTCACCTTTCGGTTGAAATGAACTGTATTTTAGACATTGTGATATTTCTATTTTTCTGGTGAAAAGATAATCGTCAACGATTACCTTAGACTTACCTCGCACACGATCACCTTGTTATTAAAATAAACGATCCTATCAGCACCTTACACGGGTTATTGAAGCCTAAAATTCAATATTTATGCATGTATGATGTAGATGCATAGGGCTGATGAATTTTTCGTGCTTATGCGTGCGAAAACCCTAAGCAATGATATTGTCTTTGCAATAATCGTCACATTTGGTTTGCGGGAAAAGATACCGTAACATTTGAGTATCGAAAAGCGAGAAAGTTTGTCAACAATGCATGCAAGGTGACTATATACAGGAGGCATAATATTATGGTTTTATTTTGTTGCCACTTAGGTAGCATTCTGATTAGGTTTCCAAATTATCCGCAGCGCAGTAATGAGTGCAATGCGATCCACTTTTTTCCAATATTTGCAGGACATATATAATAAAATAATTATGTTTTTAAATGCAAGGAATCACATTGAAAAGTTACGAATTAGATTAAGAACATCATTATGAATTTAATTTCGGTCATTAGCTCTAATTAGACCTAATTTCCTAGTGATTCTCGGATCAATATGTTCGTCAGCGACGCCAGTGGCGACTGTTGAAACCCATTTAAATGAGCGGTGGGCGCCAAAATTTCTGAAGCTGCAGTATCATACCGCGTTATATAAATTTCAAAGCTGTTTCAAATTGTGATTGAACATGAAGCGTAAAAAATTTGTGCTCAATGGAAATTATTAGATAAATTAAGGATTTGAAACTGCTTTAGTTGACCACAAACCAAATTTACTAATATGCTTTGTTCGCAGCGTATGGTTTTATTTTAAAGACATGGTTTGGTTAAGGCTTCTTGCTCCACAAAACCGGGAATCTTCACAGGCAAAGGCCTGCTACTGATGCCCTCAGTTGAGGTCCCTACAGCCCTTACAAAGGATTTTGTGTTAATTAATTGCTGTGTGAGTGAATTTGGCCACACCGAAAAGTTTTCTTGCAATGAGGATGAGCTTTGGGAGATTTTTATACGGCCCTTTGAATTTTTCCCTTTGCTACATCTATGAGGTCGTAGAGCTCAATTCCCCCGTTTTGCACGTTAAAATTAGTATGAAACCCTCATCTACTCGGTACCCTGTTTTTCATAATTGTTCCACCCTGGTTTCGGATCCCCGAACGAAATTCCTGGTACCCCATCCACTGCCACAGTCTCCACAAACTAGTACAGGAATACCCGTGTCGATGTAAAATGGATACGCAGAATACGTCACGGCTGTTGGAGCTTTTTACAATTTCCAATCTTCCTGGATTAAAGCTTCTCAAGGGTTTCCAACACGGTCAGGATTGTTTCATGTTGATTGATTACTCCTACTCAGACCGATCTATGCCTAAATAGGAATATTCATATGGAAATTCGTTTATAGTACGTTTGTATTCAAAGGTTGATAAAGGGTTATTAAAGATAGTCACTGTAATTTTGGCTCACGATAAAGAACTGAGAGAGTCATATTTTATTACATTACGAGGGCTTTTTTTCGTAGGAGTTAAATCAGATATTTTATTGAATTTCACCGCAAATGTAGGTACACTTAGAATGTGGCTAACAGAGTAATGTATATCTTTAGATGTACTACATTACAATATCGCTCCTACAATTTGCTAGAAAGTTTTTAAAGCAAAAACAATTAAACATCTAATCTTAGTGTCTCCAAAATTTGTTCCAGGTGATGATGAACTCCGTTAATATGGACGCTAGAGTTCCGTTTAAAATTTGGAACCGATCAGCAGAACATAATTCTTGGCATTGATTTTCAATAAATGCAGCATGTACGTGTTTAGTTATTCTAACTTATAAACAAATAAGTCACCAAGAGCACCTTCCTTGAGTGGGACACTAAGAGCCGGAATGGGTCGAGATAATCCCCACGCAGACAATAGGAAAGGGTCGGACCTCTCGCACCTAAGGACCCTAATGGTGCTTGGGACCCACTTGGCATGTTTGACTGCAAAACCGTGAAAACACGGCCTTCGTCCTTCAGCATCGGAAAATTCAAGCCGTGAAAACACGCCTTCCGTCGGGAAAAGGTTAGGAAGCGAGTCATTTCTAGTAGCAAACAGACCTAAGTTAACATTATATAAACACTGTTTGCTTAACATGGGGCCAAAGTTATTTCATCAAATGTCATGTTAAGACTTGCTACAGACTGGCTTTCCTCAAAAGAATTAACAGAAAATTTATTTTGAAATTATTTATTTAAAACACTCCTGTATCATTTACTGCATTATCATTATTTTTTATTGGCATGCATTTTGTTATTTGTTGGTGGCTCAATTCTGGTCCTATCACCTTGGAGACCACCTGAATATCCTCCTCTTTGTTATTTTTCTATTCAGATGTGAAAATAAAATGTAGGAGAAAATAAATTACTATTATTATTATAATAATATTTTGTTCATGCTTCATACACTAGATCGCTCGGCAAATAGAGACATTCTATTCTATACTAGATGGATAATGAATTCCTTCACAAAAAATTGTTTTCATGATTCTTTTATTTGACAGGGACACGAGGTTTCCGAATGCGAGGCGGCAGGCCAAAGTGTCGCCTCCTGTGGTGCGATAGGTTTTCCTTGCACGCAAACACTTTGCTGCAGACGTCGCACGGGAATTCTCTCTTCGGTCCGTGCATGTAGTTGAGGTGTTTGACCAATTTCCTGCGCGAAGCGTACTGTTTGCTGCAAAGCTCGCACGTAAACATCTCGTCCTTCTGATGCACCTCCATGTGAGACTTCAAACCGTGGTTCTGTGGAGGAAGAAAAGGCGGAGAGGAAGTCAGAAGACCATCTTAGAATAGTAAAGGCGGGTGTATTCAAGGACGTTGAAAATATACTGGTTGGGTCACCACTGGTTCCGGTTGTTCTCGTAGTGATACCGTAAAACCTCTTTACATCGTAATGGAGGGGACCAAAATATAGAGAGGTTTCAGTGATAGGCACCATTTTTTCATATCTGTTCGTGCAATCCGGTCCGAAGGTGGCTCAGAAGAAGTGCGCGTGGGGACGTGTGCCCCGGGTTATGATGAAATGAAAGGCAAGGACACCTTCAATCGAATTCAGTTTATTTCGCACGCAACTTGCGGAGAAGCACACGCCGAAACTCCGCGTCCACACGCTCCCGGCTTTGGTTGAACACTGACAAACACCCACGCAGTCGGCATAAGCATGGATGCTAGGGTAAAAGGGTTACTGACCCTCGAGTAATGGCACTCCCTCACTTCAAAAGGGTGAGAGTCAAGTCCCTTTGGCGGAGATCATGAGAAAGGAGCCGAAAGGGACTTGGCTGCGCCTTGGAAAGGTCAGAGGGCGACGACACTCGCCGAAGGAGGGGGGGGGGGGGGAATACCCAACAATATCCTTTGGAAATGAAAGGCACTACAGTCTTTTAAACCATTATATTCATGTGTTTAAACAAACATGCATGCATTAGTGAACATATATATTTATTATTTAATAATTACAGAAAGTGAGCGCTATTGTATGATTTTTACAATGATTCGAGAGAAATCACTGTGATCTCTCTTAATTCAACAGTCACTTAAAATGATTAGGATAATTAAGTACATATACCTTTTTTCTTATTTACTGTTATGTATGCTCTCATATGGAACAAAATGGCCAGAACTAATGATTAACTTGAAAATGACTGCATAAGAGGGTATATAAGAAAAAAATGAGTGAAACATTTATTGCTGAAAATGTCATTCCATTTACGTAATCGTGCCAGCATGAAAGGTCTTTTGTTGTCTCGGTACAATTTGTGGAGGTAGATAGGCCGTCTCGGGGGTGTCTCCTTGGTATGATAAGTGGAGGTTTTACGATATAAAGAGGTTCACTACAAAAAGGTTTGCCTATAAATTTACATGTAAATCAGACGGGACCGTAAGGGTGGTATGAAGTATGGTGGTTTACGATGTAAAGAGGTTCACAACGTAGAGGTTTTACTGTGAATGGTGTGACTACCAAGACTACACGACCTTAGGGTGGCAGATTGAGCTAAAATTTTCTGATCTGGTAGATCATAGATTTTTGTAGCTAAGAATATTGAAAAAAATCCATCGAAGACCAAGAATGGAGTTCATGGAAGCTCTCGCGTTTTGCCTTGTAGATGAACATCTCAACGCAAGGGTGAAAAAAGTTAATCTTCCAGCAGACACGAAGGCTTTTCTAGCGATGAGACTTGGGAAAATTCCTGAATTATCTGCTGCTGCCCATGAGCCTCAATGTAGGGCGAGTCATAGTTTTGCATGGGGAAAATATTAAAATTATAAGACGGCAAATGTACGAATTTTTTCTATTTATATGCAATAATCATTCCACCTGCGTCAAAAAATGTCATTTCAGAGGCAGTGATGGATGAAAAAATTTAAAAATTAATTTTGCTGGTGTACAGTGGAACTTGGTTGTAACGGCATCGGCTGTATCGTCAACTCGGGTTTAACGTCTCACTAACATTTTTTTAAGCAGTTTGGAATTTTAAACGGGTTTCTACCGCTATTAACAACAAAGTTAGTAATCATGAGGTATTAAGAATATAATTCCGGAAGTCCTTTATTTTGAATGATAAAATTTCATTTAAAAATTGCTTATGCACAGAACATAACGAAGACTTCGTTTCAAGGTATTAAAAAAATTGCAGTATGAACAAATTACATAATTGAAAAATCTCTTGACAATGTAACCACCTCGCAAGGGATTCCTGCGGTGAGGGTGGTCATAAATGAGTGGGAGGGTCGTGCTTGATTGCATGGGGAGTGGAACTTAAGGACTCGCTCAGCAGGGCTCCAGGAATAGGGTGGTTTCCCATTATTTTTTTACTGCCTAAATCGAAAGATTATTACTCCTGGAGTACGTATTTCACGCTTTTAGATTTTTAAATGACCATATCTATTTTTCGCGATTAAATGAAAAGTGAAAATTTTCAAGCGCGCGAAAATGCGACGCGTAAGTATGAACGCATTTCTGGTTCCCCCTCCCGCCTTGTGAGGTGACCTTGATCGAGGCTCTGAGCGCTGATAGGACGCAGGATGCTAGCGGGTAGCTGAGTACCTTGCTGGCTGGTAGCACTTGGCTTAAAAAAGGTTTATTAATACCTTATCAAACGAAGAAAACTTTCCGACCTTAGCCAGTTTTAATAAGTGATTATTAAGACATGTTTCCCTGAGCTCTGAGCCTCATGCATGCATTGGTAACCTCATACGACATAAAACTCCTATCCTCTCGTATAGAAACTAGGTCCCTGTGACGTCACGTGGACTGGCATCGCATGGGCGCCAATCTGGCCCTTTTCAAATGAGTATAAAAATGGACCATTAACATTCGTCTAAACCGGTATTTCTAAAACGAAATAATTTGTATATTATGAATACAGTAATGGTGGATAACAAATCGCAATCAATGCCTTTGGTTTTCTTTGATGAAGGAAACTACCCTATTATAATTCCCTTCCCTTTTTCGTGTTGTCTCATGTGATCTTTCAAGTGGTTCTTGTACATAAACTCTTATCGTCAGCAAATATTGCGACGCTCGGGTATAGTGTCAAAAATTTTGCGATTCTTAGGTTGCAAAAGTGGTAGCGTGATTGTATTATGTCCCAAAGTTCATAGAAACCATGTGTGGAAACATCAAAAGCAAAAACAGGTCACAAGCTTGACGTTGAGCTGGTGACGGGATGCAACTCTTTTGTTTAATTGGTGTCTGGAGGGAGCGGGGGCTGTCCCGCATACCTGGGTCTTATCCCTTCCCACCCCTACAAAAGGACCGTTCAAAAGAAGATCACAGATTTTTTTTGAGAGTAAAGTAAGATTTTTACTAGGCTATACAATGCATATTTAATTGGGAATATCATTTTTTATTAACGTTTTTTATTATAGATATTCCAATGTACGATTAGATTTCAATAAACAGTGTTGTGTATTGCAGAACATTTGCGTTTTTACTTTGTCCTTTCACTCTGATTTTAAGGCTGCTTTTTTTATAACGTCACTCGGATATAACGTTAAAAATCTTCTGGTCCCTTTGATGACGTTACAACCAAGTTCCACCGTAGTTTGTTATTTTTCAAATTTTAATGATTGCATTAACAATTTGGCATATCCATTTCCTTTTTTGTGTGTGATTTTTTTGACTTTATAGTGTCCAGATTATCATCTGCAATTCCTTTAGAACAGGGATTCCCAAACTGGGGGGCGTGGAGAAAGTCCAGGGGGGGGGGGGGGGGGGGGCGTGACACCCAAATGAAATAAATAAAAAAATTACAAAAATAATTTCCTCGTATCTTTGAAATAAATTCTTTCCAAGTTTTTATTCATAAGGACTGGAATTAATTGTGGCTTGCCACTATATCGCCTTACGTCTTGTGATCAGGCTGTCTTCGGTCAGCTTTTTATGTGTTTTTTATGCCCACAACTTTACGAAAAGTTGAGCCACAGAGTAAGGACCATATCTGAACTGTTCGTCTTCATTCCGAGAATCTGCGTCAAACGAGATGCGAGATGTATTTCTGGGAAGCATTCACTTGTTTATTTATTTCATCACCAAAAACGGCACAAAGGTCTCTAAATTAGCTGTTCCTAAATCAATAATGTCTAAAAGATAACAAACAATAGCACAAACAAATAAAAACTAACAGAAAACAAAATGTTTAAACATAAGAAGGGGCACTATTTATGGATTATATACAGCGGTGAACAGGGTATTTTCCTTCATCAAAGAAAACGAAAGGCGTTGATTGCGATTCGTTACCCACCATTAGTGTATTCATAATATTCAAATTATTTGGTTTTAGAAATACCGGGTTAGACAAATGGCAATGGTCAATTTTATCCTCATTTGAAAAGGGCCAGATTGGCGCCCATGCGATGCCACTCCACGCGATGTCACAGGGACCTAGTTTCTACACGAGAGGATAGGAGTTATACATCGTCTGATGTTACCAATGCATGCATGAGGCGCAGAGCTCAGGGAAACATGTCTTAATAATCACCTATTAAAACTGGCTAAGGTCGGAAAGTTTTCCTCGTTTGATAAGGTATTAATAAACCTTTTTTAAGCCAAGCGCTACCAGACAGCAAGGTACTCAGCTACCCGCTAGCATCCTGCGTCCTATCAGCGCTCAGAACCTTGATCAAGGTCACCTCACAAGGCGGGAGGGGGACCAGAAATACGTCACACGGAGAGATTTCCTTACCCGTCGCGTTTTCGCGCGCTTGAAAATTTTCACTTTTCATTTAATCACGAAAAATAGATATCGTCATTTAAAAATCTAAAAGCGTAAAATACGTTCTCCAGGAGTAATAATCTTCTGATATAGGCAATAAAAAAATAATAGGAAACCACCCTATTGTAATCTTTCCATTCTGCGTTTCCCACATTAAACAGTGAACAAAAAAATCTACCTACTCACTGTATCAAGCAGTACGAGTACAAGTACTTGTGCAAGTAGGAGTTGGTATGTACGGCTCCGTGGAAATAAGGTATTGCAAAATGGAAAGCAGATATGTGTAGGGGGGGGGGGGGCATGGTACAAAAAAGTTTGGGAACCCCTGCTTTAGAAAAATTATTCAATGTATTGATCAAGAAATTTGCACATGATTATGTAATATTTTTGTTTATAAATGAATGGGAAAAATATTTAAAGTGCTTTTATTTATTAGAAATTACCCAAAAACGTTAAAACACCCTCAACTTTGGGAAAATCAAAAATGTAACAGTGCGGCAAAAAAGTTGCAAGAGTGCACTGGCGCTATACTCGCAGGCGCGTGCACCAAATGGTTAAAAATCCAAAAGCGTGAAATGCATACTCCAGGAGTTTATAATCTTTCGATATAGGCAATAAAAAAATAGTAGGAGACCACCCTATTGCTTTGAACCCTTTCGAGACGGCGGAGTTTTCGTCTTAGCATGACTGCTGTACTGAGCCCAAAGATACTCTTCTTTCTCATGGTACGGAGCAGTTTTGGAGGGCATTCGTTAAGATGGGTCTCGCTGAACCTTTTTCGACCCCTCCACGCAGGGACTCCGCATTATCTCCGACTCCGAGAGTAGTAGTGCTCCCTCCTTTCCGGGTTTACGACCATACCTGCGGCATTGGTTCACGGTCAACTTAATTATTGCTTATATGTATTTAGCACATGGATAATTGTTGCTTGCACGTAAATTGCAGACTTTGAATTGAATTCCTCATTTTTATCTGAGCATTGTCAAATTTTAAACGAAGTTCTAAGGCCAATATTAACGCACTTAATGCAGCAACGATTTCCATGTTGATTTTTATACATAACTCGAGATATAAGTTAATATTTATCGTAGAATTTCGTTTAAAAATCGTAAACGCTGCTCAAAAGACAAATAATTCAATTCTTAGTATATTTTTCTTGAGAAATGAACGAATATTTATTTAGAAAATTGACTGTATAAACAACTGAATGACCACTGTCCTGTACCACTGAGAGGGGTGAAAAAAGACGAAGGGTCCGGGTACCTGCTCCCGGATCCCGAGGGTTAATCCTAAACCCCGAAGCGATGGGTTCCGAGACAAAGACGTCGTAAACCCACGACCGTCCCAAAAGGGGGAGAGCTACAAAACTAATATATACGGCTTTCGTTCTCCTGGCCAGGAAAATCTCACACGTAAATATACGGCCGTCGTCTCCCGGGTCAGGAAACGTCCACACGTATACAGTGGAACCTCGTTAAAGCGAGTACGGGCTATAGCGACACCCCCGCTATTACGAGAGATAGCCGATGCACCGTCAATTGACCCTATAATAAGCGTGTTAAAAAATTCGTTTTTACGAGACCCTTTCGGTGTTGGCTCTCGCCATAGCGAGGGTTTCACCGCCGGAAGACTTTCATCAAGACTCATTAACCTCTGTAACTGCTAGCGATCTGTTAGAATTGAAGTTAATGGAGTGCTCAGTCTCAAATTTATGTGGTAAACTGTCGTTCGATAAACATAATGATTGACGAAACAATGCTTTGCATGATTTTAATTCAGTGCGGCGCTTATAAATTGTTTGAATAGTTAGTCGTTATTCGAGTAAGGAAATTTAGTGATGCAAAAAAACATCGCCTTTTGTCTGGATTTATGCTTACGTTTATCGGATAGATGTTTATCTGTCGCCGCACCACTCCTGTTCCTGTATATCTGTTAGCAACAGGAATATTGGCTATTATTTGCTCCACCTCCGGTAAAGCGACAATTCGCTATAGCGAGATTTTATTAGTGCACCGTGGGGTGTCGTTATATCGAGGTAGCACTGTATATACGTGTACAGTAGGGAAAAGGTTAAGGTTTAATAACAATAAGTTCTCTATCACCAATATTATAACTGAGACAACAATTAAACAAATAATTACCGTAGAAAACTCTCTGTGGCACACATTGCAGATGAAGTGACGCTTCTTCCTGTGCATTCTCTCGTGGCGACGCAAGCCCGCTAGGCCCGCGAAGGCCTTGCCACAGTCTGCGCACAGGTGCTGCCGCAAGCCGATGTGATTGTTCTTGTGAAACAGAAGATCTTGGGGACGACGGAAGCGCTTGGAGCACAGCTCACACTCGTACGGCTTGTAGTCCGAATGCGTGATTATGTGCGAGTTCAATGTCTGCAGGTCCTTGTACCTGCGGAAAAGACAATGCGTACCATAATGTACGGTGGGTCCTCGTTTGACGTCACTTACCGTTCCTGAAAAATGTGACGATAAATTAAATGACGTTAATCGAAACATAATATCCCATAGGAAACAATGTAAAAAGTGAATATCGGCTCTACCAGCTAGCAGAGTACTCTGCTACCTGCTAGCTTTGCTTGTGCATCGTGCCAGTGCTCATGGCCTTGCGCCATTATACGGCGGTGGACGGAACCAGAATGACATCACACAGGCTTTTCCAAGCATTCATACTTAGCCTTAACATTTTCGCGCGCTTGAAAATTTAATCTTGACAAAAATAGATATTGTAATTTAAAAAACTAAAAGCATGAAATACGTCCCCCAGGAGTAATAGGGCAAATTTCTTTCGATTTAGGCAATTAAAAAAATTATAGGAAACCACCCCATTAGCATTGGGATTTTGGTTTTGGAGGGATGAACGCCACTTGTGCCTCACCTTCTGTCGCAGTAAGTGCATGGGAATGGATATCCCTTCTCGTGCTCCCTCACGTGATCCTTCCAGTGGTTCTTGTACATAAACTCTGCCCCGCATGTCCTGCACGCAAACTTGTCCTCATCTGAAGGCATCCTTCTTGGCGGCTTAACCTGTGGTCTCTCCATCTCTTCGTGCACCGTGAAATCCTCACCCTCAGTCTTCCCGAAATCCTCTTCGCTGCTCAGGTCAGTCTGGAAGAGAGGAAGAGCCTTGCGTCACACATCACAAATCACTTGATGCACAATGTTTGCACTTGACAAGGGTGAGATAGACTGACACAAACTTCATGCGCAAATTATGATAATCACGAGAGTGCTGCGCCCTTCATATCAAAATAGGACAATGGTCAATAATGTGAAATACATAATATATCGCAGTTGCAATACCATTAGCATGTATAAACATTTATGTCCATGCTATTGGAATGTATTTACTGGTTTTCAAACTTTTTAAGTATGCATTTATTTATTCCTCATTGAGATTTCAACTATTCATAATTAATGTTTTATAATATTTACCTCAGGTCTGTTTGAAATCAAATATCATATTTGTTGGAGTAAATGATTTATCATTATTCATGTTCTACTTATTTAGCTATTTAATTATTATCTCATGTTCTACCCTAAATGTTGTGATGGGTATATGTGCATTCTTAGGTATTTTTTGCTATGATTGTTTAAGTTAACTTCAAGATTTCATTTCTGTGCCCTGATGTGTTAGTTGTGCTGAATTCCATTCGGAAATATCTCATATATTTTGAACAAGTTTATTTTGTGATCTCTTTTGTATTTAATATTCATTTTATGGTCTTAATGGACAATTTGTCCAAGAACAATAAATATTATTATTATTATTTGAGTTTATGCACTTTCTCAGCTGATTAAAACCAGCTGGAAATATTCACCTATCCCAAGATCAATTTAGGATTAGGCTCGGATGCTAAGGAAGAGAATTCACCCTATCCTACACTGTCCGATCATGCCCTACCCAGGAATCTTCTCACGATCTGGCAGGTCTGAAGTAAAACAGCTTTTTGCCTGAGGGTAATCAGTTGTTTTTTTAATTCCCAGGTCTTCGACTTCTTTTTTGAATCTTTTAGACAAGATTCCCTCCGCAGAGATTATCAGTGGGTGTATGCTGACGTCTTTCAACTTCCAAATATTTTTTTATTTCACCGGACAAATTCTGATATTTTTGTGTTTTCTCTCTTTCCGTAGACTCAACATTGTTGTTAATATTATCATTACTATTATTACTAATGGTCCCCTGAAATTTGTTTTCGGTGAGTTCTCTGTAATTAGAAAATATGATAAGGAGGAGAGAACAATCAGACAAAAATTTCCACCGTGATTTGTAATATCATGCCTAAAAAAATAAAGTTAATTTTGTAAGTCTCTAGAACAGCAGGGTCCGTCGAGGGGTCATCAGGGAACCAATTAAGACGCCAACACAAGGGTCACAACTCTCACTTTATTTGATCAGTCAATACACTCTCCGCACCCAGGCTCCTCAACTCGTTCCAGAGCGCGCTCCACAGCCGCTCGGCGTCACCACGTGACTCCTCGTTGGCGATTCCCTATTCGTTGCCTCCTAGTCACCTCATGCAATCAAACCATGTTTATGCAGTGGATGGTATTAACATGAAGGCAACAGACGAAGTGAAATACCTGGGAGTTACGATAAACTCAAACCTCACGTGGGGTACACATATAAAGAATATTTGCGGCATAGCCCTGAAGAAATTAGGATTCGTCAAGCGTATTGTGGGAAGATTTTCGGATGATAAAACAAAAGAAAGGTGCTATTTCGCTCTCGTCCGACCGCACCTTGAATATGCAGCGAGTGTATGGGATCCAGTGCAGAAAGACTTAATCCGCGAACTGAATAAAATTCAAAGGAAGGCTGCGCGTTTCGTAAAAGAAACAGCTTTGGGCGTTCAGACAGTGTTACCCAGATGTTAAAGCGAATTAGGGTGAGAGCCATTGGAGACTCGGAGGCTGCACGCTAGGCTTAGATTGCTTGAACAATTGAGAATGGATATCTTCAAGAGCGACACAGAGAACATAATATTAGAGCCACACTATATTTCCAGGTCCGATAGAAGCTATATATTAAGAGAGGTGTTTTGCCGAATGGATAGATATGGGAATTAATTTTTTCCCCGAACTATAAAGGACTTTAATAAACGCTAGTCCCAACCTCGTTAGAGCCCTTCATTTTTTTTTATCTAGCTGTAAACGGCTGGTGTCCTAACACCCCCTGCCACACGCCTTTTAGGCGGCTTGCGGGGTATCATATAGATGTAGATGCATAGGTGACAGGGAAACAACGTTGCGTTTTACCGCTGCATATGCGTTCGCAACTCCTCGGCGGCTAGGTAGAAGGGTGGAGGGGGAAGCAAGGAAGGGGGGAGGTGGCATGTGGAGTGGGAGGAAAGGTTCCGAGTCATTGGGCACACTTACAATTTATAGACATACGAGCGTGCTGCGCCAGCTCCCAGCGCGGGCTTCCCCCGCTCTTTTCAATGCAGGTCCACAGATGGATAGGCGCGTTTCTAATTTTAAAATGTAGGAAAAAAGGCAGGGTCTTATGCACAAATTTAATTGGAATGTTCATTTACAAATTGAGACACAACATTGGAAGTAATTACACTATCCCCTGTTAAACGCACATGATCACTCATACTTACGTATCAACAGGAGACTTGAATGTGGAATCAGCCGCATTTTGATAAAAGTTATTCAAAGAATGCGAGATATTGTTGCAAATGAACAAATGTATCAGTTTGCGCGACGTTAACATCAGGAATATTCACCGTTTTTTTTTTTAATTATTTAAAAACCAATTTTAGGAAACAATAGCAATATTTAGGAAGTAAGATATGCCGTCGCATGTTCTCTGATAAATTCTGTGCATTTTGGTACCTCATTTGTAGAGTTTGGTTGCGTATAAGTTGAGGTATCTTTACAGTAGAAATAATATAGAAGATTATGACTATCATAATTTGCACCTGAAGATGATGATAATTCATTGAAACCTGGGTCACGCTCTGATATAAAAAATAAGTGGTATAAGTAATTGTGTGATATCCCAGGAAAATTTATAATGGAATACCACAAAGTAAAGCCAGAGTTAGCGAATTATATTTCATATTTTTGCGTATTTTTAGGAAAAAACTTGTATTTTTCATGAAAATGTAAAATAATATTTAATTTTATCCTCATTCAAGTTCTGTGAACTCATAATTCAATAATTATAACAAAATGCAAATAAAGTAATATAAACTGCTTCACTTCACAATGGTAATTACTTAAATGCAAAAAAAAAAAACGAAGTATCTATAATGCAACTGATGGTGTTTGCATCATAAATCTCCATACTTAATAAACACCCCTGCGGTCCCATTAGATTGACATGTAAATCAATAGGCAATCCTCTTTGTTGTGACTATTTACAGTGTGTGCACTGTAAGTTAGGTGTATTGCCTCGGTGCAAATGTTTTTAGTGACAAACTCTTGCAGCTATGTGGATTTGGCTATGTTATACAGTGAATCCTCGTTTAACGTCACTTACCGTTCCTGAAAAATGTGACGATAAACAAAATGACGTTAATCGAAGCATAATATCCCGTAAGAAACAATGTACAAAGTGAATATCGGCTCCTAGACCTCACAATTCTTATGCGAAAAAAATTTAGCGTATCATATCTGGTGCATTTTTTACGATGGGAATACCAAACTATGATATAAATATGAGTTCCTGTCTTCAATAGCTGCAGTGACATAAATCCTTCTCCATTTTTGTATCTTCCTGCATTTGCTTTTCGGCTTCCGGGCGAGCGTCGCCTGGGCATCATCATCGCTGAAACTTCGTCACATTTACAGGAACCAAAATTATTGTGAACACGGCAAAAAAAGTGACGACAAAAACTCCGAGTTCCACATGGAAAAATGCCTTGAAATCACTTTTTAGGTTCCTGAAATCCATTATGCCAAGTAGAGCCTAGCGCACCTACCTAAGAATTCATTTAGCAGAAAAATTGCTAAAACCGTAATCGCAATTAACAATAAACACACCGTTTTACACTTTCGTTAGACTGACTGTACTACCGCCCACAAAACGAACAACCTGCAACGCCTTCCACTTCGCCTTTTATCTCGCGCGAAATTTAAAAGACTTGACGTTATCGCGAAGCAAGGGTGCGATAAACGAATGACGATCTCAGAATTTTCGCGATGTTATCGCGAAATGACGTTAAACAGGGTGACGTAGAACGAGGACTCACTGTAGTCTGTTTACCGTAAGTTGGCGCACAGGCCTGCAAAGTACCTGAGCTGCAAGCAAAGGAGGGGGAGAAGGAGCGACAAAAAAACTGTATGGGTTTGACACAGGTAGGTGGCGGGTCCGTTTGCCCGTCGCTTTCCTCCCCCAAGCAAGGCAACTAGCACCTCTAATAGAATTATTATAATTTTTTTTACTTTCTGATAATATCTCAATCTAAACACCATATTTCTAAAGTACTAAAAATGCTAAGAATAATGATATAAAACACGAAGTGCTCCCATCATAAATACCGAAATGATTGATAGTTAAAACAAAGCATGCAGTGTAACAGCTAAAAAATAACTAGATCTAAGATGAAAAATGTCTAGTTTTAAATTTAAGGCGAAGGAGTTCTCTAAGGTACCTTTACTTTATTCTATTGATGAATATTTGACAGTGAAAATATGTTCTGTATGGGTATTATTTTATTAATTTATTTTTTAGTAACTAAACATTGACGTGCTGTATATCATGGAACATGTATGTACCAAGATCTCCAGGCAAATAAATGTTGTAATTATTATTATTTAGGCATGGGCAGTAGTAACACAGCAGACTCCCAATTATCCCGCTGCGGTTTATTCAGTTTGCAGATTATCCGTGCATGAATTTCACTCTCGATCAATTTTTTCCTTTAAAAAAATATAAAATCGGATGCAAAATCATTGGAATTACTACATTAATCCCAGGAAACATTGGGGTTATTATTTCCGTTAGAATCCCCTTCGTAAAACGGAAGCGATAGCACGCTAGCTGAATTCACGGGAGCACCGCGTTCCTGTTTTCCAAGCCTCGCAATGCACAACCGCGCTCATTGATCATGGATACACGTCCCGAAGCATTTGCAACCCAGGCAACTTGTGCGAGAGGGGACTACTTGGCGTGGTGCCGTGGTTTAGAGGTGGAGCAGAGGTTTTGAAGCATTCGTGCAAACCTCTATTCTGTATCCGTGAACACAAAGCCACGGATGTTTAGTTTTCGAAACCAGGCCTTATATGGAGCATTGATATAACGAGTACAACCATGTTATCGCCGCTAAAAAGATCGCGAACTGGCAAAGAAATCTCTCATTGTGTCCGGAAAGCACTCTGAAATAACAGAATAACTGCATAATAATAATATATTGTTTGTTTTACGTAAATTATGAACGATACAAGACATTTAAGTGAAAGTTTGTGTTATCCATGTTTTCCGATTATTCGTGCCGTCTCTGCCCATCATTAGCCAATAGGATAATGAAGAGTGTACTGTACTTATAAATAAAAATATTAATTGTCTGATGTCAGAGGCTAGTTTAAATTAAAAATATTAGTCCCACAGCAGTTGCAACCAGGGCAACTTGAGAGAGACACAACTAAGCAGCATGGCGCCTGACAGTGTAGTTTCCAACGTATTTTGTACCACTTTTCCACACCTGCGATCACACAGCCACGGATGTGTGGTTTTCAAAACCAGACCTTATATGAAGCATTAATAATACGAGTAGAACCACGTTATCGCCGCTAAAAATATCGCGAACTGGCAAAGAAAGCTCTCATTGAATATGGGAAGCACTCTAAAATAATGGAGTACCTGCAGCAATAATAATATATTGTTTGTTTTAGGTAAATTATGAACATTGCAAGACATTAAAGTGAAAGTTTGAGTTATCCTTTCTTTCTAATTATTCGTGCCGTCTCTCTCCATCTTTAGCCTCGATAATCAGTAGTGTGTTGAAGTTAATAGTAATTATTTCAACGGAATGTTTTTTAAAATTAGCAACATCAAGTGTTGAAATTTATAAATAAGCAAGGGGTTGTCAAGGGCAAGAAAAAGTTGTTGACTAGTTACAAATGCTGTTGAATAAATAAGCTAAAAGAGACAACAACATCGTGTATAATTAAGAGGAATAATTGAGATACATGAAATAATTTCAGCCGTGGAAAATTTTGTGGCAAAACATGACAGGCACATAGCGTGAATCTTCGCAAGAGATTGAACTGCAGTCGGGGGAATCTCAGTGCCGTAGGATAACAACGACGTCGTAGATTTCACAGAACCAAACTTCACCCCCAATAGCCCATGCCTCTAACAAGATAATGTTATTTTCCTTTCGGAGACCATAACTGATTGTCATATAAGGAAAATATCAATAGGGTGGTTTCCCATTAATTTTTTATTGCCTAAATCGAAAGATTATTACTCCTGGAGTACGTATTTCACGCTTTTAGATTTTTAAATGACTATATCTATTTTTTGCGATTAAATGAAAAGTGAAAAATTTCAAGCGCGCGAAAACGCGACGCGTAAGTAGGAAAGTCCGTGCGACGCATTTCTGGTTCCCCTTCCCGCCTTGTGAGATGACCTTGATCGAGGCTCTGAGCGCTGATAGGACGCAGGATGCTAGCGGGTAGCTGAGTACCTTGCTGGCTGGTAGCGCTTGGCTCAAAAAAGGATTATTAATACCTAATCAAACGAAGAAAACTTTCCGACCTTAGCCAGTTTTAATAGGTGATTATTAAGACATGTTTCCCTGAGCTCTGTGCCTCATGCATGCATTGGTAACCTCAGACGATGTATAACTCCTATCTTCTCCTATAGAAACTAGGTCCCTGTGACGTCACGTGGAGTGGAATCGCATGGGCGCCAATCTGGCCTTTTTTAAATGAGGATAAAATTTGACCCTTGCCATTCGTCTAAACCAGTATTTCAAAAACCAAATAATTTGTATATTATGAATACAATAATGGTGGGTGACGAATCGCAATCAATACCTTTCGTTTTCTTTGATGAAGGTAACTACCCTATTAATTGACTTAATTGAAAGGTTACATTACATGGGATTAATGGAAATGAGTTTCAACTTTACCCTATCTCACTGACAGACCTTTTCTGGTCTTACAGCTTCAATTCTCCCAGTTTCTGGAGACCAAATGATAGGTGAGTCACCTGCTGAGACCAAAGATATCTCAGTAGCTTTCAGTATGACGCGCACGAGGTTCAAAAAAGAATGAGACCTAATGCGACGCATATCAGACAGCATTTGAGTTTTACAAACTCTAAATGATTGACACAAAGCTTTATAGTTGCAAAAAAGCTACGAATATTCAACACAGTGCAAACAGCACAATTTTGGAAGAAACAAGTGTAGCATAAGCACGTTCAAACAAGACGAAATTGACTGGAAACTTCAGGCAACGCAATCTGCACATATCACATTGCTTCGTCTTTGCCCCACTATTAGGTATTTTCACTATTCATTACGTCAAGTACATACATTGTTTTGAATCACATGCATTACTTATCTTCAATTACATGCCCTCCATCTAAGTTTTTGTGTCTCATGTAACATGCATATTTCCAGACAAGTAATAATATTCTATCATTGCTATTGTGAATAACTCTTGAAGGGAAACTTTATGACTTTTAAGGAAATTTCATAAACTCACATCATCGTTAAAATCTTCGTGTGCAGACATATCATGGTCCGGCTGTTCCCCTTCAGCGTTGACTTGCCACTGATGTTCATCTTTTCTTGACGTAGTCGGAACATCCACTGGCACAGAATGCTTGCGATCCGAAAGCACGCCCGTCTCTCCATCAACAGAGGTCACCACTGGTTGCCCCATCACCACCTGTAACGAGAGTGAATCAACACGTTGATAAGAGTCAAAGATTATTTCGTGAATTTTGTAAAATAATGCCTCAATTTTAATATTATGATGGAAAAGGAATATTCAGGTTACCGTGCAAGCGCGTGTAAGAGCACACCTTTTTTCCCAGAAATTGCAGCCGAAAATGAGGGTGCGTATCTTACACAAACTTCTTATCTCTCCCCCCTTCCCTTCACCGGTCGCAAGTCCAAGGGGAGCTGAGTGACCTTGGTTTTCAGCATGAGTCAGTCATCTAAAAACCAAGGTCAAAAACAAGCAGCAGGCAGGGGAGTTTCTCCCTTAGTGACATATTTTTAAAATGCTCCTGTTTGCATTTATTGTAAGCATCGCGCCGTCACGTCGGTAGCCCAGAGGTGAACATGGAAAAGATCGCACAGGGTGATTCGCTCCAGAGCGCGTGCTAAATTTACTGCCACGAGTGGGCCTCCCGCGGCATTTACACTGCATATAGTAATTGCTTATCAAACGTAGAGAAGCTCGTAGTTTTGAAGGACATACCTGGTTAATAGTCAACATCTGTCTTGCCGAGCAATTTCCATTATGCTGAGGACCTGATTTTTCAAAAGTCATCTTCAGGCGCTGAAATGAGGATTTTTGCAACTGAAAATTATATTGGTGTCAAAACCTGTGGTTTGCAGCATTGACAGAAGAAATTTCGATAACTGTCGAAATTCCAGGCATACGTCTGCAGCACCGCACGATAGGATAAAAAAATGCCGCAAAATTTTTTTCTTCATAGCTTCGATGCTCAAAATAGGGGTGTGCCTCTTACACATGCTTATACGGTAATATGGGAGGGGTAAAGGGAAAAGATCAACTGAAAACAAGCACGAAGAAAACCAAGATTTTGGTGTGCAGCAGAAGAGAAGAAGTCAAGACTGATATTAAAATAGGGAAACAAAAACTGATAAGAGATGGAGGAATTCAGTTATTTGGGAAGCAAGATAACTAGCGACGTGAGAAGCAAGAAAGAAATTATCAGCAGAATAGCCCCGGCGAAGAGAGCATTCCACCAAAAGAAAGACCTGCTTACAGCGGGAAACTTAAATATGGAAGCAGAGGCGCAGACTCCATGGGGCCTGAGGGGGCCCGAGCCCCCTCAATAATTCGTTATGGGTGTGAGGAAAAAATGCGTCAGGCTTGTCAATTTTCCCCAGAGTGTCCAGATATCGAGATTCGAGATATCAGGGTTCTAATGCTGATCGTATGACTCTTCTAAAATGTTTAAAAAACTTAAAACTCACTAGTTATAAAATTTCACGGTGCAAGATACTCTGTTTGGGCCCCCCAATATTTTATGTAAGTCGGCACCCATGTATGGAAGTAAAGAAACAATTTATAAGAACCTACATTTGGAGTATGCTCCTATTAGGAAGTGAGGCATGGACAATGACCGCAGCGGAGAAAGCCAGGATAGAGGCCTTTGAAATGTGGTGCTACAGAAGAATGATGAAAATCAAATGGATCGACCAAGTTAGTAACGAGGAAGTCCTAAGAAGAGTACATCTACATAATATCCCGCAAACCACCTAAAAGGCGTGTGGCAGGGGGTGTTAGGACACCAGCCATTTACAGCTAATAAAAAAAAATGAAGGGTTCTAACGAGGTTGGGACTAGCGTTTATTAAAATCCTTTATGGTTCGGGGGAAAAACGAATTCCCATATCTATCCGTTCGGCAAAACATCTCTCTTAATTTATCGCTTCTATCGGACCTGGAAATATAGTGTGGCTCTAATATTATGTTTTCTGTGTTGCTCTTAAAGATACCCATTCTCAATTGTTCAAGCAATCTAAGAGTAGGAGAGAAGATAAGCCTCATGAAAACCTTAACAAGAACACAGAACAACCTTATAGGCCACATCTTGAGACATGACGGCCTGATGGAGACAATCATCGAAGGACAAGTGGAAGGCAAGAATGGAAAAGGAAGACCTCGAGCAAAATATATGGAACAAGTAAAGAGAGATGTGAAAGAGAAGAAATACGTAGGTGTGAAAAGATTAGCTGATAGGAGAACTGAGTGGAGAGCTGCGTCAAACCAAAATTAGGATTGTTGACCAGTGATGATGATGATGATGGAAAAGAAATGAATGAATGAAGTTTGTTTATGAATCAGCCTCTGATAATTGTCCAAACACCTCCTGAACCCACTGCCCTTGGTTCTAGAATCAAGAGGCTGATTTTGGATTAAACATGGATAAAAGATGTGCAGGATATTGTTTTAACCCTTTCGCTGCTGATCAATCTCCGGAAACCTTCTCCTCACATGCGGCGAAAATGTTAAAATGCGTTTCCTGGGCCCATGGAGCAGGTACTTCCAGGATGGGTGTGGTACACCCTCCGAAGGGTCACTAATCCACGACCCTTTCCTCGACGAACTCACCCGCGCAGGACCGTCTCATCGGCCCAACCAGCGGGGGCCCTACCTCCCGAAAAGTGACCGCTCTGACTGCATTTTGAAAATCAACCAATCAATCCGATCATTACAATATGATTGTTCTCATCGCTCTCCTGCCAATCAAGCAATCAAGTACGTCTTTGAACCGTGTCTCTGCGATAAAAAATAACGATTTCGTTAACTTTGCAACAAAACGTGGCTGCGGACCACCAGAAAACGGCCATTGTATCAAAGTTAACAAAATCGTTATTTTTCATCGCAGAAAAAGGGTTCAAAGACGTACTTGATTGCTTCATTGGCAGGAGTGCGATGAAAACAATCATTTTTTGATGATCGGATTGATTGATTGATATTCACATTTCAGTCAGAGCGGTCACTTTTCGGGAGGTAGGCTGCCTGCTCGTAGGGCCAATGAGACGGTCCTGCGTGGGTGAGCTGGTCGAGGATAGGGTCGCGGATTAGCGACCCTTCGAAGTGCTTCGGTGAAAGTGCTGAACGCATGGCAGGGAGGAAGAAAAAGTACGTCCACCGCAGTCTACCGTGCGGACGTACTAGGTACGTCCACAGCAGTGAAAGGGTTAAAGAGGGTGAAAATAAATTAACTATGCATGTAAATAAATGTTTCCTCTGAGAAAAGATATGCCTCATATGTAAACCTGACACATCCCCCATTAGATATTAGATTCTTGAATAGCTGCACCGAATCAATTACACTAATTTAGTGTGGGGCAGCATAACTTCCTTTTTTGTAATGCACGGCATTCCGTCGTTTGGTGTCGTAGCACAGCGCTTGTGGTCTTCTTCGACAGGCAGTGCTATAAAGTTTTATCGAGGCACAGTTCAGTCATCAAGATGCGTTGGAATAGTGAGTAGCGTGTGTTTGAGATTGAGGACTACTTTTTGAGCGGATGGTCTGTGATCGCAACCAAGCAGGAATGTTACAGGAATTCTTTCCCCCACGGCTAAATGGGTTGGACTAGGGCAGGGGTCGGCAACCTGTGGCTCGCGAGCCACATGCGGCTCTTTGGATATGAAATTGCGGCTCTTTGGATATGAAATTGCGGCTCTTTAGATCCATACGCAAATATTACTTATTTAAAAAAATTTAGAAACGATTTTGAATCGACTAACGAGGATTGGGCACCATTTCTCTCTCTCAGCCCATTGTACTCGCTTTTCACTACACCTCTTCCCTGTGACACGCGTTGTCACTGTCGTCAGTATGGTAGAAGCAAGCTCTCGAATGACGCCATCGCCGCTGTGCTGTGGATGTGCAAAAGAAGTGGGGGCCAGTCCGGCGCAAACCACGGTTCACGACGTATGTCGCTCTCATCGTCCGTCACTACTCATTCCGACCTTCGCCTTCCCAACGACTTCGCTCCAAGTCAGCAATACGGACCCGCGTATCGCCAACCGATCAGACACTCGCTACGCCCACGGATCAACGCTTTCGGCAAAAGTAAAGACCTACGAACACCGTCCATTTTATTACAGCATCACCGCAAGCATGGCATCTACAAAAAGAAGAAGAATTGAAGAAGAGCATCGAGAATTCAATCGGGATTGGACGGCGTCGTTCGCTTTCATATGCAACTCAGCTGGCCTTCCAACTTGTCTCATTTGCCACGAAAAACTCGCACACAATAAAAAATCAAATTTAGAGAGACACTTTACTACAAAACATCCTCAGTTTGCTAGTAAATATCCAGCTGGCGAAGAACGAAAAGAAGCTGTCGACGAGCTCCAAAAAAAAACGCAACAATCAAGTTCCATGTTAAGTAAGTGGACGCAATATACAAGTAATGTTAATCTAGCAAGCTTCGTGGTATCACAAGAAATTGCAAAAAAAGGCAAACCATTCACAGATGGTCAGTATGTCAAAGATTGTTTCATACGTGCATCTGAAGAACTGTTTGGTGATTTCAAAAACAAGCCAGAAATCTTGAAAAAATCAAAGATTTGCCACTATCTGATAAAACAGTCCAAGATAGAATAGCTAAAATGTCTTCAAATGTGACATATTTGCAGGTGGAAGACATTCAACTGGCGTCTGCCTTATCACTTGCTATAGATGAGTTTTGCGACATAAAAGACATGGCACAAGTTGCCCTTTTTATCAGGTACATGTCTTCCCAAGGACCAAAAGAAGAACTTTTAGGATTGCTACCGCTCTCGGGACAAACTAGAGGGGAGGATATATCAAATGCCGTGGAAAAATGCTTCGAAGATAATAAGATTGATTTAAATAAAATCGTTTCAATAGCAACTGATGGAGCCAAAAGTATGACAGGAAAAAATAAAGGGACAACAACGATTCTTCAGAGCAAAATAAATCACGAAATTCTTACGTTTCACTGCATAATACACCAAGAAGCGCTTTGTGTCCAAACATTAGTTGTAAACCGAAATAGTTGAGGTCATGAATTTGGTAATCAAGATTGTTAACAGCATCTTGTCAAAACCACTCTACCATCGTCAGTTTAAAGAATTCTTAAATGAATTGGAGACTCAGTATTCCGACCTCCTTCTTCACAATAAAGTGCGATGGCTTTCCAAAGGTGAGGTGTTGAAACATTTTGCTTTGTGCTTAAATGAAATAAATACATTCCTCAATGAAAAAGGCATTAATCACCCTGAATCAGAGAATGGCAAAGGTTGCAAAAATTTTATTTCATGGTAGATTTCACGGCAAAATTAAACGAGCTGAATCTAAAACTGCAAGGAAAGGGAAACCCAGTCTATGTTTTGGTAGAAGAATTGGTTTGTTTCGAAGAAAAATTAACTATTTTTGCAGAAGATATTCAGAGCGGTAAATTGCTTCATTTTCAATTTCTAAAGCAATATCGCGATAAAACCAGAGCAACTGCTGACACGATTTACTTCACCACAGTTATTAAAAAAATTAAAGATGAATTTGCTGACAGATTCCAGCAATTTAAAACCAACAAAACCACTCTAGCATTCATAGTAAATCCTCTCAACACAAATAGTGACGAAATCCACATTGAGCCATTTGGAGTTGATACTGGATCTTTAGAAATGCAATTGATCCATTTAAAAAGTAAAGCATTGTGGAGTGGAAAATTTACAGAGTTGAAAAGCAAGTTGGAAGAGTTGGAGGTCCAGAAATATATGTACGTAACGCAACAAAAGTGGACAGCTTTAAAAGAAATGCCGCGAGTTGAGGCACTTATATTCGACGCACGGAATAGTCTTCCAGATTGCTACAGTGAGGTGAAGAAGTTGGCATTTGGAGTACTGACAATCTTCGGATCGACATATTCGTGCGAGCAAGCGTTCTCTAGCATGAATATAATTAAAAGTAAAGTAAGAAGCCAACTAACAAATGAAAATTTGGAGTCGTGTATGAAACTTAAAACAACAAGTTATGAGCCAAATTCATATGAACTTTCTAAAACCATGCAAAGCCAACGCTCCCATTGAATTTGTTTGTTTTTATTTTTAAGTACAAGTTACATTGTTTCATAAAGTTTAAATTTTTGAAATGTATGTTATTGTTTGTTTTTATTTTCACATCGATAGGACATGTGCTTGCAGAGCAACACTTTGCCAATTTCAAAGAAGTTAAAAAATGGGTTAATTAATGGTTTAACTCACAGGAGTTACAATTCTTTTAGAATGTTATCCATAAATTACTCCAGAGATGGTAAGATGTATAGAATCGAATGGTCAATACTTTGATTAAATAAATTTTAAGTAAATACTTGCATTAACGTGTTTTATTTTGCGAAAAATCCGGTAAAGACTTTTACACACACCTGATATATTACCTAATTTGTTGTAAAAAACACTACTTATATAAGAATAAATAGATATTTTTCTTATGAGTAAATAGATTCGTTTTTTATAAAAAAATATTTATGCGGGTGCTATTTATTGTTGGCAAGAAAAAGTTTTGTGGCTCTTTAAAACTTAGAAATTTTGTAAATTGTAATTTTTGGCTCTTCCGACTCAAAAGGTTGCCGACCCCTGGACTAGGGGGACATTTGGTTCCAACAAGATGTTGCAACAGCACACACTGCGAGAGCATCGATGGCTGCTTTGAGGGAACAGTTCCCACAACACCTCATCCCAATCACGGGCAATTCCCAGTGGCCAGACTGATCTCCCAATTTCTCCCCTTGTGATTTTTTCCATGGGGTTTTCTGAAATCCCATGTTTATGTGAACCATCCAATGACCGTACAACATTTAAAGAACAACATCCAGGAAGAAATTGCCAACATAATGCCTGCTATGCTTGAGAAGGTCATGACAAACACCAGAAATTGGTACACTCAAAGTATCAAGAATGGAGGACGTCACCTACATGATTTGATTTTCAAGACTATTAAAAAAACCTTAAGATATGCACCTACATTTTAAAAACCAAATAAAAATTTTCTGATTCATACGATGCGTTTTATTAAGTTTTAAAAAAAGGAAGTGATGTTGCCCCACCCTGTACGAAACTCACCTTATTTGACGATAAGCCACCACCTTCATCGACTGTTTTGTTATTTCTCCTGAGTTCCTGATCAAAAAACTCTTTGGCCTCCCGGAATTGCTCTTTGAAGCGCTTGAATTTTGTTAGCTTCGAGAGGCAATGCTCGCAGACTCCCTGGGGGTAGTCATCGGAGGCCGAGACCTGAAACACACAGAGAAAGAAGATCAATTAAATTATGTAATCATGGCAACATTGGCTAAAATCCTTCCCACAACAGCCATTCGATGAAAAGGAAGGGACAATGGTAAATTTTTACGGACTTGTTGCTTTAACCTTTTCCCTACTATACACGCATATATACATGTGGACGTTTCCTGACCCGGGAGACGACGGGCACATATTTACGTGTGAGATTTTCCCGGCCAGGAGATCGAAAGATGTTTATATACATTTTCTAGCTCTCCCCCTTTTGGGGCGGTTGTGGGTTTACGTCGTCTTTGTCTCGGGACCCAAACCTGCAGGGTTTAGGATTTACCCTCGGCCTCCGGGAGCAGGTATAACCCCTCTCAGCGGTAAGGGACAGAGGTCGTACAATTGTTTATCCAGTCAGTTTTCGAAATAAATATTTGTTCATTTCTTATAAAAAATAAACTAAGAATGGAATTATTTGTCTTTTGAGCAGCGTTTAAAATTTTTAAACGAAATTCTACATTAAATATTAACTTATATTCGAGTTATGTATAAACATCAACATGGAAATTTTTTCCGCATTAAATTCGTTGATATTGACCTTAGAACTTTGTTTAAAATTTGACAATGCTCTGAAAAAAATGAGGAATTCAATTCAAAGTCTGTAATTTACGTGCAAGCAACAATTAAGCATTTGCTAAATACGTATAAGCAATACATGAGTTGACCGCGAACCAATGCCGCAGGTGTGGTCGTAAACCCGGAAAGGAGGGAGCACAACTACTCTCGGAGTCCGAAATAATGCGAAGTCCCTGCGTGGAGGGGTCGAAAAAGGTTCATCGAGACCCTTCTCAGCGAATGTCCTCCAAAAATGCTCCGTAACACGAGAAAGAAGAGTCTCTTGGGGCCCAGTACAGCAGTCATGCTAAGACGAAAACTCCGCCGTCTCGAAAGGGTTAAATAAAGATGATTTGTGGAATAATAGACAGTGATGCATAGGGAAAAATCCTTTACTGTGGATTGGGGATGTGCAAGTGGTACTTTTTTACTTCGAGTCTAGTTGGAAACTACTCGCGAGTATCGATTCGAGTCAACAGTATGGCAACTGTTGAACTGGGCGATACAGCCATGCATGCTCCAACATATTCTCATTTTTTTAAATCCGAACGCGTGCTTGAAAATTTTCACCTTTCATTTCATCGCGAAAAATAGATATCGTATTTTAAAAATCTGAAAGCGTGAAATACGTTCTCCAGGAGTAATAATCTTTCGATTAACACTAGGAGGACGGGAGTTTCGCGCTACCTAGAAGGACGGCTAGGGGTCATTTGACCCCTTAAAATGTATTTTGGAATAAAACGCCTAATTTTCAACAAGTATTCAGTTTAATCGCATTAATTGTTGAATCAGTTCATTAAAAACACTATTTAACATTATTAAATATTATTTCCATCGTCATAAGTTAATAACAATTATTATAAAGAATCATGAATTAAACCGTGTGTAGTAGTCGATTGCAAATCAAGTAATGAAAATACATACATTCATTACAAAGGTTGTGTTACATGTTTAAACAATAGGGGTACTGGGTTTACAAAATTTGCATTAAAATTTTTAAAACTTATTACTTTGTTGTAAATCTCAGTATTTTTTCAGCGCTGTTTCCACAAAATATTTTTTTGCGCTGAATGCGTTCATTGGACGATTAATTCATCTACATCTAAATCTACACACTAACCCGCAAGCCGCTTAAAAGCGAGTGGAAGGGGGTGTTAGGACACCAGCCATTTGCACATGAAAAGGAATTTGGAAAATGGAAAGGAAAATGGTGCAATGATTCAATTTGATGGTATTTGGCACCTTTTTTTTATAGAGCCCCAGAAGATTATGCTACCTACCATTTGAAAAAGAACCACAGAAAAACAAAATAGAGAAGAGGAGTAGGATATTCGGAAAATAAATCCAAGTGGAAGGGTTTAATATTTATTCAAATGAGTTGCATGGAACAGGTAATTTAGAATTTAAAAGAGATGTAATATATATATATGAGGGGGATACTAAAATGCAGATAAGCGAGTGGATTGCAGAGCTGTGTCAAATCAATCTTAGGACTGCTGACTCATGACGAGGTGGGCTTATCCAGCTAACTGCCCCCCTCTAGAATCAAAAGTAAATGTAGTTCAGAACAAAAGCTATGAACAAATTTTCCTTTTCATATTAGAAAAAGACATGGAACTAAAAAAAAATCATTATTTTTTCAAGCAAATAATAATAAAAACTAATAAATTGGTGTCAAAATTTCCTTAAAACATTCAGTGCGGAGCACGTCAATTGACGTTCACTGCCGGTCGGACTTGGTCTGCCTTTCTCCGCCTCTGTATGTAACTAATATCCACTTCCGAGCCTTCCGATCGTGTATATGACCTTCAGCAGGCTTCCCTCTTTTGACCAGTGTGCGCCGTTTTTAAAAAGCAGTATTTGAACGGAAGTTACTGTGCGAAAACCTTCCTATCATCTTATTATACCGAGGCTCATGGTACTGGATGTTTGGCCCTTGCGGTCCATCAAGGATGGCAACGCAAGGGAGAAATATTACGCATACCACTTTGCACGGCGGCTTTGCGGTCGTTGGTCAACGCGTGTTTCATCATCGGCTCTATTTTTCTTTCTAACTTTATCGGCCGATTTCGATAACTAAGAATTCAACAGAAATTACTGCAGGGTCATTCCATGTCTAATCAACTAATATTTTGAGCAAATGACACCTACCCACTCGGATTATCATGAAACTTGCCATGGTCATACATTCTGGTAAAGTTAGAAATTGTGTTCAATTTTAGCCTCCAACTTTCGATTGTTAATGAAATATGAGCAATTGAAATTTGGGCGTGACCCCTAAAGTGCCGCAACGTGCAACACATGGTGATTTTTATTTTCATCCATAACTCCATTCCTGTACTATGAAAAGGCATAATTATTTTTCCTAAAGCTAAGTGGTCCATAATGAACCCGAGATTATCATTAAAAATTCACTGCATGAAGTAATTCAGCTGCAAAAAATTAAAGTTTGGAAAAAATCTTGCTTAAACCATTTTTCATTGTCAGCATCCATAGGGAAAGGCCATGCGAATACAGACTCATGGTTCAGTTTAAAGTAATCATGTCAGTGGCGGATACAGATGGGCGGCGCAGGGGGCGCGCGCCCCTCCCTTGCGGGTCCGGCCGTATTGCCAAACATTGCAGAACCACAATTGTGACTTTCTTATATCATAAGATGGCATTGCCTTAAATATGTGTATAATTACTTTAATTAAAATTTTATTTTACTCTACCTGTGACATGATTATTTTTTATCATGATAAAAGTAAAAGCAACTCAATATATCTTTTGCGCCCCCCCCTTGAGAGTTTTCTGTATCCGCCACTGAATCATGTATGAGCAAAGATCCTAATAAAAAAAATCGTGAGTCCGACGTTCCTTTCAGTAAATAAAATACTCATAAATAGGCACAGGAAAAAATGGCTTTTTTTCAAGGCACATAGATATTACACAATTTAGAGGAGATATAAGCTTATATTCATGATTAAACAATATTGGAGCATGCGCTATCTCACTATAGCGTATCTTACTGGCTCTTAGAGTAGGAAACACATAAGCAATCACGTGTATGTACTCCCCAACGTACTGCTAATTTTGTGCTATCTGAACTATTCGAGCAGAGGGAGTTTTAATTTAAAAAACTGCATGATCCATGGTACACTATTACATCCTACATGACCCTGAAGATTACATTGAGAAATAGAGTTTTGCAGCTAAAATATTCTACATCTCCATAATACACCCCAAGCTGCCTAAAAGGCATGTGGCAGGGGGTGTTAGGACACCAGCCGTTTACAAATAAAAGGAAGTGCTCAAAGGAAATTACGACCAGCATTTAGTAAATTCCTTTACGGTTTGGAGTAAAAACGAATAGGGTAGTTTCCTTCATCAAAGAAAACAAAAGGCATTGATTGCGATTTGTTACCCACCATTAGTGTATTCATTATATACAAATTGTTTGGTTTTACAAATCCCAGTTTAGACGAATGGCATTTTTAATTTTACCCGCATTTGAAAAAAGCCCAATGGCGCCCATGTGATGCCACTTCACATGACATCACATGGACCTAGTTTCTATACGAGAGGATAGGAGTTATACATCGTCTGAGATTACCAATGCATGAGGCACAGAGCTCAGGGAAACATGTCTTAATAATCAACTATTAAAACCGGCTAAGGTCGGAAAGCTTTCTTCGTTTGATAAGGTATTAATAATCCTTATTTAAGCCAAGCGCTACCAGCCAGCAGGGTACTCAGCTACCTGCAAGCAGCCTGCGTCGTATCAGCGCTCAAGCCTCGCCCCAAGGTCACCTCACCTACGGCAGCGGAAACCAGAAATAAGTCACACGGACTTTTCCCATCATTCCTACTTAGCTGTCATGTTTTTGCGCGCTTGAAAATTTTCACTTTTCATTTAATCGCAAAAAATAGATATTGTCATTTAAAAATCTTAAAGCATGAAATATGTACTCCAGGAGTAATAATCTTTCATCTCTCTTAATTTATCGCTTCTATCGAACCTGGAAATATAGTGTGGCTCTAATATTATATTCTCCGTTTTGCTCTTCAAGATATCCATTCTCAATTGTTTAAGCAATCTAAGCCTGGCGAGCAAAATCTGGGATTAACATGGTGTATTTGAGTTATGTTTAAAACAAGCCCTGTTTTAGAAAAAAACTGCTGTATTAGTTATTGAACTCCCAAAATATTTACAGAAAGGAGGAAAAAGTCATTATTTTAACTCCAGACGACTGAAGTATATACCTTTAAGATAATAATGACAAAAAAATATATCACAAATGGTGCATAGCCTTTCAGTGATTTTGGGATTCATATTTAACAATTTTTTTGACCGAAAAATGTTGCCAATTCAAACTTTAAGAATTTTTTATGGATCAAAATATTTAGGTATTGCGCCACCATCATTAATCCTCACACTCTTTCGTTAATAGTGGAAAATTTCCAAAGGAAAAAATGCACAAACAGGAGATGAAGAATTTTTTTAATAAAACAGTGCACCGAAGAAGTGTGGCTGGAGATTCGAATCAACCATCTTCCAGTCAAAATATTCATTACAGTAAACTCCCAATTATCCCGGCTAACGATGGGGATGAACGGCACGAATAATAGGGTGGTTTCCTATTATTTTTTACTGCCTAAATCGAAAGATTATTACTCCTGGAGTACGCATTTCACGCTTTTAGATTTTTAAATGACGATATCTATTTTTCGCGATTAAATGAAAAGTGAAGAATTTCAAGCGCGCAAAAACGTGACGCGTAAGTAGGAAAGTCCGTGCGACGCATTTCTGGTTCCCCCTCTCTCCGTGTGAAGTGACCTTGATCGAGACTCTGAGCGCTGATAGGACGCAGGGTGCTAGCGGATAGCTGAGTACCTTGCTGAATGGTAGCGCTTGGCTTAAAAAAGGTTTATTAATACCTTATCAAACGAAGAAAACTTTCCGACCTTAGCCAGTTTTAATAGGTGATTATAAAGACATGTTTCCCTGAGCTCTGTGCCTCATGCATGCATTGGTAACCTCAGACGATGTATAACTCCTATCCTCTCGTGTAGAAACTAGGTCCCTGTGACGTCACGTGGAGTGGCATCGCATGGGCGCCAATCTGGCCTTTTTCAAATGAGGATAAAATTTGACCCTTGCCATTCGTCTAAACCTGTATTTCAAAAACCAAATAATTTGTGTATTATGAATACACTAATGGTGGGTAACGAATCGCAATCAATGCCTATCGTTTTCTTTGATGAAGGAAACTACCCTATTGCAAAACGCGGATAATCAAAACTTTCACTTCAAAGTCTTGAAATGCTTATAATTTACATAAAACAAACAAGATACATATCATTATGCAAGAATTCCCATGAGAAAAAATTCCCTTCAACTGGGAATTGAACCACGGACCTTTGCCTTTCCGGATCACTGCGCAGACCACTACGCTATCCAGGGTCTTTAATTCTCATGGCAATTATACCGATTATGGTTCATAGTACTCGGTATTAGGCCCTTGTAGTCCATCAAGGATCGCAATGCGAGGGAGAAAGGACTTCCAAGAAGCCACCTCGTACCATGAGCCTCGGTATAATTGCCATGGGAATTAAAGAACCTGGATAGCATAGTGGTCTGCGCAGTAGCCCGGAAAGCCAAAGGTCCGTGGTTCGATTCCCGGTCCAGGGGAATTTTTTCTCATGGCAATTCTTGTATAGTTCACTGCCGTTTATGCCGCAGGATTAGAAATATTACACAAGATATTATTATTTTTGACATCATTCTGCTAATTTAGAGTGCTTCCCGGTCTCGTTGAGAGCTTTCTTTGCCAGTTCGCGATCTTTTTAGCGGCGATAACATTGTTTTAATCTTATTATTAATGCTCCATGAAAGGCCTGATTTCGAATACCACACAACCGTGGCTTTTTGATCACGGATACAGAAATGTGGTTCACACGAATGCTTCATAACCACTGTCCGACGTCGGAAACTAGATTTTCAGGCACTACGCCACGTAGTCGCGTCTCGCACAAGTTGACCACGGAGTGGGGTTGTGCACTGCGAGGCTTGGTAAACACTAACACGGTGTTCCCGCAAATGCAGGTAGCGCGCGATCGCTTCTGTTTTACGTAGGGAATTATGACAGAAATGATAGGTGGGTTGTATTCTAGCGTTAATGCAGTAATTTCGATAATTTTGTGTACAATTTTATTTTTCCATAAAGATCGCGGGAAAAATTGAGCGAGATTGAAAATCATGCACGGATAATCTGAAAACCGGATAACCTGGAGCCGGATAATCGAGAGTCTGTTGTATTTCTAAACACATTTTAAAGGAGTTAAAACCCAAATATACTCGAATGTATACAGAAGACACCTCACCTGGAATCGGATCATGTCTTCTATGGCATCCTTGAGGCTGTAGTCCGTGAACACACCTCCAAATATCATCGTCATCTCCTTTCCAGCTCTGAAGCACAGCCGGCACAATTTATACCGGTAGTATGGATCCGAGACTGGCACAACCGAAACATCTGCGTACCCTGCCAACAACGTCTTGGCCAGCAGTTCCACGGCTACCCCATCGATTGTCCTTGTTTTCTCAGGCGGCGGAGAAGCCCCCGCTATGTAATGGCTGAATATAGAGTCCCGACTCGAATCATCGTCGCCAGCATCGGGCTCTGTAATGCCCACGTGTTCATCAGGGGTACTGTCCCGGTCCACCACACTTTCCCCACCTTCAACCTGAGCATCGTGGGCAAAATCGCTGCCTGGTATTGAAAACAAATGGTGATCGTCAGCCGAATTAGCGACAGCATCACGAATATCCTCCCTCCACTTTGCCAAGCTGGAACTTTCAACAGTTTTCTCAGCTGGGGTCCCACAAGGACGCACCATGGTACCTCGGTTGATTTTATCGGGACAATTCACACCACTGTCACGGATCACAGCACTGTCCGAAGCACAGGTAGAGACGGTGGCAGTAGAACCACTGGTTTCACTACCTGGAACATTACGACCACGCTGGGCGGGTGAAACAGAGGCACATGAAGGCACATTTGGAGGAATTTCTGGGACAACATTCTTCGCAGGGGCAGGCACAACAATGTCGATGGCCATGGGTTCAGTCAGAGACCGATGCGGCCCACTCATTTCGCACACAGGGGCAACGAGAACTGGTTCCTTGCCGAACGTGGGCATTGCGGATTCGTTGTTGGGAAAGACCTTGGGGATGCTGCCGAAAAGTGATGCATACAGCTGGGCCGAGGTCGTCGATGATTCGGCAATCACGTTGTCCCCCAAGCCAAGTAATTGTCCCGTAGTTACACTAGTCTGATTCTCCATCAAATGGACACCCGAACTCGGCTCTGGTATGTCAACCACAGGATTACCACCACCTAAAAAGAAGCAAAGGAAGAGTTAAATACGAGCGTAAGCCAATTCTTATCTGCAATGTAGTTGGGCAATTCAACTTGTGATGGAATTACAGGCGGTCCCCGACTTTCGCACACAATGCGTTCCCGAAAACTTGTACGAAAGTCGAATGTACGAAAGTCGAACCATTGACTTCCGTACTAATTAGGGGTTACGTTCCAAAAGAGCGGAATTTACGTACTAAAACCTTTTTTTTCACGGAATTCATTTCAATTGACTTAATTTTAATAATATATTAATAAAACTCCTCAAATCATCTAATTTATTTTGAAAATACGCAGAAAATGCAAATAAAAGTTTAAAAAACAAGAACTCCGTTGGCTATCGAGTGAAACTTCCTCTTGGCGTTTAAGTTGACATTCCACTTATTACGTCCACTATAAATAAAAGGACATATCAAGTAGCATAACAAAATGTATTCGTTGAAGCCGCACTCTGGATACCTTTTAATTTTTACACCAAAATTCGATATTTGGCAGGTGACATTCGTGATCGCGTATATTCCGCATGTTATTCAAAAAAGACAAACGGAATTCGGGTGATATTTCGTGCAATATCGTTGCTGAAGGTGTACTTGAATTAAACAGCACTCACACGAAAAAACACAATTCGAAAGAAGATCTTACTAGTTTTATTGAAAGCTATTTGATGATGTCTAGCCAACTTTTTTGAAAAATCTTTCCAATGAAGGCTTTCTTCTTCTCTTGATAAAGGAGCCTATAGCAGGCAGTCTTCTCTCCCAAATAAATCACTTAGATTAGAGTCAACTACCAACAATTCCCTTCATTGTAAACGTTCGTATTGTTCGCATATACTGCCATTTGAAACAATTGAATGTTGGGGTGCGCAATAAACACTGCGGGAATTTAAAAAAAATACAGACTAACGTCCGAAAGTCCGAATTTAGCGTACGGAAGTCAAGTAAAAGGTGTCAATTTTGAACGTACGAAAGTGCGAATTGTACGAAAGTCGAGGACCGCCTGTATAGCGACCAAACCGCCAGGTGAGGTCATTTCCTTGACCATCACAGTCTGAGCCAGCTCCACTACAGGGTGTCCCATTTATCTTGACCACCCGAAATAACTTTTTGTTCAGATGGAAGTTCAAAAATGTGTCAAGCAAATGTTCATAAGCCCTCAGGGGGACATTAATCAGCATGACTGCCTTCCTTGTATCTTTGTTTCTACAAAGATTTGAAGAGTGGTATGTCTTTTTTAAATGACACCCTATATTTTTTATGAATGACTGGTGGAGTAGTTCCAATACCCGCCTACCTGCACTAAGTGCTATTGAGTCAGACATTTTTCATAACACTGTGTTTATGTTAATGGTCCACTGTGCTACATTTTTGAATAAGTCTTTAGGAGAGGAAATGAACTGCCAAATAAAAAATATAGGGTGCCATTTTAAAAAGACATACCGATGTTCATATCCTTGTAAATAACAAAGCTACTAGGAAGGCAATCATGCTGATTAATGTCCCCCTGACGGCTAATGAACATTTGATTGACAAATTTTTGAATTAGCATCTGGACAAAAAGTTATTTCGGGTGGTCAAGATAAATGGGACACCCTGTATATTGCATTCTTGGCATTTTTAGGAAGGATACTCGTTTTATTTATTACCATAATGGGAGTAACTTCAAAGGAATTATTTATAAAAAATAAAATGTCCTCATGACCTCATGGTTTCCACATGACGATCTTGCTTTATCACATGCTGCACGCAGGGTACTCACCTTCCACTTTGATGGCCGTTGCCATTGATGGAGCGCAAAACTCTCCCTGCTGCGGATGAGGCGTGAGCAATGGAGCTGCAACGCAAGGAAAACGAAAACTAAATAATAAAGCCTATGTTTGCAAAACATTTATACAAGCTGGTCAGAAATTCACTGAAACACAACCATGGATGTTACAGAATAAGATATTCCGAACAAAATTTTTTTTTATCAATAGGGCAGTTTCCTTCATCAAAGTAAACGAAAGGCATTGATGTTTGAGAAATACCGGTTCAGATGAATATTAATGGCCATTTTTAACCGCATTTGAAAAAGGCCAGGCTGGCGCCCATGCGGTGCCACTCCACCTGACGTCACAGGGACCTAGTTTCTATACGATTCTCACTTGTGTTATTGGTTATTCTCACTCGCGGCAGCGGGAAGCAGAAAGACATCACGCGGAGTTTTTCCCAGCATTCATACTTACCCGTTGCGTTTTCGTGCGCTTGAAAATTTTCGCTTTTCATTTCATCGCGAAAAATAGTTATCGTCATTTAAAAATCTAAAAGCGTGAAATACATACTCCAGGAGTAACAATCTTTCGATTTAGGCAATAAAAAAATAATAGGAAACCACCCTATTGTTCACTATTGGCAGAGATGGGCAGTATCGAAAATACTTGTATTTGAAATACGTATTTTCGATACTTTTGTAGTTTGTAATTTGTATCGGAAATACATTTTCTGAGAGTATTTTGTAACGAAAATACATCTAAAGAGTAGTTTGTATTTTTAAAATATGTACATTCAAAATCAAAATACATGTAATGCTTTTTGTGCATAAGTAAAAAGAGCGGGCGACGAGATGGCAGGGATCTGGAATGAGTCTGTATTTGCCTGCCACCTATGGGACAATAAATTGTGGTTAAATAATGTGGTTAAATAAATGAGGTTAAAATACGTATTTCAAATACAAGTATTTTCGATATTGCCCATCTCTGGTCACAAGAGCACTTTCATTGCTGCGTTTGTATTCCAGGGTTCCCACTCTAACTAAATTATAAAATTCACGGTTTTTTCCAGGTTTTCACGGTCTAAATACCAACAAATTCACGGTTTGTAGATAAGGCATTTTAGGCAGAAATATTGATCAAGTAACAATCATCGGCTGCACGTTAACTAAAAATGTAACAAACGCAACAGATGCCTTGAATGCAAACGCAGCAATCAAAGTGCTATCTCTTATGGTGTCACATATCGTAAGCAAAATTCATGTCCAGATAAAAGGGTGTGAGTGGGAAGATGGAGAGAGCATGGAAGTGAAGTACATAGTGCCTGATTTTTTGCCAGGGCTAATGTCTTCCAATCGCAGGATTAAGGTCAATGTGTTGTCATGGCACACGGACCAATTAATAATTGCGCTTCGAATACACGTGTGCAGGTAAATGAGTGGACAGCATCTGCACGTGACTCGGCCTTGCAACATGATCGAAACATCGATTTTCTTTTAATCTGTCTATCGTAGTTCTACAATAAAGTTTGAGAGATTTTTTTAAAGGTTTTATGACGAAATTCACGGCTTTTTCCAGGTTATTTAACGGTTGACGAAATTCACGGCTTATCCACGGTTTTAAGGTTTTCACGGTTGAGTGGGAACCCTGGTATTCCCGGCGTTCATCGCATTTGCTATATTTTTAGTTAGCGTGCGGCCAGTGATTGTTATGTGATGTGATCTATATTTCTTCCTAAAATGGCTTACCTACAGACCATGAATTTGATGCAATTTAGACCGTCAAAAACCTGGAAAAAAGCGTGAATTTTATAATTTAGTTAGACTGCAAACCCTGATTTGGCAACGTTAGGTTAGCTCATCCTCTCTCTCTCTCCTACCCCTCCCCTATCAGCAATCTCCAAAAACCATCTCCTCACATGTAGCGAAAAGGTTAAAATATGCATTTCGTGAGGCAATGGATCAGGTACTTCCAGGATGGGCGTGGTACGACCTCCCAAGGGTCGCTAATCCTGGACCCTTTCCACGACGAGTTCACCCTCGCTGACCCCTCTGTTCGACCTTCCAAGCAGGGGCCCTCCCTCCCAAAAAGGACACTTTGACTGCAATATGAAAATCAATCAATCTGATTGTCAAAAAATGATTGTTTGCATCGCACTCCTGCCAATCAAGCAATCAAGTCCGTCTTTGAGCCGTGTTTCTGCGATGAAAAGTAACGATTTTGTTAACTTTGCTAAAAACGTGACTGTCGACCACCGGGAAATGGCCATTTAGATAGATGACTGCGTCGTCAGCAAATAAACATATTTTACTGCTAATTCAGGAGCAGAGGTCAATAATGTATATTATGAACAAAAGGGGGCTGATTACGCTTCCTTGTGGAACACCTGATGTAACTTTTACCACGTTGCCCCAAATATTCCAGGTCCTTCAATTCGTCTGTTGCCTTTATGTGAATAGCATCCACAGCATAAACATAGTTAAAGTTGGACGAACTCTGCAAAAAATGGGCTTAATGGAAAGTCACGTGATGAGAAACTTTCCCTCTCCTCACCCCCACTTGCTTTAGCCACACCAGCTCACACGCAAAAGATAAAATGCACAGAGTCTAGCTAAAACGATAATTAATAAACAGATTACAGGCACTAGGAAACTTACGAGGCAAATTTATAGAAGGCATGGCGTTCTTCTTCAATTTCTTCCGGTTGCTGCACACGGCGTAGTCACTGTCTGCAAAGTGGTTTGTGCACAATCTTCTTCTATCGTAGATATCCAGGGGATGTTGTGAGAGGAGATTTTCGTTACCACAGAGGGCGAGCCACGACCAAAAGCGTTTGTACCCATCCGATCTCGGATGAGGAAACCTATAAGAGCATTAACAATAAAAATCCATGAATGAATGCGACACTGACATTGCCATACATTCATTTATTTATTGAGAGATCAGCGAGATTAAACATTTACACACGAGACGCTGTTGACACAAATTTATTAAGCTTTAAGGATTTTCAAGCAAATAAAAACGAACATAAAATACAAAGCGCCGTGAAAGTGAGCAGAGCTTGATAGTAAGTTTTAATGCAAGGCATTGATGCATTTTAAAGCATCATCCGCACATATGGAATTAAAAACCTTCCAAATTTAAGTAATGGACCTCCCAAGGTCCTTGGCTTCGTACCGATCTAAATGGGTGAGGTCAATATAAACTAAGAATTCACATCACCTCTGAATGCGTTCCGTCTTATCGTTGCAGCCCCATACTGCGCACTTCAGGCGATTTCCTTTACGTGTCATACTGATTTAATGGTTTATCAATCGTCGACACAAAAACTTAAACACAGTTGCTGTTCAGGACTCGAAGATAAAACCAATTTTTAGTCGACAGAGACCGCCAATATTTACAATCCGCATGTCGACTCGCGGCAATTCGCCTTTCATTTGTCTAGAAAAAACGACTCCCTTGCCGACGGACCCGGGAAGATTGATGAGAGAAATCGAAGGCTCAATCCTTATACCACACCGTTTATATTATTGTACGGTATTACAATATTTATGCCTTATTCTACGGCTTGTTTATTATTTTTTTAAGGTTCAAGCACGATATCGCGCATGCATTATGAAAAGATTTCATCGTCCATAGATGTAAAACTAGTACCTACATATTTTTCAAAATAAACGTATGCTGTCAGATTATTTTTCCAATGCAGTGTATCACAGAGTGGAGGATTTGAGTGGCTGCGAGTTTAATTACAGGGAATTTAAGAGCGAGACGGTCAGATAGGTCATCTGTGAGACGATCGGGATGGTAGTCATAAATAGGCATAAATGGAAGAGGAGGTGATCACCAATATAACTCCTTCGAAGGAGTTATATGGCACTTTGACTAAATTCCATTTATTTATTCATTCGTTCAACGGTCAACACCATTTCATAATCGCTAACATGACCAGTGGCGCCGACTCCATTGGGCTTGAGGGGGCAAAAATTCGTTAAGGGTGTGAGGAAAAAATGTGTTGGGCTTGTCGATTTTCCCCTGGAGTGTCCAGATACCGAGATTCGAGTTATCAGGGTTCTAATGTTGATCGTATGACTCTTCTAAAATGCTTATAAAAGTAAACACTCATTACTTATAAAATTTCCCTGGGGCAAGATCCCCGGTTTGAGGCCCCCAATATTTTTTGTAAGCGGGATCCCTGAACATGACATAACATTCTGTGTACTTCTATGTTGATTGTATGTTTGGGATCCTTATTACTGCTGAAAGATTCATATTCTGACCAGACAGTTTTCTGATTGGAAATCATTTTAACCTTGACATGACAAGGCAAAATCAAGCTTGACATAAGCTAAAATGCTATATATGTGGGATGTGAAAGTATGCGGTGCACTTACATCATCCAAATCAACTGTCTTTTAAGTATATTCATGTGGTGATCCAATGCCTTCTTGTGGTAGATCACCCAATGTTAAGAAGCATTGGGTGATCACATTGTTTTTAGGTATTTCCAAGGCTATTATTTTATCCATATTTGACTATTGTTTTCCTGATGAGACTATGTACAGAGGGGTCTATAGTTGCTATTTTAGTTATATAGTAAAACATTGTAATAGGTTGGTTTCCCATTATTTTTTTATTGCCTAAATGGAAAGATTATTACTCTTGGAGTACGTATTTCACGCTTTTAGATTTTTTAAATGACGATATCTATTTTTCGCGATTAAATGAAAAGTAAAAATTTTCAATCACATGAAAAAACGCGCCGGATAAGTATGAATGCTGGGAAAAAATCTGTGGCGTCGTTCTGGTTCCTGCTGCCGCAAGTGAGGTGACCTTGGGGAGAGGCTTTGAGCGCAGATATCATGCAGGATGCTAGAAGGTAGTAGAGTACCCTGCTAGCTGGTAGCGCTTGGCTCAAATAAGAATTATTAATGCCTTATCAAACGAAGAAAACTTTCCGACCTTAGCCAGTTTTAATAGGTGATTATTAAGACATGTTTTCCTGAGCTCTGTGCCTCATGCATGGATTGGTAATCTCAGATGATGTATAACTCCTATCTTCTCGTATAGAAACTAGGTCCCTGTGACGTCACGTGGAGTGGAATCGCATTGGCGCCAATCTGGGCCTTTTTCAAATGAGGTTAAAATTGACCATTAACATTCGTCTAAACTGGGATTTCTAAAACCAAATAATTTGTATATTATGAATACTCTAATGGTGGGTAATGAATCGAAATCAATTCCTTTCGTTTTCTTTGATGAAGTAAACTACCCTATTCCTGATTTTTCCCCGAAGCATAAAGGACTTTAATAAACGCTAGTCCCAACTTCGTTAGAGCACTTAATTTTTTTTAACTGTAAACGGCTGGTGTCCTAACAACCCCGCCACATGCCTTTTGATGGATTGCGGGGTAATATGTAGACGTAGATGAATGTCGTTCTTGTACCTATAAAGTAACATCAACATAATTTTTGGGAACGGCTTCATGTCTGGTTAACATTAAATCATAGCATGGTACAGCCAAAACGTATGCTGGAGAATGTTAGTAAGTTACAGTAAGGATCCAAGTAGTTCAGAATATCTTTTTGTTGAACTCATGAGCTGAAACTTATGGATTAATGCATTCAGTGCAGAGCACGTCAATAGGGTAATTTCCTTCATCAAAGAAAACAAAAGGCATTGATGGCGATTCGTTACCCACCATTAGTGTATTCATAATACACAAATTATTTGGTTTTTGAAATACCGGTTTAGACGAATGGCAACGGTCAAATTTTATCCTCATTCGAAAAAGGCGCCCATGCGATTCTACTCCACGTGACGTCACAGGGACCTAGTTTCTACACGAGAGGATAGGAGTTATGCATCGTCAGAGGCTACCAATGCATGCATGAGGCACAGAGCTCAGGGAAACATGTCTTAATAATCACCTATTAAAACTGGCTAAGGTCGGAAAGTTTTCTTCGCTTGATAAGGTATTAATAAACCTTTTTTAAGCCATGCGCTACCAGACAGGAAGGTACTCAGCTACCCGTTAGCATCCTGCGTCCTATCAGCGCTCAGAGCCTCGATCAAGGTCACCTCACAAGGCGGGAGGGGGAACCAGAAATGCGTCGCACGGACTTTTTCCCTTCATTCCTACTTACGCGTCGCGTTTTCGCGCGCTTGAAATTTTTCACTTTTCATTTGATCGCGAAAAATAGATATCGTCATTTAAAAATCTAAGAGCGTGAAATACGTACTCCAGGAGTAATAATCTTTCGATTTAGGCAATAAAAAAATAATAGGAAACCACCCTATTGACGTGTTTTGCTGGACAGACGGTCGGGCCTTTCTCCACCTTCGTATATGACTAATATCCATCTTATTCCGAGTCTTCCGATCGTTTGCATGGCCTTCAGCAAGTTTCCCTCTTTTGACCGGTGTGCTCCGTTTGTAAATAGCAGCATTTGAACGGAAGTTATGGCACAAAAACAACTCCATATTTTCTTTCTCATTTTATCGGTCGATTCTGACGACGAGCATGAAAATAAGTCCCGCATTGAATGCGTTAATGAGGTAACTATAAGTTTTCATTCTCCGCAAAATTTTAACTGGCTCTCAAGAGCCAAAAGAGTCTCTTAAACGCAACAAATGCACTGGATCAAGAGAGATGGGGTAGGGAAATATTAAAATCGGACTCTGATTCAGGACTTAAAAGTCTTGAATTATTATCGCATAGAATTATTCCCAATTAGCGACACATATCCAAATTTTTAGACTGTGTCACACAGTGAGGAGAGGGGAATTTGGGGGGATAACCCCCCCCCCAGAGCTCAAAGAATTTTTTTTATTAAAATATTTTAATGTGACAAATTTTGTGACTAATATTAGGAGGACAGAAGACTCACAAACAAAAAATGGAACTGTTCACACAGCCGTAAAACTCACCATTTTGAACCATTGTAATTGAAAATTGCTGGGGGAGGGCCCGCACACCTCCTCCTTACCCTGGCGGGTATTCCATACCCCCCCCTTATAGTTGCACCTAAAACCCCCTAGACTTAATTCATAGCTGTGCCCCTGTCGTCATATATGTATTGGGAACTGAATAAATAGTGATCAGAATATCATTTTGATAACATGGTCATCGTTTTCCATAGACAATTAGCCAGATATTAGGTTTGGGCAGAAATTAAGTACAAATAGGGTGGTTTCCTATTATTTTTTTATTTTCTAAATCGAAAGGTTATTACTCCTGGAATACATAATTCACGCTTTTAGATTTTTTAATTACAATATCTATTTTTCGCGATCAAATGAAAAGTGAAAAATTTCAAGCGCGCGAAAACGCGACGCGTAAGTATGAATGCCGGGAAATCTCACTGTGTGCCATATTTCTGGTTCCCCCTCCCGCCTGGTAGGTGACCTTGATCGAGGCTCTGAGCGCTGATAGGACGCAGGATGCTAGCGGATAGCTGAGTACCTTCCTGTCTGGTAGCGCATGGCTTAAAAAAGGTTTATTAATACCTTATCAAGCGAAGAAAACTTTCCGACCTTAGCCAGTTTTAATAGGTGATTATTAAGACATATTTCCCTGAGCTCTGCGCCTCATGCATGCATTGGTAGCCTCTGACGATGCATAACTCCTATCCTCTCGTGTAGAAACTAGGTCCCTGTGACGTCACGTGGAGTGGAATCGCATGGGCGCCAATCTGGCCTTTTTCAAATGAGGATAAAATTTGACCGTTGCCATTCGTCTAAACCGGTATTTCAAAAACCAAATAATTTGTGTATTATGAATACACTAATAGTGGGTAACGAATCGCCATCAATGCCTTTTGTTTTCTTTGATGAAGGAAACTACCCTATTAGGCTGCCTACACTGATAATTGTCAATTCACACGCATCAGAAAATTGTACATGAAGCAATAAAATTTGTTTGCATGATGCCACAAATTAACTTATTTTAGTAATTATTTTTTCTCACCCTGAAGGCCATAGTAATAATGGTGTGGTATCTATTTACGTTTGTGGTGAGTTTACTTTTATCGAATGGCAAATTTTTCCCGGATTATCACCAAATTTCAGATTTTTCACTTTCAAAACAATCCTAGTTAAATTTTGACATACCTCTGAAAACTTTGCAAGTTTCCGCCAAGGTTTCGATTTATTTTTTAAATCATCTTCAGGGCTATGTAAGAAAAAGTGTGAACAATATAAAATATAGAGATTAAAACGATACACAGTATATATACGTGAAAAAGGTACTATCGGGCGATTCCACGCGTCACGGACTGACCGTCACAATGCGTTTTTGAACTTTTAAGAACACACGTAACGCGAACGGACTGACATACAGAACTTTTTCAACTTCCAAATTGCAGCGCAATGGTGTGAAGTTTAACTTTGGTTGATACACTACTTTGTCTTTAAAAATACAGGACTAACGTGACTTAAAATTCACTGTCGCGGACTGACAAAAATGAAACGAACTTTCAGCTCAGAGTAAAACCTCTAAGGTTTGCTCTGAAACAAAGAGTGATCAGAGTTTCAGTAAAATACATCTCGGAACACCAGATGCAAAATTCATAATGCTGCAAAACCCATTACAATAACTGATTTTACAGAGGAGTAATTCTTCTTGAAAAGCATCGTCACGGACTGACCAGAAATGTCACGGACTGACTTTTGTGATTCCCTTCTGGTATAAATTTATTCACTGCCAAAAAATTTTACAAAATAACTTCTTTAGTTCAAAATAAACAAAACAAATTTGTGCAAAAACCCTTAAAATCATTCAAAATAATGAACGAACCTCAAAATAGAAAAAAATTATTAATACAGTGGCCATAAAAATCAATTAGCGAAACAGATGTTTTTTGCGCGTAGATGACTCATTAAATTTAGTATGTGGCTAAAAACTGTGGTGAGCACATAAAAAATTTCTCTTATCAGAGACACACATGACTCATGCTAGTGTCAGCACTTAATAATGAAAGTCTAGACTCAATAGCACAAATTTTGATCCATAACAGAGCCTTCAACCACTTTTTTTATTTAACCAGTCAGTATGACATTTACGTGGAATTGCTCTATCAGGTTTTTTATACAATATAATTTAAAGAATAATGTAGAAAAAAGGCTGCAATGACAATTAAGTTAATGGCATACGTATGTCAATAGGTGAATGGTACACATGGAAGATACATCACATGGCTTCCATAGTAGGCAATGGAATCAAAAAGTGGATCAGCAAGATGAAAGAAAATAATTTAATTGCAGTCTCAGTGCTTTTGTCCATATTGTTTAGAATGATAAATAAGTGATGCATTCTAAATTTGGCGACAATCCGACAAAAATCTATTAATAAAACTATTCTGCTTTCTAGTTATATTTTTAATAAAACTATTCTGCCACCACGGCAAAAATGTTTGCTTTGAAAACCCACCTGGTTTTTGGAAAAAAATTTCATCTTTAGGGATCTTGCAGAAGTATTTATCATAATTCAGCTGCTGTTAGAATATCATCCTATTTGGAGCAAGTTTCAGATTGCAGTCTCAGTGCTTTTGTCCATATTGTTTAGAATGATAAATAAGTGATACATTCTAAATTTGGCGACAATCCGACAAAAATCTATTAATAAAAATATTCTGCTTTCTAGTTATATTTTTAATAAAACTATTCTACCACCACGGCAAAAATGTTTGCTTTGAAAACCCACCTGGTTTTTGGAAAACAAATTTCATCTTTAGGGATCTTGCAGAAGTATTTATCATAATTCAGCTGCTGTTAGAATATCATCCTATTTGGAGCAAGTTTCAGATTGCAGTCTCAGTGCTTTTGTCCATATTGTTTAGAATGATAAATAAGTGATACATTCTAAATTTGGCGACAATCCGACAAAAATCTATCAATAAAACTATTCTGCTTTCTAGTTATATTTTTAATAAAACTATTCTGCCACCATGGCAAAAATGTTTGCTTTGAAAACCCACCTGGTTTTTGGAAAAAAAATTTCATCTTTAGGGATCTTGCAGAATATTATCCTTTTTGGAGCCAGTTTGAGATCAAGTTCTTTTCCCAGATGAGAAACTATCCCCCATATTTACCCTGAAGGGCTTAATAGGGTAGTTTCCTATTATTTTTTTATCGCCTAAATCGAAATATTATTACTCCTGGAGTACGTATTTCACGTTTTTTGATTTTTAAATTACGATATCTATTTTTCGCGATTAAATGAAAAGTAAAAATTTTCAAGTGAGCAAAAACGCGATGGGTAAGTATGAATTCTGGGAAAACTCTGTGTGACGTCGTTCTGGTTCCTGCTGCCGCAAGTGAGGTGACCTTGGGGAGAGGCTTTGAGCGCTGATACGACACAGGATGCTAGCAGGTAGCGCTTGGCTTAAATAAGGATTATTAATGCCTTACCAAACAAAGAAAACTTTCCGACCTTGGGCAGTTTTAATAGGTGATTATTAAGACATGTTTCCGTACGCTCTGTGCCTCATGCATGCATTGGTAACCTCAGACGATGTAAAACTCGTACCTACACGTATAGATTCTAGGTCCCTGTGACGTCATGTGGAGTGGAATCGCATGGGCGCCAATCTGGCCCTTTTCAAATGAGGCTAAAATGGACCATTGCCATTCGTCTAAATTGGGATTTCTAAAACCAAATAATTTGTATATTACGAATGCACTAATGGTGGGTAACGAATCGCAATCATTGCCTTTCATTTTCTTTGATCAAGGAAACTACCCTATTGGTAAAGTCCCAGTATTCATATTCCATGATTCTCCATTGACAAAAATTAGTTCCCCCAAAGTTTTCACGCACTCCACATGTTCACAAAAATGGAGAAGAATGAGTCATCATGAAGTTAATCAATCTTTTTAAAAATATATTTTAAACTATTTTTCTATAAAATGAACATAGAAACAGAAAGCTGTGAACATCATTTCACAAACAAAGAGTGGATAACATATTCAAATTATAATGACAAGTCAAACAAGTCCTTATGATTAACATGTTGAAATGGTATCTTAACCAGAGCTTACGTAATTGATCCAAAAAAATAATAATTCATGTGTCTCAAAGGGAAAATCGATTCCACCTTTCTGTTTCAAAGACACAGATTTAAGTAGTAAGCAAAGTACGCAGCCATGTAGAGAGAACCAAGCTATTTGGGGTAACTAAGCCCTGGGATTTAAGCCATAAAAATATCACATTCTGTACATAAGAGCAAACACGTAATAAGTTTGTTCTGATATTTAAGTTTTGACCCTTATTCCCAAATTATTTTTATCTATTTTAACCTAAAAATACCCCAGGCTGAGCAGAATCACAGGACACAAGAAAAGATGAAAAACACTCACGGTACAAAATTTTCGGTGGGGCATTACCACCTTTCTCGGAGTTAGGTAGGAGACTGTAGGTAAAGGATAGCTGAGGGAAGGGGAAATATTGGGGAGGGAGGGTCCAAAGAGGGGGGGAAAAAGAGTGTGCTGAGGCAATTAAGGGATTATTGGTTAATATTTAAGCCGGGAGAAAGACATGCTTTACATAGCCATATGTATGTTAATTCGATGGAATTGAGTTTGAGTGGGTGGTCTGTGGGGGGAAGGGAGGCTAAAACTGAAACATTGTAGCAATCATTGAATTGACGCTGATGAGTGGCCGCATGTTTCTCCACCGGGAAGGACGCAGAGTGAGAGGAAGTGCATGATGTCCTGTGGTTGTTGATTCTAAGGTTAAGGGGGGTTGAGGATTTGCCTATATAAAAGGAGGGACAGTGTTTGCATTGAATTAGGTAAACTACATTTTTTGAAGTGCAGGAGGTGGTGGTAGACTGGAGACGAGATGACTAGGGATAGAAGGAGGGGTAAAAATTGAGCAGGTCTTGCATCTAGGATGACCGCAGGGCGAGGGTGTACTATTGGGAGTAGTGGGTGACTTCTGTAAGGGGTTCGTTGAGCGGAATAAATCTGAAAGGTTTGCTGGTAGTCTGAAGGTGATAGTGGGGGGTTTGGCAAAAAGATTGGCTGTCGACTTATTATTTTTTAGAATAGGGAAGAGGTCTTTGAGGATAGACTGCAGGGATTGTATTCCAGGAAAGTAAGTGGTGCAGAGGGTAAGGTCACGTGGTTTGTTTCTATTGCATGGTTCTGGGGGGCATCTGTGTTTGAGAATTTTTTTGTACAGGAGGGACTCCGGGTAGCCTCTCTGGAGGAGGGAGTGGTGAAGGTTGTGAAGAAAATTACTCAGGGCATCAGGATTATTACAAATACGGAGGCCTCAAATGGAAAATGAAAAGGGAAGGGAGCATTTAGTGTGGGAAGGATGACAACTGCTAAAATGAAGATGTAACAATAGAAAATTAAATTAAATTAATCCCTACAACTTCTCAGTTAATTTTTGAGGGGGGAGGTGTAATTAAATGTTGTCCCCTTACACTAAAAAAAGGTGTAGAACCATCGGTGCTTCTTCCTGACTCACTTAATTTACCGGATTAAGGGGTACATCTTTGCCTACGCTGTTTTAAGGAGGTGAACTGAAAACTTATATTAACCACAAAAATTACCATCTTTTCTATGATTTTTTTCTCCCAAGTCTGCCACTTGCAAAGACAGAAAACCCACAGCGAACTGACAGTGCTACATGTTTTTTTACCCCACGAATCATGACATAAATTTTCCTTGACATTATGGACAAGATTCCCTCACCTTTCATTGTATCCTTTCAAATCTCCTGACTTTCCTTGGAATGCAGTAATTTATCCCACCCGAAAAAAACCAGCTGTCCCATTAACTGTAGTTTTCACAACCAAAACACTCCCTCCGTTAATGACATGCATGTACAAAAATATTCCAAAATTTTCTGTCTAAAAGGTTTTTATCTCTCCAATGACTGTCTTTACAACCAGATCTCACTCCAAAATTTGTTGCATTCTCATGTCATCCAGCTCTGAGACAGTAAAAAAAATACCGAACTACAACATGAATGCCATCACATTAATAGAGAGATTCTGGCTAATCCCTTTTATTAAATTTATCCGTAACAATCGTTTTTAACCGTCCAAAATATGAGCACTTTATGATCTATCGTTCAGTTAGTTGTTGATTAATAAATAATACCTTGAAATGTTCACATCAAGATACAACAGTACTGGAAACGAGTTTAAATTCAGCTATGAAGGAAACAATTCATTCTAAAAGTCTCATATAAAAGTACGAAAATATATATAGGGAGGCGATTCACAATAAAATTCTATAGAAGTAAGAAAATATATACATTATTAAATCATCTGAACGGATTTCACTCTTGTAATGACGATTCAATGAACACATTCAAATGATGGCAATTACGTAACAATCACGGAGATCGCGAAGGGTATTAACGATGCGACGAGAGCCCACCTTTGCACTGCATGTATTTCGTTTTCAGCCCAAGTGCTCGTAAAACCGAACCCGATACTAACCAACCCGATAAGAAACGCAATCAGTCCAAAATACTTATGGATTGATTTCACAACACGAGGCTTCACGAATGTCATGAATTTCCTTTTGTAATAATTGAACACACCTCCTAACATTGAGAACGTGAGAAGAATGCACGCAGAGAGTCCTATAGTTCCGTGCCATGTGGTAAAATGTTCTTTTCCGTTAGACACCTTCACTGAATATATACATAGGAATCCTAAAGCTACTGCTAATCCCGCAGCCAGTTGTATTATCCAGTGCAAATTCATCTTCCTGTTCCACGACAACTTCCACGTCTTAGTCGAGTCAAAAATTAGTATTCCCTTGGCCATCAGTGCATACTGTAATGGTAAAGAAACAAGAAAACAATGAAAGTAACGTTTTCCTATCAAACGACGTAAATTATAGCATATGGGTGTCAAAGAGATGGAGTAAATACTTGAAGCTGAGCATCGCTACTTACTGCTGAAAGCATCAAGAAGGGATGCAGAGCGAAGAAAGAGGTATATTTTGTGATGAAGTAAATCGCAAAAGTGGCATAGAGTATGGAAAAAACACTAGAGGCATGCTGCCGCAACATTTTGAGGTACATTTTCCCTGGAGTAAATCGACTATCATAGGTCCAAATAGCTATAAAATGAACAGTGGCATTAACTATCAACGCTCGATCGTGGAGATAACACCGACATGTGATTCATCGACCACATTACGCAAGATTACACGAATCGTTGATGCCGCAAAATTCCACTGTTGAGTTGGAATGTAAACAATTAGAGCGGGTTATCAAAACTCATTTGAAAAAACACCACGAATATTACATACGAGGATTCTAACAAATCGCTGTAATTTGCCGCTCCCTGCGCGCACTATAATAAGTTTTGAAAAATCGCCACTGGTGACGCTAGTGTTATATTAACCACGCATTTAACGTTGCGTTCATCATCTAAAAATGACACTTAGATTTTTTCTAAAATTTTAGTGGTACCATCATGGTACCATGGTATAGGTGGTATAGGTACTGCAAAATAGAGAGATTTAAAATTTCATTCTTTCCTCGTACTACTATGGATAGCAACGGTGTTTCGATTTATAAAATTTATGGCATCACTCGTTAAGACGACTCGCTGCACATTTGACTTTTTCCATCGTTCTGACCTTTTATGAATCTACTATACGTATTACCTAACGGTTGACAAGCATTTCATTTCCATTAATGTGGTCGTATATTTTATTATTATGCGTAATACGTTTGGTCAATTGTGCATTAGATGCATTGAACACGCCCAGAATTTATCTTCTTACCAACTAAGAAAATTTAAGCATCAAAAGTTATCCTAGGCTGAAAACGAAGTTTGCTACCCTTTTCTGTGGCGAATAGAAACAAGGCTTGTCTTCAATACAGTGGGGACGCATCCCAAAATGAAGACTGTGGCGTGGCTAGGAATTTCGTTCGGGGGGGTCCAAAACCAGGGGGGAAATACAAAAAAACCGGGCACTATGAGTAAAGGGTTTTAAACTAATTTTAACACTTTTCATAATCGAAAAAACTGAATTTGTTAAAGAAATATGCTGTGAATTCATGATTTTTAATTTGTGAATTCATGATGATGATTCATGAAAAAACTAAACATATGTTTAGACTGTGTCACTGCCAAAAGAGGCTACGCTGAATTTCAATACCACCAAATTTTTCGGAGTACTAGCAGGAGCATTTGAAATCCACACAATAACCATGAGTGTATATAAAAAACTATTGAATTACTTCAGGTAAATCACTGAGAAGAGAAGATATGATTTCAGCTGTCAAATCGACTTCATAACGGTCCCACAAGTGAGCAGCATACTCGAAGTGAGGCCATTACCAATACAGTCGGGTAGCTTATCTCTTCCACCTTTCAATAGCGTTTGACGGGAATAGAGAAGCTTCCTTCACCAGAGAAAACGAAAGGCATTGATTGCGATTCGTTACCAACCATTAGTGTATTCATAATACCCAAATTATTTGGTTTTTGAAATACCGGTTTAGACGAATGGCAAGGGTCAAATTTTATCCTCATTTGAAAAAGGCCAGATTGGCGCCCATGCCATTCCATTCCACGTGACGTCACAGGGACCTGGTTTCTACACGAGAGGTTAGGAGTTATACATCGTCTGAGGTTACCAATGCATGCATGAGGCACAGAGCTCAGGGAAACATGTCTTAATAATCACCTATTAAAACTGGCTAAGGTCGGAAAGTTTTCTTCGTTTGATAAGGTATTAATAATCCTTATTTAAGCCAAGCGCTACCAGCCAGCAGGGCACTCAGCTACCCGCTAGCAGCCTGCGTCGTATCAGCGCTAAGCCTCGCCTCAAGGTCACCTCACAGGGCGGCAGCGGGGACCAGAAATACGTCGCACGGAGAGATTTCCCGACATTCATACTTACGCGTCGCGTTTTCGCGCGCTTGAAAATTTTCACTTTTTATTTAATCGCGAAAAATAGATTCCGTCATTTAAAAATCTGAATTCGTGAATTACGTACTCCAGGAGTAATAATCTTTCGACTTCGGCACTAAAAAAATAATAGGAAACCACCCTATTGTGTCATTTCAACCAAAATATCATCAGTTATTTTAGTTCCTTAATATTGTAACATCAGCAATCGAGGTTTAAAATTTCTAGAAAAAATTCTCTCCACCTTATGTAGAGGGCACAAATATTACGTCAAACTAGCAGATCAAATAAATTTTACATTGTATTGTTTATCAGTAGAATATGTTGAATACTCCACTGTCATGATTAATGCATTATGATAACTCTATTAGAATTAGTTACAGCAGAACACAAGGAAATCAATAAATTAATGCACACAGTGGCGTACCAAGTAATATTCTTGCGGGGGGGGGGGGGGGTTGGAGGGTGGGATGGCCACCCCTCTCCAGGCAACAGGGGTACAGGAACATTAACACTTTCACTGCTGGCCATTTTGATGAAAAATACCGCTGTGAGCGGTAGCGGTTTTTATGCATAACCAAGTAGACATGTCTCTCTGGATACCTTAAAAAATAATAATAAAAATCCTATGATTGTTTTAAACAAATAAAACGAAGGACGCACCCTTCCGCTCACAGCATTGTCAAAGCTGTGCAACCCGTGTCACATCGTTATGCAACCCGCTATACAAATATTTTAATCTCCCTTAATTCTCATCTAACGTCCATATATTTCAACTTATTTTGCAAATAAATAGATATATTTAAAAATTTGGAGTATTCGAAAATTATAAAATTTTATTTATTTTTAATTAAATAATATTTTTCTCGTAAATAATTACAAACTCATAAATTACTCGTGGTTTTGGGATAACTTTCAAGAATCATATTGGAAAAACACTAGAATGAAGAGTGCTATTTAAGTCGGCAATAAATATAAGACTTAAGAAAAAAACCTAAAGCATAAAACCGTTTTTTTACGGGCAATCTGGATCGTAAGTGCTAACATATTTTCTCACTCTATTTTTGGCACATACTCTGCACTTCTTTCTTCCTTTTTTTTCATTTCCAAATTATGAGGTGAGTGAACATGTTTAGGGGAACTTATTTAAGGCATTACCTCAGGTTGGACATTTAGCAATGAGTTTATTGATTCTTCGCGGTATTCTAACAAATTTACACGTTTCCCACTAAATCTTTGGTATAGAATGAAAGAATGAATCATTATTATCTGAATAAAGTATATTCTCAACTTTAGGTACCTGCGGAGAATTTTTGATTCGAAAAACAATATGACAACAATTGATCGGTCTTGTCTTTGCCTCCAATATGTTTATTGTAAGCGTCCACCATAAGTTAAGGGCTAAGTTGAAACCCTTCCCCGCTTGCCCGAAAAATCGTGTCAATACTCAGACGAAATCATCTTCACATCTCTTTTATCCCTCCATTTCAAAACGCATCCCTCATTATATTGCAGCAAGCCACAAATTCACCCTTCTCTAATTTTTTAAGAAATATATCCGGGTAATTTTTCCTTTTCATTAGCAGAATGACTGTACAGTATGTTTTCTCTGTACAGTATGTTTTTGCAGACAATGGAAAAGGCTCACACTGTCGTAAAAGTTATCCCTGTACAGTGTACACAGCAGTGCATGCAGCAGCAAAAAAATTACATGCCTAGAAATACATTTTACATCGTTTTGGCACTACAGATATAACTTTAAGTAGATGCAGTGGTTGTATTTCGGAAATAGATAAAATTTTTAAATAATTTTATTATTTCACTGAGCTTTGAGGGGGATATCTCCCCTCATCCCCCACATAGCCACGCCACTGAACACTTTTTCACCAAGGTTTTACCTCGACGTCGTTCCTAGGTCAGTCCAACGTCGCCTTAAGTCGGCTGCAGTACGCTGTGAACTGATGTCATTCCTACTTCGATCCGATGTCGTATATGTCGGCCGACATATACGACACAAAAACGTTGTCGAACCGAAGTCGGGCCGACAATAGATGCTACTTGGGAAGGCATTGATTGCGATTCGAGATCCAACATAAGTGTATTCACAATATACAAATTATTTGGTTTTAGAAATCCCAGTTTAGACGAATGGCAATGGTCAATTTTATACTCATTTGAAAAAGGTCAGATTGGCGCCCATGCGATGCCACTCCACGTGACGTCACAGGGACCTAGTTTCTACACGATAGGATAGGAGTTATACATCGTCTGAGATTACCAATGCATGCATGAGAAACAGAACTCAGGGAAGCATCTCCATAGTAATCACCTGTTATAATTGCCTATGGTCGGAATGTTTCCTTCGTTTGATAGGGGAATAATAATCCTTATTTAAGCCAAGCGCTACCTGCTATCAGGGTACTATGCTTCCTGCTAGCAGCGTACATCGTAGCGGCGATCATAGCTTCGCATTCAAGTGACCTCACACTGCGGAAGCTGGAACCAGAAATACGGCACACGGGATTTTCCCAGCATTCATACTTAGCCGTCGCGTTTTCGTGCGCTTGAAAATTTTCACTTTTCATTTAATCGCGAAAAATAGATATCGTCATTTAAAATCTAAACGCGTGAAATGCGTACTCCAGGAGTAGTAATATTACGATTTGGGTAATTAAAAAATAATAGGAAACCACCCTATTTCCGTGACATAACGCGGAATTCACCGGCGGCGTGTGCCTCCCTATAGTCACCCATGAGCCGCGGAAGCTTTATAGTCAAGAAGAATTCGGTTATGTTTACAAATTATAGCGTTTTTTTAATTCGGTAAATGATTATTCCTCTTTGTAACTATCATTAAAAGTTGAACAAATAATATTTATGAAATTAAGTGAAGTTGATTAAACTTAAAAGTTTCTGTGATCTCTCTAGGGGGGTTTTATCCCCACAAAAACCCCCCATCGCATAGCACACGTTCCCCAGTATTTTTATAACCCATTGGTTTTAATTCCATTGCATACGGCTGCTATTAACCATATTTAACCAGAGCCATACTTTACGCGTATTTATTTATTTACTCCATTAATAATAATATTTTGAAAATAAAAAATCTATTACATATACAACAATCGTGGTTGCCTAATGATACTGATGAAATAGGGTGGTTTCCCATTAATATTTTTTATTACCTAAATCTAAAGATTATTACTCCTGGAGCACGCATTTCACGCTTTTAGATTTTTAAACGACGATAACTATTTTTCGCGATTGAATGAAAAGTGAAAAATTTCAAGCGCGCGAAAACGCGACGGCAAAGTATGAATGCTGGGAAAAGCCCGTGAGACGTCATTCTGGTTCCAGCTGCCGCAAGTGAGGTGACCTTGGGGCGAGGCTCTGAGCGCTGATACGACGCAGGATGCTATAGCAGGTAGCAGAGCACCCAGCTACCATGTAGCGCTTGGCTTAAATAAGGATTATTAATACCTTATCAAACGAAGGAAATTTTCCGACCATGGGCAATTTTAATAAGTGATTATTAAGAAACGTTTCCCTGAGCTCTGTGCCTCATGCATGCATTGGTAATCTCAGACGATGTAAAACTCCTATCCACTCGTGTAGAAACTAGGTCCCTGTGACGTCACGTGGAGGGCATCGCATGGGCGCCAATCTGGCCCTTTTCAAATGAGGTTAAAATTGACCATTGCCATTCGTCTATAATGGGATTTCTAAAACCAAATGATTAGTACATAATGAATACAATGATGGTGGGTAACGAATCGCAATCAATGCCTTTATTTCGTTTTTTTGATGAAGAAAACTACCCTTTTGTTGGACGGAGGGTTGAGTAATTCAATTGGATGTCGTCGTACCTCGACTATGACATCTACAAAGTGAACGGAAATTGAAAACTGCGTTCTAAATACTGAAGCTGATGAGTGCTAATAATTGACTTAATTGACTAGTACTCTGTATAATATCCGTGTAGCAGGGTAAGAGGGGTCCGGATAGTGGCCTTAGCTGGGCCAGGTGAAATAAACCACAAGTCAAGTAAAGACTATTAATATTTTACAACTTTTATGATGGTAGACTAGTTTCAGATCACCTGCATCATGGGACGATTTCCAAGATTTTGCGTAATAATCTTAGTTTCTTTCCCTTACCTCCACAATTCTGTCGTTTAATATGTGTACTCCAGACCAAAATACTTACATTTGTTGATAGCGACGACAACTCCCTCGTTCACACTAAGTTACACATGCCATAATTCACACAAAAATAGTCACTATCTTATGAAAAATCATTCACACTTAATTAACTCATTAACACACTCATTAACACAACATGGCGTTTCGTTCGTACTAAAAAGCACTCATGACACTAAATTAAATACTCTCATTCAGACTTAAATATATACTCTCAGACACACAAAAAATTACTCCTATCACTTAAATACATCATACCATCAACCACACTAAACTACATCCTCACATCACACTAAATTAAGTACACTCTTTCAAACCAATAAATATATAATATCATCTTCCAAATTGCATTCCCACTTTAATGTACACTATATATCATAATAAAAACAGTATCATCGCACTATGTTACGTGCTCGCATTAACACCAAATATATATGTACAATTAACCATACATTCTAATTCATACATAGCAACACTATCATCACCATGAATTAATTGCTCTAATTCGTAATAACAAATACAATGTCACGTTGCAAACTTTCATACATTCACACTACATTACACATTTACATTCATAGCAAACCCTTAAGAAAAATCTACATTGGTTTAGGCTAATGTGCAAAATAAAAATACGAACTTTTCAAATTTATTTCAAAGAGAAACGCAAAACCATTTATTCGATAAAAAATTAAAATACAATGAAGTTTACAATGTCTACAAATTAAACAATGAAAAAACGTTTCCGTAAATTGTAAAATATAATGTGCACTGTAGAATTCTTATTTCTCGCTCTAACAAATAAAATAGGCAGATTTTGAAAGTTTTGCGTGGAAGAATATTTTATGTATATTTTATTGGAAATAGCAAGACCTAAACATTAACAGAAAAATAAAAATACAATTTTTCAGCCGAGCAGATGTAGAAAATTGATTTAAAAAATAATTGTCTCCCTTGCTATACATGCATAAATACAAATTTTGAAATCAGATATTGATAAAAACAAGGAAAAAACTGACTATTGAATGATACCAAGTCCATAGATTTTTGTCGACGAACATAATCAGTTAAAAGTAGACTATTTTTAATTATTTATTACTCAATTAAACCCATTATTTAAGTGGATGGTTGCTACAATAAATTATGGCTCTTTTATTATGTTTGATTGAAGATAATGTGATGCAAAATCAAACAGAAAAATAACCAAGCAATCCTTCGGTAAGCCTTACATAGTATAAATGGGTAGTTTAAAAAATTTTTCGCTGAAGCGAATGAAGTAAAGAAACTCTCGAAGTGAAATATTATAGTAAATCATATATTTTATTGGAATTTTCAAGGTTTACATAAAAAAATTGGTTGGAAATTGAATTGAAGTACATTAAGTGACGGGCTAATTTAACAAGTGGAATAAGAAATTATTAACAGAAAGAAATTAAATTGAAATATAAAAATCTGAACCGCATACAATTGTGAACAATAGAAATAAATGCGTACACACTCCGATACAAAAGTCACCAACTGCATTAGCCAGCGGAAAGCCATGCGTATAAAAACTAGTTCACCGGTTTTACATTTTGAAACCATGAATGTAGTTTGCAAGAAATCAAAGAATTCGGCAAGTTCTGCGAAAGAAAAATTAGCAGGAAAAACTGCCAAGCAAAATTTCGAGTTTGTTTTGAATCACCATGGTAACCTAGTTGAAACATGACTGTCCGCTGTTACACCCCCTCTCCACGTTGAGGACGCAGTTGGATTTGAGGGGGACATGCACTACTCTACCATCTACTGTCTACGCTACCCAAGATCTACGATAAAAAAAAACAAGCACTACTTCAGCCATCCCATAACATAGCTTCCTCCAATGAAAAATAAATGGCACTTTCATTCACACCAAATATATTAAACCTTCATTCACACATTACGTAACACAAGGTCATTCGCCATATAAACATCACACCATCATTCACACACATATCGATAATAAACGCTTAATTATAATAAATAATCCTCTCTCATTCACACTCAATAACAACCTCACTCACACTATAAAGTTACGAACTAAAATCACACTTATATTAATATCTCATTCACACGAATAAAATACCCCATTCAGACTACATAATATACCCTTAATCATTCGAAAAAATATACCTCATTCACACGATATAGCATACAACATTCACATGGTATAACATTCCACATTCATGCGATAAACACACTTCATTCACACAAAAAACATAACATTCACACCAAATATCATACCATCATTCACACGAATAAAATACCTCATTCACTCTAAATATCATACCATCATTCACACGAATAAAATACCTCATTCAGACTACATAATATAGCCTTATACACTCGAAAAAATAGACATCAATCTCACGAAATAACATATATCATTCATACTAAATCATATAACCTCATTCACACGAAATAGCATACAACATTCACATCATGTAACATTCCAAATTCACACGAAAAACATACTTCATTCACACATATAATAAGATCCGTCATTCACACGAAATAACATACTCATTCAGACTAAATGATATACCCTCATTCACACGAAATAGCATACACCATTCACATCATATAACATTCCACATTCACGCGAAAAACATACTTCATTCACACAAAAAAACATAGCTCATTCACACGAAAAAATACCTCAATCGCGCGAATTAACATACATCATTCACACGAAATAGCATACCTAACACACATCGTATAATATTTCACATTCACACGTAATAACATGCCTCATTCACTTGAATTAGCATACCTCATTCATACGAAATGGCATAGGTACCTAATTCACTTCTCATAACATTCAACATTCACACGAAATAGCATACCTTAAATACACTACATATAATATTCCACAATCACACGAAAGAGCATACATCATTCTCACGAAGTAATGCACTTCACACAAAGTAACAACGCCATTCACAATTATTAACACGCACTCATTCTCCATTAAGCACGTTCTCTAACGAACACTGACTCAATTACTCTCATACAAGTATACTAAATACCATTCTCACATTCACACTTGATCTCATTATCACACACAAACTTAATATCATTCACTCATTGAAGCACAAATTGAATCAAATTCATCCAGAAATACGATAGGCACATATACAATCGAAATACAAAACAAAATATAATCTAAATCTTCAGACTTCGGATCGCCGCCATTCTTCATCTCTTGAATCTTCAAATGGGTCATATGTTCCTATATTGTCTTCATCTCTTGACTCTTCAGTTCTTCAGTTCACGATCTACACAATTCGTTTCCTTCTTCATAATTGCTGAGTTCCTGAATCACTTCAATTGGTCAATGTAGAGGCATTCCACGTTCATTTCAATCCTAAAGCTGCTTCTTCAATGTCCAAGATTGCAGGCTGCCTCCCTTTCTCCCCCTGGTGATTAAACAAATTATCCAATGTACTCATCCATGAGAAAGCAAGGTCACCTTGTACGGCGCAAAAGTTATAATTCTTGAAATAACCAAATGGTAAAGAATAAGAATATAATTGTAAATAAAAAAGGATTTGACTCTCAAATTTTGCGTTGTTAGATATTTTCCTGTCCAATATTTTGTGAAATAACATTAAATTTTATAAGTTATTTACAGTTACATCGTATCTGCTCCCGTAATGTGATTTCAAAAATTTATAGAGACATCCCATTTTTATACATGAAATTATGTCCATTTATGGCTACAACGAAATTTTTTCTCAACCACAGCAAAAATCTATCCATGAGCACCTCAAATTCTCTATTCCGATAACAACTAGACTTTTCGGTCGGGCATTCCAAAGACTTCAATTCTCCAGATCAAATGACAATCACGTATACATTTTTTGTCATTCTCATTTCACAAAGATGGAAGTAATACTCGTACGACTGGAAAACATTTGATAACCTTCTGCCGAAAACGGAGGAGGGACGGCTATAACATCACTTGCAACAGTGTTTTTGTGAAAATTATTCTTTTTTTAAATTTATGAAACATCGAAGGGAAAATATAAAAATATCAGAAGAGCATGCAGCGAACTGGATGAGATATTTGTAAATGCTGCTGATCTTATTTTTAAAAAAGTATGGAAAAAACTGAGAAAAAAATAGAGCATTTTAATGAAAATTCGTACGTTCCATGGTTCAATGCTAATTTTCATCAGCAATTGATTCAACTGACAGAGTTATTACCAAACTTATGTTGGGCTGAATTTCGGACATCCACCCTGGCTGAATGAAAAATGCTGAAGTTAACGGTAAGCGTAAGGGATACTGCAAAGAAGTTGGAGAGATCGGAATAATGATTAATTTTTTAAATATTGATACTTCATTATTTAATTCTCCTCTCCATGCACTCTAAAAGAAACGACAAAAATTGAGGAAATGATTAGGTCTCCGAATAAAAATCCGTTATTGCCAGCAGCACTTAAAGTCTCATTCCAAAGGCAGATGATCAATTGCAATATAGCACCACGAGCAAGCGTAAGAAAAATAATATCATTGCATTTAACGAGAATAAAAGTATCTTGTTTCACTTTGTTAAAGATATTCACATAGCACAATTTTAAAATAATTAACGGACACACAGAAAAAGCGTAATAGAATGATTTTCTTACCTTTTGGCGTGATGTCATTACAGTATAACATTCCAGATTAGCGCCATTTTTCCACCAGCTCACTCCATAATCATCTGCGATGACTTGTAGCTGATGAGAGAGAAACGGGAATTGATTTAATATCCGTGGAAAAATTGAAAATTGAAACGATGTATGCAAAAGTGATTTAATACAAAGGTATTCAAATACAAATACAAAAATAAAAAAATTTATACTCCGAAAAATAAAAATTTTTGGAATTTCTTAAGGAAAGAGTCGATTTCATAAATGAGGAATGGAAATAAATCACGAATATGAATAAAAGATTGCACAGATTAATAAAAATAGCAATAAAACTTGAAAATTGTAAAAGGTTTCGACAAATCATATTGAGTACAGCTGCATAACTTTTTGTAATGTTAGCGTCGATTTTTGGGGCAATCATGTTTAATTGGCACTCAATTGAAAAAAAAGAGAGAGATCACATATGTGAATTACTTAACAAATTTGAGGATCTTAATAGTTAATGGGAGAAATTATTATAATTACTGGTACACAAAACATTATAATATTAACCTAACGATGAGATAAAATATAAAACCCAAACACAATCTAAGAGAGAAATAGAGAAACATATTTAAAAATTTATTCTTACCAATTTCCATGAGAAGAAATTCCTGGTTAATTTATCTTCAGATCATTTTTCAGTTAACTGATAGTCCCAATCTTCAACAGTCTTCATATATTCGGCCAAGGGAATATTTTCAGCCTATGAAGAGAGCGGGTTAGTACATACAAGGATAGTAAAAAACCCTTCCCCCAAGGAATCGCATACGCCCCACTACAATGCACGGGAAATCACCGTGACACAAGGAGGAAATGACCACTTTTCCATCCAAGTGACACAGTTTCATCCCCGTGTAATGCAATGGTTTACAGCGCATGCAAAACCTTGGTTCGACACAAAAAGACTAAATTTAACGCAAGCTAAAAATCCTAGCCTTACTCGACGCAATGATTCATAGCCATAATGGCCCAAAAGCTAACCTAGTTTTGAAGCTGGGGTCCTCTTCACGTGAAGTTCTGATGACCTAGAACCTGGGGAGAGAGGGAGAGAGTACATACAAGGAAAATAAATGACCCTTCCCCAAAGGAATCGCATACGCCCCACTACAATGCACGGGAAATCACCGTGACACAAGGAGGAAATTACCACTTTTCCATCCAAGTGATACAGTTTCATCCCCTCACACTGCAATGGCTTACGGCGCATGCAAATCCTTGGTTCGACACAAAAAAAACTAAAATTAAAGCAAGGTAAAAATCCTAGCCTTACTCGACGCTATGATTCATAGCCATAATGGCCCAAAAGCTAACCTAGTTTTGAAGCTGGGGTCCTCTTCACGTGAAGTTCTGATGACCTAGAACCTGGGGAGAGAGGGAGAGAGTACATACAAGGAAAATAAATGACCCTTCCCCAAAGGAATCGCATACGCCCCACTACAATGCACGGGAAATCACCGTGACACAAGGAGGAAATGACCACTTTTCCATCCAAGTGACACAGTTTCATCCTCTCGTAATGCAATGGTTTACAGCGAATGCAAAACCTTGGTTCGACACAAAAAACTAAAATTAACGCAAGCTAAAAATCCTAGCCTTACTCGACGCTATGATTCATAGCCATAATGGCCCAAAAGCTAACCTAGTTTTGAAGCTGGGGTCCTCTTCACGTGAAGTTCTGATGACCTATAGCCTGGGGAGAGAGGGAGGGAATACATACAAGGAAAAGCAATGACCCTTCCCCCAAGGAATCGCATACGCCCCACTACAATGCACGGGAAATCACCGTGACACAAGGAGAAAATGACCACTTTTCCATCCAAGTGACACAGTTCATCCCCTCGTAATGCAATGGTTTACAGCGAATGCAAAACCTTGGTTCGACACAAAAAAACTAAAATTAACGCAAGCTAAAAATCCTAGCCTTACTCGACGCTATGATTCATAGCCATAATGGCCCAAAAGCTAACCTAGTTTTGAAGCTGGGGTCCTCTTCACGTGAAGTTCTGATGACCTATAGCCTGGGGAGAGAGGGAGGGAATACATACAAGGAAAAGCAATGACCCTTCCCCCAAGGAATCGCATACGCCCCACTACAATGCACGGGAAATCACCGTGACACAAGGAGAAAATGACCACTTTTCCATCCAAGTGACACAGTTCATCCCCTCGTAATGCAATGGTTTACAGCGAATGCAAAACCTTGGTTCGACACAAAAAAAAACTAAAATTAACGCAAGCTAAAAGTCCTAGCCTTACTCGACGCTATGATTCATAGCCATAATGGCCCAAAAGCTAACCTAGTTTTGAAGCTGGGGTCCTCTTCACGTGAAGTTCTGATGACCTATAGCCTGGGGAGAGAGGGAGGGAATACATACAAGGAAAATCAATGACCCTTCCCCCAAGGAATCGCATACGCCCCACTGCAATGAACGGGAAGTCACCGTGACGCAAGGAGGAAATTACCACTTTTCCATCCAAGTGATACAGTTTCATCCCCTCACACTGCAATGGCTTACGGCGCATGCAAAACCTTGGTTCGACACAAAAAAACTAAAATTAACGCAAGCTAAAAATCCTAGCCTTACTCGACGCTATGATTCATAGCCATAATGGCCCAAAAGCTAACCTAGTTTTGAAGCTGGGGTCCTCTTCACGTGAAGTTCTGATGACCTAGAGTCTGGGGAGAGAGGGATAGAGTACATACAAGGAAAATAAATGACCCTTCCCCCAAGGAATCGCATACGCCCCACTGCAATGAACGGGAAGTCACCGTGACACAAGGAGGAAATTACCACTTTTCCATCCAAGCGACACAGTTTCATCCCCTTACACTGCAATGGTTTACAGCGCATGCTCAACCTTGGTTCGACACAAAAAAACTAAAATTAACGCAAGCTAAAGATCCTAGCCTTACTCGATGCAATGATCACGGCCCTAAAGGCCCAAAATCCAATCTAATTCCTTCGTTTTCTTCTTCTCGATGTCCTCTTCTTTTGTTGTCTTCTTTCTTCTCCTCCTAAATGTGGAGGACACACGAATGACTCCAATCCACTCGCCGCTCGTACGATCAAAACGCAATTTTCGCTGAATTACGCAACGCATTCCGATAAAACGTAATGTACGCACGCATGTCGTATCGCTTTTTTCTTCGAGATCTCAACGTAGTATTCTCTCTTCCATCCTGTAACAGAGCTGATTAGTGCGCATGAAAGTATAAGTACAAGTATACATGTCACCCAAAAATGCATCTCAAAACAAAAAGAAAAACATATTCACACACAATAAATTACTCAACACGGTACTCATGGTATTTTTACGGCTTTTGTAAATGTGAATTTTTTCACCTTGTATTTTTCCAAACTTTCTGTTTATGAGAATTCTCATAAAAAAACCCATTCACTATGTGAGTCCATAACCAAATAATAATGTCATCGGATCCGATTTTAACCAAGAGCTGAATTCAACTCATACCTCATAATACCAGCTGGTCCCTCTTATTACAAATATCAAAGAGACGCCTCATGTTACCATCATACCGCGGTATATACCAATTATATTAGATTATACCATGCTATTATTTTTGTACTTTAGGCCTCGTTTGTTTTAAACTTTGGTACCTTTCGGTATTTTTGGTGTCTTTTGTAACTGTGAATTTTTTCACCATGTTCATTTGCGAACTTTCTGTTCACGAGATTTTTCATCACAAGACTCATTTATTTTACGAGTCTACACCACATAACCTCATCTGATCTGATTTTACCAAGAGCTGAATTCAACTCATACCCTATCACACCAGTTCGTCCCTCTTATTACAAATATTAATGAGAGGCCACATTGAAACCTTCATACCTTGATATGTACATCATCCTGGAATAAAGATGGTTAGAGCACAGGTATATAAAAAACCAATTCAAAGTCACCCAAAAAATGCATCGCAAAACAAATAAATCATAATCACACACATAAATATGCTCAACATGGTACCTTTATCCGTCCCAACTTAAGTTTTGTACTTTAGGCCTATTTCATTTGCAACTTTTGATACCTTTTGTATTTATGGCGCCTTTTAAAAATTTTATCTTTTCACCATGTGGTTTTGTGAACTTTCTGTTAACGAGAATTCTCATAATAAGACCCATTCACTATATGAGTCCATAACCACATAATAACCTCATGGGATCCGATTTGAACCAAGAGCTGAATTCAACTCATACCTCATAATACCAGCTGTTCCCTCTTATAACAAGTATGATAGAGAGTCCTCATGTTACCATCATACCGCGGTATATACCAACTATTTTATATTATACCATGCTATTATTTTTGTATTTTAGGCCTTGTTTGTTTCACACTTTGGTACCTTTTGGTATTTTTGGCGCCTTTTGTAAATGTGAATAAATGTGTAAAAAATACACATTCGATGTCACCCAAGAAATACATTACAAAACAAAACAAAGACACCATAATCACACGCAAAAATATGCTTAACCTTTATATACCTTTATGCCTGCCTACTTAGATTTTGTATTTTAGGCCTATTTTATTTGCAACTTTTGATACCTTTTGTGTTTATGGCGCCTTTTTAATATTTCACCATTTTCGCCGTGTGGTTTTGTGAACTTTCTGTTTACGATAATTCTCATAAGAAGACCCATTCACAATATGGGTCTCTAACCATATAATAACCTCATGGGATCCTATTTTTAACCAAGAGCTGAATTCAACTCATACCTCATAATACCAGCTGTTCCCTCTTCAATTACACTCATCAAAGAGAGAGACTTCATTTTACCATCATACCGCGGTACATATGACAGTGCTAATTAGCTTTTCTTCCGATGAATTCTGTTGGGAAAGACACAGTATATTAACAGCATGAATCAGAAATCACTGAATTATAATAAAGAAAAACCTCACCAATGAGCAACCATCTGCTCATCACTGAAAACCTCTACTTGATAGGAGATCCATCATCCGCAAACAGGCCTTCCGTTGTCATAGAAACATCCTGTATCATATCGATTGTGTCAGCTTTCTTATTGCTTCAGATAACCGCACGATATTTTTACTCCTGGAAGACGGCTGTATTTGTTCACCCTGAAATAAATAAAAATGATATTGTAATTTTGAAGTTCATTTTTTAACCTATCGGTGAAGATCAATATTAATCAATACATTAGGTTATATGCCAAACGTTTTTTGCCATTTCATGCTAGTTATTCACAAATCAATTTGTATTCAATATTTATTATATGTTCTCGTAAATTTAATCAACTAAATAGATTGCTGTAATCCATCAAACGACGGAAAAAGTCAGGACAATGAAGGATGTTTTCAACGCCCAATTGCATAAATATTTCATCTGTTTCTGATTAAAATTAAATTTTCGACAAAACTTTTGATGAAATGCGGTATTTTAAGATTAATAGCACAAATTTTTACAATTGTTGTGAAAGGTTTCTTAGGATAAAATAAAGGCTTATCCTAAGATTTGTAAAAAAAAGATATTACCGTGAGTATTAAAAGTGAGTCACAAGGACGCGTGTGCCGTGCGATGTAATGTGCGTGTGTGCCCAGACGCACGGTGGGCTAGAATCGTTTAAAAAGCTGGCCAAAACATCAAAATCGATTGCTTTGAAGTGAGCGTAAATTGATTGTAAAAATAGCTAAATTCGTCATCATGCATTGGTTTCGTTAATAGTGTTATTGGAAAAAGATGTTACACCATCTTAACTAACACTCCTTCACCTCCCATTTGAAGGGTTTTTGAAGATTTTTTTCATCAATCAACATTTAAATTAATTAATTAACTTAACATCAGGGTTACACTGTCTGTACGCCCGTAGCAGTTTTTTTGACTAAACGCGCAGCCTTCCTTTGTATTTTATTCAGTTCGTGGATTATGTCTTTCTGATCCGGATCCCATTTGATATCGCTGTATATACTATTTATGTTTCATTTATTACGTGTCGTCAAAGCTTTGAAAATGGAATTATAGGTAATAAGCAAGGTTCTTAGACTGTAAGGTTGCCTCATTCGTAACTGCGCATGCGCCAGCAGAAGTCCCGTTACGTCACTGTAGACCCTGTATCCCAGCTGATCCTAGCCATTTCATTGTTTGCACGCTAGAAATTGAGAGAGAACAAGTTCCTGAGACATTGTGCCGCCTTGTGTTTAACGCGAATCTGAACACATTTCCTGCAATTTCACTGGAAATCGTCTTTGTAATCCACTACTCATAAGACGAACTTTTTGTGGGTGAAGAGCGCCTTTAATCATTGGATATGCCAGGCTCCCGTTGTACTGTGGCAACGTGCTCCAACAGCTTGTCGAAAACGAAGAAAGCTGGACGGAATGTCTCATATCACAGGCGGATGCTTAAGTTGAAAAATCTTTTTATTGTATGTATTAACTAATCGAATGATTGACCGTGTCTCGCCCCCCACACATGTGAAAAAAGTGGTGAACGTGAATCAATCAGACAAACTAAGTGGATATGCTAAAGATTTCGTAATCAAGAACTTAGATGCCCCTATTGCATTCGAAAATCAGGAATTATTCCCTTTTAATGCAAATTGAACTTAATATTTTGCGCACTCATTCATGCAGGGAATTTTTTGTAAATTCATCGTTTACCTCGTATACTATGAGTAACATCGTGTGGCATTGGCAAGATATCAGGTAAACAAATTTCTAGTACTAAGTCTGTAAATTTGAGTCCTTTCGTATGCCTTTGACAGCTATTGACAAATTTTCGAGGCCACGGTATCGCAAAATTGTTTATTAATTTAGGGGCAGATAAGTTTTAGCGTGTATAAAATATATCAGGAATATATTTATCAGGAATCAAGTGTTAAATCGTAGTTCACATAAAAGAAAATTGCGTTAATTTTAATCATAATATTTTCTCTCGAACTAGTAAATTGGTTAAGAATAGCCTATATAAACTCATGAATGATGACTTGAGTCAAACCATATAATATTTTTATGCACTCCTTCGCGTTTATATTTACCTGCGAACTGTCATGAAGTACACACTACCCTCTAATTAGGACTAATGCGACAAATTACCAATGTTCTGTGCTGTGTCTCCAACTTGGACAAAGCAATTATTAAATTTTACGCCAAGAATAAAATGTTTGAACAAAAAAATGCAACATAGAAGAGCAACTTTGGTAGTGCCACTAAAAAGATTTAAAAATTGTTCAGTGAATCCTTTTACATAAATTCTTGAGTCTTATTATTTATACCCTCTTCAAAACGAACCTTGACGGTGGAGCTAAATTTCTACAACAGACTTATGATCGACCAAATAGCTGATATGCATTAGTTTAAGTTTTTGTTTGAGCAATTGTCACTGAAAATAATCGAATTTGCTTCCTGCAGTGCTTTTTGGTGCAATGAAACATTTTTCTTTTAGGTGTTTTGACCAAAGGCTACAGTGGAAACTTTCTGTGGGATTTAAGATAGAGAAGAGTCCTTTGATTCGAAGGCTGTTCTACACTCAAGCGGGTAACTATGGTGCTGTTTTGATAACGGCAAATTGTTGGTGGTTCATTTTCCATTTCTAGAATTATTTTACCTGGGAATTCTTATTTCTCTCAGCGTAATATTGAAGTTAGTCCCATTTCATCTGTATGATTTTTTGTTTAACGTATTTATCACTTTGAATTCCTATTGCGAATGATTTGAAAATGGTAATAACGGTAAATTTACAACTCTTATCACTCTATATGCTTATTTTTTTTCTTCCCATTGAAGCAAAGGATTTCAATGTCCTTTTGCATAATTTACTTTATCTTAAGATATATAATTATGTACGTATTTTAAAAGCCCGGCGAGGAATAAAAACGAGCATAATTTCTATTTATAAATCGGCATTCAATTTAAAATTCGGCTTATAGTGTTCGATAGAGGGTAACTTCAAGAACTCGCTGCGGTAAGCAGTTACGCCCCCGGAAAGGCTAGAATTTGAAATGGCGCTAGGAGTTGGGTCTACAGTGACGTCAAGCCAATGGGAGCCCGAGTCGCGAATGAGGCAACCTTTACTCTAAGAACCTTGGGTAATTAGGATTCATAATTATTTCCAAGGGAGAGATGAATTACACGTCGACTATTATAAATTGCCTCCGGTAATTTCTTGATTAAAGCCTTCTTAGCTCACGGTGATTAAAGAGAGACACCCGGGTGTGTGCCGCGTGATGTAAATGGTAAATGGCCCCCAGACGCACAGTGGACTAGAATCGTATAAAAAGCGTGCCAAAACCTCGAAATCGATTGTTTTGAAGTGAGTGTAAATTGAGTGTAAAAATAGCTAAATTCGTCATCATGCATTGGTTTCGTTTATAGTGTTACTGAAAAAAGACGTTATACCATCTTAAGTAACACTCCTTCGCCTCCCATTTGAAGTTTTTTTTAGAGACTTTATTTTCTTCATTTATCTTTTAAATTAATTAATTTACTTAACATCTGGGTAGCACTGTATGCACGCCTGTAGCAGTTTTTTTGACTAACCGCGCAGCCTTCCTTTGAATTTTATTCAGTTCGCGGATTAAGTATTTCTGCACCGGATAACATTTGATATCGCTGCATATTCAAGGTGCTGTCGGATGAGAGCGAAATAGCACCTTTCTTTTTTTTCTCATCCGATAAAATCTTCCCACAATACGCTTGACGAATCCTAATTTCTTCAGGGCTATGTCGCAGATATTCTTTATATGTGTTCCCCATTTGAGGTTCGAGGTTATCTTAACTCCCAGGTACTTCATTTCGTCTGTTGCCTTCATGTAAATACCATCCACGGCATGCACATGGTTAGAGTTGGACGAATTCCGCAAGAAATGTACCGCCATGCATTTGCTCAGATTAAATTCGAGTCTCCACTCTTCACTCCACAAATAAACGTTGTTCGGAAAAATCTTCTACAGCAATTCTTCTAGAATTTAATAAATTAATTACAGTTATGTTATTGTATTGCAGACCATAGAAATAGCATTAATTTTCCCAAAGAAATATTTCACAAGCACAGTGAAAAAATTGTATTCCTTATTAGTACATAGCATACAAGACAGTATACTAATTATGTTTCAATTATTACGTGTCGCCAAAGCTTTGAAAATGGAATGATTATAAGGATTCATAATTATTTGCAATGGGAAGATGAATTACACGTCGACTAACATAAATTGCCTCCGGTTTTTTCTTGATTAAAGCTTTCTTAGATTACGGTGATTGAAAAGAGACACACGGGTTTGTGCCGCGTGATGTAAATGGTAAACGGCCCCCAGACGGACAGTGGCCTAGAATCGAAAAAAGCTGGCCCAAACCTCGAAATCGACGCAAAACCTTATTATGCAATCGCCGGGCACTGCAAGAGGTGCAATGAAAGGCTTCCTTTCTTTGAGTGCATTCCATACACTACTACCCAGACGGATAATGGACGTGAATCACGTGCTTCAAGTAGGGAAACGGATTCTTTTATTGACAAATAAAACTCTATTTCTAGGCAAGGGCCGTCGATGATCAATGGCCTCCACTTCCTAACCTCTCATACGTATTTAAAGGCCTGCTGACAACGGTCGTTTTATAGTAATGTACCAAATACCAATTCAGGAGTAAATGCATTTGACATATTGTGCAGCTTAGGAATGATGACGGCACAACATGTTGACCTAGTAAGTAACGAGTAGGTGTAAATAAAAGTTGGAGAAAATAGAAATATTCTAAAAAAACCCTCAGACACATCAATAGGTATGATGTCCCAGTGAAGACAACTGTGGAATGACAATAGGGTGGTTTCCTATTATTTTTTTGTTGCCTAAATCGAAAGATTATTACTCCTGGAGTACGTATTTCGCGCTTTTAGATTTTTTAATGACGGTATCTATTTTTCGCGATTAAATGAAAAGTGAAAATTTTCAAGCGCGCGAAAACGCGACGCGTAAGTATGAATGCCGGGAAATTTCTCCGTACAACGTATTTCTGGTCCCCGGTGCCGTCCTGTAAGGTGACCTTGAGGCGAGGCTTAGCGTCGTATCAACGCTGCCCTGCTGTACCCTGTACCCTGCTGGCTGGTAGCGCTTGGCTTAAATAAGAATAATTAATACCTTATCAAACCAAGAAAACTTTCCGACATTAGCCAGTTTTAATAAGTGATTATTAAGACATGTTTCCCTGAGGTCTGCGCCTCATGCGTGCATTGGTAATCTCAGACGATGTATAACTCCTATCTTCTCCTATAGAAACTAGGTCCCTGTGACGTCACGTGGAGTGGCATTGCATGGGCGCCAATCTGGTCCTTTTCAAATGAGGATAAAAATGGACCATTGCCATTCGTCTAAAGCGGTATTTCTAAAACGAAATAATTTGTATATTATGAATACACTAATGGTGGGTAACGAATCGCAATCAATGCCTTTCGTTTTCTTTGATGAAGGAAACCACCCTATTGGAAGGATTCGAAAGCAAAGGACGGCCCCGAATGAATTACAAAAGACAAGTAAGACTAATACGACACCCGAACACGCTCTCCATAAACCAATTCGTAAACATGTACAAACAACAAAGCATGATGAATCACCAACAAGGTCAAAAAAGAGGATATTACGCAGGGGGTAAAGAATTGTTGGGTCATTCATGGCTGCCTCCTTTGAGGAAGGTTCAACACATTGCAACGGTGAGAAGGAGGGCAAGTATGTAACTCTGTTTTCTCCGAAAATGGGAGAGAGGAGATTCGTGAAGCGCTTTTCGCGAGAAATGTCGCCCGCCCCAAGTCTCTAGCGCGTCCCGCCGGAGAAAGAAGACAATTTGTCGCCTTCGGAGAATGCTAGTCTCCCAACCCAAGTCTGTTAGCCCTCTAAAGCGCCTTCCGGTGCCCCAGACGGCAGTCAAAATCCTCGCAAAAGTTTAAGGTTTTAAACAGAGACTCGTCCGAGAAGCTATTGAAATATCCAAGGAAGAAAAGAACAATTTTAACAGGGATGCCGGCATTAATAATAGCCGTACTTGGCAACCCGTAGTGGGAAAAACAATCAGCAACCCACCCCACCCCCAACCTCCCGCTCCCCTCCCTCCACCAACGGACACAGATACCTATGTATAAAAGATTTTAAATTCTCTCATCTCTTCATAATCCCTTGAAAAAGAGATCAGCATCTGTCGGGAAACGTTGGGGCCACCCAAAGAATTGACGCGGCGACATAGCCCATAAGTTTCTAATCATAATGACGAGCACCCGCGAAAGTTTTAACGAAGGAATACGACGCCTCCATTAGGATCCTCACCACTCCTTCTCCAATGCTCATTTCAACCAAGCATCTGTCACGCATGTAGATGCAACGTAATATATATTTAAAGATATTTTTACATCCTTACGTATTTGATTTCTTACTGCGATATCCTCGGGAGCGTCTTAAATCGCTTAATTTTTGTAGTCTAACGTTGTTGTGTAAACGTGTCCGGCTACGGTATCTATCGCTTTAGTCTCTATACTTACGATAAGTGACATATCTTTTTACTGCTGGAAGTTTTTCTCACGTATTCCAGTCATTCAATTGTTTTTATCTCGATTTAAAATTAATTTACTTCGATTTAGGCATTTCGTGGCAATAAAATTGATTTGGTTCAAATTTAATGACACACTTCCCCTTTTATTTTCACAAATCTCATCAATTCTCACGAATACTATGTAATTGAACGCGATCTAATTATTTTGATTACGACATGTACCCGAAAGGACGTGAATCAGAAATATTCTGTAATGTATGACGCAAGTTTTAGTAATATACATTCGGCGGTTTGCTGAATAGATTGAATTTTTGCACAGACATTGGCAAGGTTCTATCGAACATAATTCACGGATAATTAATTAAGAAGCTCTAAAGATATTCTAACTTCATTGGATGAGGAGCATTGTATAATCAGATAGAAAATAGAGAAATAGCCGAAATGCAAGGTCATCCATCGAATCACAGCGATGAATTCTCTTCATGGATAGATTCGAGGGTGTTTCAACAAGTCTTTCGAAAAAGGTATAAAAGCAAATTATGTGCGGTCAATTTTTTAACTTTGTCTCTTTTCAGCTCTCTAAAATTTTATCAGCGTTTTTTAAAACATTTTTAACCGCACAGAAAGTATATTTTCGGGATCTCCTCAAAAAAGGCATCATTTTGGGCGAAGAATAGGGTGGTTTCCTATAATTTCTTTATTGCCTAAATCGAAAGATTATTATTCCTGGAGTACACATTTCACGCATTTAGATTTTTAAATGACGGTATCTTTTTTTCGCGATTAAATGAAAAGTGAAAAATTTTTAAGTATACCTGGACTAGCCACGGTGATAACTTTTACGGGAGTCACCCGCAATGCACAATTGTGCGAAAAATCCACAGAGAAAAAATCATTCGCCTTGACCGGGATTCGAACCCGGATCCCTCGATTTCCGGCCGAGTGCTTTAGCCAGTTAAGCTACCGAGGCGTCATTCATCCCTGTGGAAATTTGTGGACTATACCGGACAAGGTATAGTCCACAAATTTCCACAGGGATGAATGACGCCTCGGTAGCTTAACTGGCTAAAGCACTCGGCCGGAAATCGAGGGATCCGGGTTCGAATCCCGGTCAAGGCGAATGATTTTTTTCTCTGTGGATTTTTCGCAGAAAAGTGAAAAATTTCAAGCGCGCGAAAACGCGACGCGTAAGTATGAATGCCGGGAAATTTCTCCGTACAACGTATTTCTGGTCCCCGGTGCCGTCCTGTAAGGTGACCTTGAGGCGAGGCTTAGCGTCGTATCAACGCTGCCCTGCTGTACCCTGTACCCTGCTGGCTGGTAGCGCTTGGCTTAAATAAGGATTATTAATAACTTATCAAACGAGGAAAACTTTCCGACCTTAGCCAGTTTTAATAAGTGATTATTATGACATGTTTCCCTGAGCTCTGCGCCTCATGCATGCATTGGTAACCTCAGACGATGTATAACTCCTATCTACTCGTATAGAAACTAGGTCCCTGTGACGTCACGTGGAGTGGCATCGCATGGGCGCCAATCTGACCCTTTTCAAATAAGGATAAAAATGGACCATTGCCATTCGTCTAAACCGGTATTTCTAAAACGAAATAATTTGTGTAATATGAATACACTAATGGTGGGTAACGAATCGCAATCAATGCCTTTCGTTTTCTTTGATGAAGAATTGCTTCCTTACCCTATTGCTTCCTTACACATAAACCTTTGTCTGCTAAGTTAGCCATATTTCTTCGAGAGTTGGAAAATGGGAAAAAGTCATTGAGGGCCAATTTTTCTGAATACGGTGAATAATTTTGTGATAATTGGAACTTTAATTCCGCAGTTTTTTTGGCAAATGAAACTGCATAAGTGTGCAAAAGTGCCTTGCAGGAGGAGGAACTTTTTCTCTTTTCCCTGAGAATGCTCTTGCTTCGTTTCTATCAAAAACCAGTCCGATAACGATGCATAATACTCTCCCTCGCTATCGCTTTCCCCTCCTCTCTGTAATCGATGTAGATTATTCCACGTGCGTCCTATAATGTCATAGCCGGTCCCATTTCACCGTCTTGGTCGCCTGCTTTTCAGCGTGTTCGTTTTCATAATTCCTTTGTTTTTGTCTCTTTAGTTTAGTGGTGAATTCATATTTCATCAACGGTTATGTATAGATCAGTGGCGGCACGTGAGTCAAATGCTCCGAGGGGTTAATGCCCCGCTCACATTACCATTATTCTCAACCAGCGTAAGATGACGTCAGAAGTAGCATGCGTTCACACTTACCATGGTTAGACTCTGGCGACATCTGATGAGTGGTAAAGTAAGTGCAAGTGAAAAATGAATCTACGAGAGGGAATAACCTGTTGGAAGGAAATAGAGAATGTGCAGGGAAAAGTTCTTGTGTTAATTGCAATGATTTTCAACGTATGTGCATATTATGAGCTGCTTATGAATAAAAAATTGCATTCCAGCGACGACAATCATTGTTCCTTGCTACGGAGAAGGTAATTCAAATGTGTTCGTCCTACTTATCATTTCATCGATAGTGTGGCTTGCATTCTTCTACTGCTCTATTTAATACGAATAAAAGCGAGTATTAGTGATAATTAGAATGATATCAACATAATATACTACTACTTGCCCTTGATTCGGATGTGTTGACAAATCATTGATGTAGGTGAAGAAAATTGAGGACTTCTTCTTGAGACTTGAGCCTCAATTGAGACACACTTGTGATTTGGGATGGAGATACACTTTTCGCTGCATTACATTCTTAGCTATTATTGTTTTCTGATTTTGACAAAGGACATGATCCAATGCTATACCGTAAATTTAAACTCTTTTACCTCTTCTTCAAATGTGGACGAATAACTTGCAGAAATGTGACGATTATTGAAATTTAACTTATGAAATAACAGAGAGAACGTGGTATTTTTTGCGATATGTAGTATGACCCGACGTTTCTAACTTTATTTTCTATAGTTATATCTTACTAGCCGTTAGCCTGATATTTTATGTTGATATGGGAAGAACTTTTGTTCAAGGATGAACATATAAGTGATCTTTTTCAAACTGGGACAAAGAACTCTTACCAAAACATAAAAATGATTGTGACCTTCGGATTTTTACTATGATAGTTTCGCACATTTTACTTAATTCTTGCAAAATATTAATATAGATTATTCAATCTGTCCGTAGCAATACAATACGAGCTAATAGCTAATTCACTACGAACTATATAGTATATCGCATAACTTAAATCAGGTTTAAAACCTCATAATATTCAACAAATTACGGAATGAATCAATAACACTTTCCATAGAATTAATTCTGACTAATATAATTCAACGATAACGGCCGTCTCCCCTTCAAATGCTTTATTTTCTGTTTTCTTTCCTCCTATCCCACTTCGTTGCTGCTTCGCCTTCTTTTTCTAACCAGCTTTTAACCAACTTGCGTTCACTTACGCATGAACTACCGCCAACCATGGTAGGAAAACGGTGGTCAGAATCCCAACCACGGTTAACGGGAACTTGCGTTCACACCTCGTTTTGTAACCATGGTCGGGGGTAACCGGCGTAAAAAGGACGTAGTGTGAACGGGGCATTACATTTTTGAATATTTTGTGTATTTAAGCGAGTTGTTTTAGGTAATCTAGAGTCTACTAATACACAAAACAATCACTAACACTAAAACACTAACAAACACTAACTCGATTAACTCAACTACAACTAGGCCTATTCACATTAAAACAATTTACGCATAATAAGTCAACTGGTCACCAAAACAAGGTATTCTGCCACACTGCAACACCAAGATTATACGGCCGGCGCGCAGTGGGGCCAAACCCCACTTTAAGCGGGCAAAAGTCCAGAAATGAAAGTTTGAAATGGGGTTTTAAAAAATATTAGTTCGGGTAATAGGATGTTTGAACTGCATAAAAGTTTATTTCACGGGTTGGTATGTGCGCACCTTCGCGTGGAAATAAGTGTCAAAGTGAGAGAGAAGCGAAGCATTGGTCCCGGAGTTGCAGACGCCTAAATAGACGGTCGATTTTAAACTATGATTATAGTACACTGCCCCTTTATATTTTATTACTTTAACTTACAATCAATTGGAATAATAAGTATGGAAAATATAACTTTGCTTTTACTATTTATATTTTGGAGAAAATATCCGCGGAGAAATTAACTATCACGAATGGAACGTCGTCGATTTTTCACGATGAAAAGTTTAATTTAATCAGAGAAAAGTTATATAATCGAACGGAATCGTAACGTGATTTGTAGATATAAAATTAGTTGAAGGAGGAGCTAAATAATGTTAAAGAAATCAACTGCCATCGAATTGCAAAAAGACTTTTATGATAAAAGATTAGGTATGCATGACAAGCCGAAAGAGAATCCATCCGGCCGTAATGGCCGCATAGCAACGGGTAAACTATAATATAACTGGTAACCATTAAGATATTATTATTTTGTAATAAATGAAATTTGCATGCATTATATATTTTGTCTACTCATAGATACAAGCGGTGAAGTTTTCTACACAAGAGCTGAGATTTTTTAAATGTAGAGAGGCCATTCCCGAGGCTCCCACCCTGTTGTGAATGAAGTGCTCGAAAAGGTTATTTCCGTTCAACTGAGGTGTACTTATTCCATTTCTGAATGCCAATCTAGCACTTTTTCACTTTCTACGCGCAATAAACCATATTCTATTGTATTTTATTTTTTAACGTTTAAACTACCTCTTCAATGCAGTATTTTCTTTCTTTGTGTGTTGGGAAATGGTACTAACAAACGTAAGAGCAAATATTTAGTTTTCTATTAAGCATGAAGGTTTTTTCAGAGATATTGCTAAAATAATTTTGCAAATTTTGTGTCAGATTTTTTCTTGCCAAGGATATTTGACGTGAACTTTTTTTATTTTTACCATTTCAAATTTTTAAATATATACTCTAATTTTAAAACTAACCAAGTTAACTTTCAAATTCAAAGAGAAAAAAAAATTGAAAAAAAAATTAAAAAATCGAAAATATTGAAAAAATTAATATTGGATTTCATAAAAGCGGTCTCCAAAACATATATATGAATATTTTAGGGTTGTTAGTGATAGTTATTGAGTTTTGCCCGTCTAAAGTGGGGTTTGGCCCCACTGTGCGCCGGACGGCGCGGCGATGTCAGCTCATTAGATACGTCGCTCTGCGCATGCGCGGGCGGCGTCCCAAGACTTCCGCAAGGCACAAGCTTAGACGCGTCATAACACCAGCAGCCCCCACCACTACCACTATATCATATTGTTACGGCTTTTCAACTAAATAAGCTGGTTACACTTGCGAATAACGCCGAACTTTAATTAAAACACTTTAAAACAGCACGATATATTATCACAACCATTTACTTCCAATACAGGAATCAATCCATCTAAATAAACAAACCGTTACCGAGCGACGCCACAGCATACACAGGCGCCGCTACAATACGCTACCTTGGTTTGACAAGGTTCTAACTGACATTTGTGCAAAATTTGGTGTTTTCACTGAAGATACCTAAGTTAATGCTTCTCTACGTGTTGCACCGGTTTTTATTCCTCTATGTAAAATAATAACAGATTTAGAACAGTGACAAAGTTCCAACTGCAAGGAGAAAAAACTAATATTTGGTGTGACTAAATGCATTTTACTTATTTTATTACTCATATAAAAATGCATAAAAATAAAATAAATAACATATTTTCTTAAAGTAATAATTACTAGTGTATCTAGGGGATCACTAGTGTATGTGCCAAAAATCAAAAATAAATTCCTATTAATAATAGAAATGGAGCAGTTTAAAACTTTGACAAGGTTTTTCTCAAAACCAGCCGATGGTCAGTTGGTACCTTGTCAAACCAAGGTAGCGAATATATAACTGCATGTTAATATGGATTGGGACGTTCCGGTCAGCGCCCCGCGGCTACGCATACGAACTTTTCGCACTATTTTTGCGTGATTTTATCCTACATTTTAGAAATATGCGGTTGAAAAAACACCTTGGTTAATCAGATGGATGATTTTAATTTAGTGGGTATTTAATTTTTTTTTCCCTTTTCAAATCTTTAAGAAGGGCGGCGTCCGAGAGTCCTTACGGAAGTCCTTACTGGTATAGATGTGGATAATCCTCAGGATTTCGGAGATATATCACCAAAACAGCCTCGGATATGACCACGCGATTTCGTTCATATGTTCTCCAATGTGAGCAAATCCCTCTCGCAGATATCATTTTCACACCCAATTTTTCGAGCAAACTTTTATTGATTGCGCACTGCGTATATGCCTGTGGCCACAGGGCGACCGGAACGATGTTCTTTTTTTTTTGATGAACGGCCACGTATAAAGTCATTTACCTAATTACAAATTGTTGAAAACACAAGATCAGGTGTGACATGAACTTCATACAGCTTAGATTTGCTTTATTTCGGCGTTAAACCTTTCGAAAACAAGTATTTGATTTACCGTACGAAACTCACTTTTATCGATTCTTCTAAACAAATTAAAGTTGTCCACTACAATCGGCAACAGAAACGAAACTGTGACATGGATTAAACTGAAACTGTAACAGCTGACTAGTCAAGAGCGATGCTTACTGGGAAAAAAATAATTTCTGATATTAGGAGTGCAATTTCTCGGAAATTCTAAGAAATTATTAACTAAGTCCTTCAAATTTTAATGACAAAAATCGTATGTATAATACGGTAAAACCTCTATGGAATGAACTTCTTCACATTGAAAACCTCTGGTGAATTAAAAGAGATCACATCGTTTTCTCTGAAATCATGGTAAAAATCATGTGACAGCGTTCGCTTTCTGTAATTATTAAATTATAAATACATGTTCACTGATGCATGCATGTTTATTTAAACATATAAATATAATTGTCAAGACGCCAGTAGTGCCTTTCATTTCCGAGGGATACGAAAAAAATGGTGCCTATCATTGAAACCTCTCTATTGTGAACTTCCATGCATCAAAATGCACAAATTTTGGTCCCCTCCATTACGGAGTAAAGAGGTTTTACTGTATGTAGATTTGATACATTGGTAAACAAACCAACATCCTAATTTTATATCCGTATTTTTACGAACGGGTTTGCGTCCGTTATGGAGTAGAGCAGGACACACCTCAGAACGGGGGTGACGTGAAAAAACAAGTAATTCTGGGGATGCAAAACGTACGGGATAATTGAAAGGGGAGGTTGAGGGTAAAGAGACCACACGTATTCCTGGGTTGCGAACACAAGAAATGCATTTATTCACAAAAGAACGTGATAATTAAATAGGGTGGTTTCCCATTATTTTTTTATTGCCAATATCGGAAGATTATTACTCCTGGAGTACGTACTTCACGCTTTTAGATTTTTAAATGACGATATCTATTTTTCGCGATTAAATGAAAAGGGAAAAATTTCAAGCGCGGGAAAACGCGACGGGTAAGGAAATCTCTCCGTGTGACGTATTTCTGGTTCCCCCTCCCGTCTTGTGAGGTGACCTTGATCGAGGCTCTGAACGCTGATACGTCGCAGGCTGCTACAGGGTAGCTGAGTGCCATTCTGACTGGTAGCGCTTGGCTTAAAAAAGGTTTATTAATACCTTATCAAACGAAGAGAACTTTCCGACCTTAGCCAGTTTTAATGGGCGATTATTAAGACATGTTTCCCTGAGCTCTGTGCCTCATGCATGCATTGGTAACCTCAGACGATGTATAACTCCTATCCTCTCTTGTAGAAACTAGGTCCCTGTGACGTCACGTGGAGTGGCATCGCATGGGCGCCAATCTGGCCTTCTTCAAATGAGGATAAAAATGGACCATTGACAAACGTCTAAACTGGGATTTCTGACACGAAATAATCAAGCAATATATTATGAATGCACAAATGGTGGGTAACGAATCGCAATCAATGCCTTTAGTTTTCTTTGATGAAGGAAACTACCCTATTTAAATAAGACATTAGTAGCTCTTGGCTACTTTTGAGCTGATTCGAAAATAAGGCACAGGCCGATTTTTAGGAGCCGACGCTTTTAGCCTTACATTTGTTTTCGCAACGCAGAGCTGTGAAGGGCAAGGTGCGTATAATAGGAACGAATCTGCAACGAATCTGCAGTCCTGGTTTTCAGTTTAAATTCTACAGCTAAAAATACTTAAATAAAATACGTGTTTAACTATTTTTTTACGGTAGCTAATTCCTCTTATGAGTTTATAATTTCAAATAGCATGATCATAACGATATTTTACGCGTGAAACTATATGATGTTGAATACGATAATTCTGCTTACTTTGCTAGTCTTCTGATGCGATTGAAAAGAAAACATTGTCTTTCCTGAAGAGTATACAACGTAATCTGATGGCCAATAACGATATTTTTTATTGTAACTCATAAGAATCTGATGCGGAAAGGCGATATAACGACCCGGTTCCTGCTTGTTTTTCCCTGGCATACGTCTACGTTGGGAACTTCGTGACGTCACGCCCGCACGGAGTTTCAGCTGAGACCACCTCCTATTATACGCACCTTGTGTGAAGGGCTCCAACTTGCTGCGATGAGTTAGCTCCGCCTCCCCCAAGTACGCAACACCGAGCCATGAAGGCACCCTTAGTGAGAGGGGAAGGGAGGGGAAGGCTGTGGTTTCACTCGCGCGCTCTGTCGGGTCGTGATTCACTTTCTTTGCGCGGTATTAAAAAAAATGCTGTTCACACGCATACACAAAATGAACTAAATTTATACCAAATACACTTAATAGCAAAAAAAAAAAGGAAAGGGTAGGAATTGGGACAAGCGCTCCCCCATCAATAATAATTAGCGATGCCGTTACAGTATTATTGACACGCTATTCCCGTTCAGTTGTACAAATCACGCCAATCTGTATAATCTACTTTAAATAAACAGCAGAAAACGCCTCGGTTTAAGTACTTCTAAGACTTAGAAATTACAAAACTTTCTTCGTGTTGATAAAATATTTAAAAATTAATTTAATGTGCGTAATGTTAGTAATTAATTAAAGTGCAATGCACATTTTTATCAGATTTCATTTATTTTTCACCAAATCATTTGATCAATTTTTCGGATGAAATACATCTGTTGTACGGACGCCCGAAGTATCAAAATCGAAACCTACGGTTTACGATGCTCTTTCTTTTAATTTTCGCCTAATATCGAGAAATTTGCCCTTGGAATGGATGAGGAGGATTAAACCGTGATGCATCGCACGTGAAACTAAAAATAGTTTTACTGGAACCGAATTAAGGGAAAGGAAAATGTGAATTGAGAGTTGAAGTGCTCCAAAAAGCTGTAGCGAATTCTGCGTGTCCATTTCACGCCATTCGTCCTTGAACCACACCACCTTGATGACTAACACAAGAGGGAATCACAATCTTGTTATACCTCATAACCGAACTGTCATTTACAACAAATCATTTACCGTTACTGCATGTAGGGAATGGAATAATCTTAACCTTTCAATTAGGAACTCATCATCATTGGCATGTTTTAAGAGGAGGCTACACAAAGCACTTTTCACCTCACAAAAAGTAGGTAAATATACATGACACTGAGCAGCGCCTGCGACAAAGAGATATGCATCACTGAATGCTTGAATATATATATACATGTTATATTTTGTATCTTAATTGTATGTGTAATATTTGTGTATCCTATGTATCTCATGAACTATGTTGTATTTTGCGTGTAACATGACATTAGCTTTCACTCAATAGGTTTTCGCAGGTTTTTCACGCCCCCCTTCTTGTGTGGGCGGTTTCCTGCGGTGGGTTTTTTTCGCTAAAGGATATTACACCCTTATCCACTGTTTTTTCCCACAAACTTAAATCTTTTTTAAACAAAAATTTCACATATAGTTGTTCATATTTTTTGACAATTCACAAACAGTGTATATTGTATATTCTTTGTACTGTAAACGTTTGACTAATATTTTATAATATGCTTGCATTGACGTTATCGAGGGGTTAGGTGGAAGAGGGGACATTTCAGTCTCAACCTCGCCCGAATAAAGGCATTTAATATTATTATTATTGATCCGCTTCCTGTTTCTTAAACGATCGCTGATAATTTCCCTCTTGATTTTAAATAATTAGCCGAGTTTTCATCTCGGGAAGTGACCGTCTCATAGCAACTCATTCGAAAAGTATCATTTCTTCAGCCCAACGGAATCATAGGGTAGTTTCCTTCATCGACGAAAACGAAAGGCATTGATTGCGATTCTTTACCCACCATTAATGTATTCACAATATACAAATTATTTGGTTTTAGAAATCCTAGTTTAGACGAATTTCGATGATCAATTTTAACCGCATTTGAAAAAGGCCAGATTGGCGCCAATGCGATGCCACACCACGTGACGTCACATGGACTTACATGCTTTACGTGTAGATAGGAGTTTTTCATCGTCTGAGATTACCAATGCATGCATGAGGCACAGAGCTCAGGGAAACATGTCTTAATAATCACCTACTAAAAGTGGCTAAGGTCGGAGAGTTTCCTTCGTTTAATAGGGTATTAATAATTCTTATTTAAGCCAAGTGCTGCCTGATAGCAGGGTACGCTGCTACTTGCTAGCAGCCCACATCGTAGCGGTGCACATATCCTCGCCCCAAGGTCACCTCACACGGTGACAGCGGGAACCAGATATGCGTCACACGGGCTTTTCCCAGCATTCATACTTAGCCGTCGCGTTTTCGCGCGCTTGAAAATTTTCACTTATCATTGGATCGCAAAATATAGACATCGTCATTTAAAAATCTAAAAGCGTGAAATACGTACTCCAGGAGTAATAAACTTCCGACTTAGGCAAATTCAAATAATAGTAAACCACCCTAATATATGCAATGAGCCATAGGCGGATCCAGGGGGGGGGGGCACGGGGGCACGTGCCCCCCCCCCCCCAGACCCTCAAAAATATGCAAGATTTTTAATACGGTCCCATTATGATTGCGTTAGTTTTGTATTACGAGGTATCGTTGTGCCCCACCCAGAACAAAATCCTGGATACGGCCTTGCTTGTGCCCCTCCCAGAAAAAAATCCTGGATCCGCCCCTGCAATGAGCCATGCACACCCTGGTATTTGAAAATTGAAAAATAAGGTTTTATGTCATCCTGATCCTCTGTTTTCCGCCGAACTTCGAAGAAATTGTCCTTCAAATGGTGGAGAAAGCAGAGGCCGTGATGCATCGCATATGAACCGTTAGTGAGACCGTATTAGGGCTTGAAGATACAGAAAAGGTGGCCAAAATTCACTACACAGTGAACTGTCCAAAAGGTTATGCAATGTAGGAGTGTAACATTTCAATAAAGAATTAAGAGCTTGGGAATTCAGTAGTCATTCCACATCCCCCACACCTCACACGGCTTAATAGTTTAGCTCTAGAATAAGTTTACACGAACTAAGTGAAATAGGCTCTACATTTACACTTAATAACTTACTGCATTTGTCAATTCTAACTATAGCTGTTATTATCAACTAGTAGCTTATGCTTAGCTACATTAAGCTAGATACATTTGCATGCTTCTCTTGGCATGTTATAACTCTTGCATGAATCTCTCACTACGCTTATATTTCGTTTTCCTATTACTTGGGTAGGGCAATGAGTAGATATCAACTGAAAATAAGCACGAAGAAAACCAAGATCTTAGTATGCAGCAGAAGAGAAGAAGTCAAGACCAACATTAAAATAGGGAGGCAAACACTGATAGAAGTGGATGAATTCTGTTATTTGGGAAGCAAGATAACTAGTGACGGGAGAAGCAAGAAAGAAATTATCAGCAGAATAGCCCAGGCGAAGAGAGCATTCCACCAAAAGAGAGACCTGCTTACAGCGGGAAACTTAAATATGGATGTAAAGAAACAATTTATAAGAACCTACATCTGGAGTATGCTCCTATACGGAAGTGAGGCATGGACAATGACCGCAGCGGAGATAGCAAGGATAGAGGCCTTCGAAATGTGGTGCTACAGAAGAATGATGAAAATCAAATGGATCGACCGAATTAGTAACGAGGAAGTCCTAAGAAGGGTAGGAGAGAAGAGAAGCCTCATGAAAACCTTAATAAGAAGACGGAACAACCTTATAGGCCACATCTTGAGACATGATGGCCTGATGAAGACAATCGTCGAAGGACAGGTGGAAGGCAAGAATGGAAAAGGAAGACCTCGAACAAAATATATGGAACAAGTAAAGAGAGATGTGAAAGAGAAGAAATACGTAGGAGGGAAAAGACTAGCTGATAGGAGAACTGAGTGGAGAGCTGCGTCAAACCAATCCTAGGATTGTTGACCAGTGATGATGATTACTAACTAGAATGTTTATTTGCATTGTATAATGGTCGTGACATGAACCCTTTAACCTTTCTTTCATAGCATGTTGATTAACCCAATCCACCAACTGTACCACAGGGAATCATTACTTTAATAACTTTCGTCGTTTAAATGCATTCGCCATTTGCATCCTCTTTGAGCAATGAGCATATATAATATGTTCGTTTTTTTTAAATGCCCCTTTAAAAATTGGAAAACGTGTTATTACTTCGGATTCGACCACTCCCAGAACACTTCCGCAACTACTACTCATAGCATAGACCCAATCGGCTACGGAACTAAGTATCATTGAGACATAAACAGTATCAGACGTAATGTGAATCTAACGATAGGAAAAAATCCTCGCCACGGAGCCCGAAATAAAACACTCCGACGGCCCAAATGGCTGCAGGAACGTGAGTTTCATCAGTGCATTCCATCCGATAATATTAATTTCGATTGGGCATTGACTTCTGCTTCGGTAGATCTGTCGCGTCCGTCCTCGTCGGCTCTTGGTGTCGCGAAGTCTAATGATATAAGTTGCTTCATGTGCCAACCTCCCACGTTTTCACCGACCCGACTACATCAGTTAAGTGGGAGTCATTGCTGTCTACATATTATTGAAGACAAAAGAACACTCGAGTAATACGAAAAAGAACGTGATGGACATGAATAACTGTCCGGAATATTTTTCCAAATTCTTCTTGAAATGAGTTTTGTTTCGAATGACGATATCAGTGGAAAACAAAATGAATTTACGCCATTCAAAATTTTATAAACGACAGCAGTGATTAATATGCGTTAGAGTGGATAATAAAAATATGGTACTGCCATCATATGCTTCGGAAAAAAATTTTTTTCGGAGAAACTTGGATCTCCAACTTCAAATTGCTGCCGTGAAAAATCATCTGCCCTGCCACTAAGTCAACTCACTCACTGCTTTCAATAGTGTTTCATTACGAACTTTCCCAAGTGTCTTTGTGCCGTGAAGGCTAAGGATGCAGGTACTCCATGTGCCATGCTTCCAATTTTCACCGACCCGGCCCCATCAGTTAAGTAAGTCTCGTCGGTGTCTACATATTACTGAAAACAATTGAGCACTCGGGTAATACGAAAGAGAACATGATGGACATGAATTACTGTATCGAATATTTCCCTAATTCTTCTTGAAATGAGAATTAGTTTCGAATGACGATATCCGTGGAATGCAAAATGAATTTTCGTCATGAAAAATTTTATAACGAGAGCAGCAGGGCCATTTTAAGGCCAATTGTAGGCACTTTCGAAGTCTTAGGCTTCATTTTTTATATTTTTCAAAAATGCAACCACACTTCTTTTGCGATTTGAAACCTAAATAAACTTTCCGCATTGTTAATTATTCTATGCAGACTACCTGCAGTGATGACGTAATGATTCCGGTGTTACATCACGCGCTTCGCATTCTTTGTTTATTGTTAATCGTGTGATTCTTATTCTTAAAAACTCTAAAGTAAGTTTCCTTTCCTAAACTCAAATTGATAAAAACGCATCTTCGGTCAACGATGGGACAAACACGACTATCCTCCCTGGCACTACTATCAATAGGGTGGTTTCCTATTATTTTTTTATTGCCTAAATCGAAAGATTATTACTCCTGGAGTACGAATTTCACACTTTTAGATTTTTAAATGACGGTATCTATTTTTCGCGATAAAATGAAAAGTGAAAATTTTCAAGCGCGCGAAAACGCGACGCGTAAGTATGAATGCCGGGAAATCTCTCCGTCTGGCTCCCGCTGCCGCCCTGTGAGGTGAACTTGAAGCGAGTCTTAGCGCTGATACGACGCAGGCTGCTAGCGAGTAGCTGAGTAACCTGCTGGCTGGTAGCGCTTGGCTTAAATAAGGATTATTAATACCTTATCAAACGAAGAAAACTTTCCGACCTTAGCCAGTTTTAATAAGTGATTATTAAGAGATGTTTCCCTGAGCTCTGTGCCTCATGCATGCAATGGTAACCTCAGACGATGTATAACTCCTATCCTCTCGTGTAGAAACTAGGTCCCTGTGACGTCACGTGGAGTGGAATCGCATGGGCGCCAATATGGCCTTCTTCAAATGAGGATAAAATTTGACCCTTGCCATTCGTCTAAACTGGTATTTCTAAAACGAAATAATTTGTACATTATGAATACACTAATGGTGGGTAAGAAATCGCAATCAATGCTTTCGTTTTCTTTGCGGAAGGAAACTGTACCCTATTACGTAATCGATCAAACTTCCTCGCACCGCTTTCTAAAAAATCGATTTTTTTAAACCAATAACACCGGTTTATAGCAAAAGGGCGAATCAACTGTGGCTGATTAAATAAATAAATCAATCAATCAATAGCAGTTGAACGTGATTTCACTCTCTCCGTCGTAGCCAACCCGTGCATGTCCATAGCTAATTCGTGGGTTGAACTCTCGCAGCTACATGAACTATTATTTCGACCTGCGACTCGATCAAGCAAAATTGTTTTTTACATTGCGCTATAACACACAAAGACTGGTATTTTCTTTTTCTACTCACCAGTCTTCGGAACCAGCATAGCTTCGCGAAAGACTAAAATCCAGTAGACTAACTGTGAAGGTCAGCGTTTCTCTATCACAGAGGTGTAAGCAACCAAGTTAGAATCATTTGAATCGTATTTTCAACCATATTTTGCAGAACATTGTGTTTTCTTTTTTTTCGCGTGGAATTTATATAAGGAATAGCAGAAGCAGAGCTCTGACGAAATTAGGATTCGTAAAGCGAATTGTGGGAATATTTTCGGATAAAAAAGTAAAAGAAAGGTGCTTTTTCGGACTCGTCCGACCGCACCTTGAATATGCAGCGAGCGTATGAGAACCGGTGAAGAAAGACTTAATCCGCGAACTGAATAAAATACAAAGGAAGGCTGCGCGTTTCGTCAAAAACTGCTACGGACATACAGACAGCGTTACCCAGATGTTAAGCGAATTAGGTTGGGAGCCATTGGAGACTCGGAGGCTGCGCGCTAGGCTTAGATTGCTTGAACAATTGAGAATGGATATCTTTAAGAGCGACACGGAGAACATAATATTAGAGCCACACTATATTTCCAGGGTCCGAAAGAAGCGATAAATTAAGAGAGATGTTTAGCCGAACGGATAGATATGTGAATTCGTTTTTCTCACGAACCATAAAGGATTTTAATTAAGGCTAGTCGTAATTTCGCCACAGCATTTTCTTTGTTTGTGTAAACGGTTGGTGTCCTAACACCCCCTGCCACACGCGTTTTGCATAACAAAAGAAAGAATAACAGTCCATTTTTAGCATAAAAACAGAGAAAATAATAGTTCAAGAGAAAGAAAAATTCATCCGTCACTTACTCAGGCCCCATCTCTTCAGTTAGAGTACTAAAGAAGAAATAATTCGTAGAAAAATTAAAAAAAATGACGATTGAGAATTTCATACGTAAAATTGTTTGCGATAGAAATGAGATTCAAATCCAACAATGATTCAAAAAACGAAAGAAATATTTGAAAATGCAGTTAAGTTTGAAGTCATGTCTATAGCAACAAGGTCGACCTTCAAGAGAACCCAAGCAGTGTTTTCAATCTGCGAAGCTCTGCGAAAGACTAAAATTCAAGCCAAGAAATCTGAAGGTCAACGTCTCTCTTTCGTATAGGAATAAGCAGACAAGGTATCTTCATTCCATCGTACCCTCAACCATCTATTTTGCTGAACATTAAGTTGACTTTTTTTTATTGCGGAGGCAATTAACTCCAAATCTGGAATTTGCGACGGAAGAATGCCCGTTAGAATGACTTTGTAAAAATATAAAGTGACGGTAGGTGTCTCGCAGTGTAAATGAAAACAGCTGAATAGGTTGTTTGGGAGTTAAGTTTGTATATCTATAGCAAGGATCTCCTAATGACAAAGAATCCTTATTTAATAACAAAATGCATTCGGAAGAAGTAAAAGTTATGTTAGGAGCCTTCGCCATGCTTTCAAACATTCAGTAGAGATAGACGCAAGATCTTATCAAAATGTATATCCGTTGCGAAGAAGGGAGTTCATTAAAGGCTAATTAGTAGGTTTTCAGTAAATGCCAACTAGACAAGACTATTTAAATTACTTTATCACGTTAACATTTCATCGAATAACAGCAGGCGAATCAATAAGTAGCATTGAGGCATAAACGTGTTAAATGTCACCAAGGAAACAATCCACTGTCCCCAAATAATAACAACAGCGAAATGAATATGGTCAATCCTTCACCAAGTGTAAACACACCCAGAATATTGCTCAAAAAGCCCATTCACAAGACGCTAATATCCATGACGAATACTCAAGTGTAGATCAAGTTTTAGAATCCACTTTGGTCTAAAATGATTTATTTTGAAACTAGTTGAATAAGCTAGGGAAGTTTAAAAAAAAAATCGGCCACCTCCATCTTGAGATCTACAGAAAAAACCCAAACGCACACAGTTCTATCGATCTCATTTAGTAATTTTCCCTGTAATTGTTTCTAAGAATTCCATTCACGGAGGATCAGGACAGATAAAAATAAAATCTTCAGTTAAGTAGACTAAAGCATATAATCCCGTCCATGTAAAAAACAATTGCTTCAGTTTCAAGTAAATATTAACATACCAATGGCAACTTTTTGGCACATAACATAATGAAACATTGTGTAATAGTAGAAAAAAATGAAATGTACTCACCATTCCTCCCCTCAGGATCTCTCTCCGACGTAATGTAATTCCCAGAAATCCCACTCGTATAACTGGCCAGCACTATTTTCACGCTGAAACAATTTACTGGAAATAATAACAAATATACACATATTAACATAATGCTATCACAACGCACGAAAAAAGAGTACAGCATGCATAAAAGCTGAATGATCATCTATTATCGAAGTAACGACAGGCTTTTGTGAAGACGGAAAAGTTTATGTTGGAAATTAAAAACTAGTGAGAATGATAGTAAATCCACTTAAGTATTCAATCCAATTCTTATTAATTGCAGCAGTAGTGTGATTCGACGGTAAATAAGAGATAGTTGGCGAAGAAAAATGGAAAGTCTTTTGTCAGTCGCATTCACACGAAATATTCGAATAACTACGATAAATTTAATCGATCACTACTGCTTACCAAAGACACGAAGGAGAGAGATGTCTACTTCAAATATCAACGCGAAATATATTTTGTAATGAGTCAAGTGAGATCTCCTCATAATGTTTCGCGACTGAAAACATCTGGGTGTAGCAGTCGGCGGTCAAATGGGGCAGCCTTGCGAGAATTCCATCGCCTCGGTGACAAGCCCCATAAAACTCGGAATATTCTTGCGGCAATAGCTACGAAGACGAGAATGCTGGATAATAACAATTGCTTCCACCAAACGATGGGGGACGAATTCCTTCGTGTAAGCTATTCTCAAAACCTCTTAAGAAATCACCGGAGGAGTTAGTTCGTATGACCTTAGGGGAAAGGACTTCCTAAGCAATTCACACATTATCGCAATCATGTCTAATCAATCAGAATCCGCCTTAGAGAAAATAAGATCGCAATATGACCAATGGGTCGCTGCAACGGACAATTTACGAACATCTGATATGCGAGACATTCTGGCGACATTACTGAAACTAGATCACCAGACATCGAACTCAATTGATGAACAATTCAGACGTATCTCCTTTCGAAATAGCAATCGAATTTATGAAAGCGAATAAACGGTGAATGTAAGGGAAAAATTGGAAATCGAAAAAAGAAAATATATCCCCAATAAAGTCCTATAGTTTGGCAGGAACAATGGAAACAGTAATCACTGGCTAATACATCACAATTACGCTACCTACAAACCTTTGAGGTTCTTTGCATTGGGTAATAAAAACAAGCAAAGGCGGGATAAATCACAATGAAGCAGAGAAATTCGCGAATTATTATAAGCACTTATAAAAGCAGATTCTCTGATATATTAAACAATAAAATGATATAGCAATGACATATGCAAAACACGGGAAAACTAAAAACTTATGAATGGCTTGCTTACTTACGTCTTAACTACACGGCGGTTAGCAGGAAACTGAGAAGGATAGGAGCTCCGTGGACGCGATTCGTCACAGGAGTGAAGGACGTTTATGACGTCACGAAAATTTGAGTCTCATTTATTTCGTAAAAAAATAAAAATAGAGTATCAGTGTTCAGATAATAAGTACTAAAAAATTTAAATCAATTTTTAAATGTAATATTTTTTATAAATTTATTTAGTATAGGTTGGAAAACTATTACGCCACTTTTTTGTCAACGCTTTCGAACACCGATTGGCTATTGTTTTCCTGACGTCACGTCTGCTTTCCTTGTGATGCGGAACAAGTTCGGCTGTCTCAGTGTCTGGGCCCTTTTGACTCTCCGACGGTTTTTAAATGCTCTATTCCACTGTAAGCGTCTCCTCATCCCATTTTCGAATCCTCCCCACCTCCTGAGTTTCCTCCCCCACCCACAACTCAACGGTCTTCTTAACCGTCATCACACCATATGACTCCTTATCTTACGTGTCATTTCAAACTGCTTGCACACTGCTATAGCGTATCATCGTCTACGTCAACGGACAACTGTTTCTAACTCCATTGACGTCTGCATGACGACCCAATGGATGCACGCATGCAGAAACGTGATCATTTCACTTACACGCAGAGTTTGCTGGAGAAATTTAAAAACAGTGAAATAACGTGTGCATGAGAGGTCAGAGTTGGAAGAAAACTTGGTGCAAACAGCGGCTTGCTGGGACGACATTAACGTGATTGGCAGTGTTTGGGAACGTGAGTAAAATATTATTATTAATGTGTATGATCATTATAATTGCCATCGTTTAATATGCATTTCATTGCTTGATTCGTCGTTGCTTGGCTAATATCCATCAAAATACAATAATATGGTCAGCTGTTGGGATCATATGATTCAATTTGCTGAACTTTTTGACTTGACAACACATCACAAATATCCGGCCGCCCTGCGTTTTATCAGCGGGAAAATCGGTTCCCGTTCAAACGGTTTGTCTTTCTTAACGCACATTTAAACGGTACATTAACACGTACGAGTTAATGCGTGAATGCTTGGACGAATTCGGTCGATATGAACGGAACATTCACGAATGAGTGAACGTAATTATGACAGGTTCTATTTTCTGTAGTTGCATTCGCTTAAGTTAAGTATTTTACACGGTGCATTTTCGTGTTCATTCAGGCTATAAAAAAACATTAAGACGTTTAGTCGTAATGGTCGATGTTCCGTGAAAACAGGATGTAATTGTCGGTCTCTTGTGTGTATATTTACAGGTATAAATTCTTCATCGCCGTTTTTCCGGGAAATGATCCTAAGGTTCATCTGCTTTACTGCTTGCAGAGACTTGGGGGTACGGAATGAGCTGTTGAAGTGGTATATCCTCTCCATGTTTACGTCTATCCATAGCAACCTTCCGTTTGAGGCAGCCATTGAGAGATCGATGACATTATAATTATATTCGCGTAAATCCCCTCAAATACAGTTCTATGACCCTCCGCAACAATTCAATGCCGCACTGTGAGCTGCTGTGTCATTACGCATCCCTCATTCATATTCCATAAACTTACCGAGTTGCATTGAATAGATTATCGATATTGTTTTTCACAATTCAGTCCCATAATATATTACAAGTACTCAATCAATTTCTCGGATATACTGCCTGTAACGTAAAAAACGTTAGTGACCACGTAAAAAATGTGGTCACTTATTGACATTTTAGATTACTATTACTTTGTTTAATCATCTTATGAGTATATTTCTAGCAATTGATGTAGATAACGATAATTCTATAAAATTTAATCCAGCTATCGGTTTCGTGCAAGGTCTAATACTTATATCTACTTCCAAAAACCTTCCTAATGCTGTATTTTTTTCTTTGGTGTAATTTTACAGTGATGCTGTACCAATCTTTTTCCTGGTGTTGGTCTGGACTGCTGTCACGGATATGAGAAATAAGCAAGGAGAAAACATGGCGTCCACATTCGGTACGAGTATGCCATCGGTGCAAAATTTCTCGGGAAATAATTGTAAACACGTGAGTAAAAAAATGGAATTTTCATTTGAAATTGCAATCTACACAGGGGTGCCAACCCCCCCCCCCCCCAACTCCATAGCAATACTACAACTCACCCTCTCTGACGACGCAATCCGGCGAAAACAGATGCGACCAATCACGGGTGTCGGTAACAGGGGTCATAACCCCCCAAAATGTATCCACAACAATATATTTTTATTTGTCCCACAATTTTTGTATCCTTGTAAAGAAGTAATGAGAGTGTTTATAGAGGGAGTTACTTAGCTATATTACGAAGGCCAACATACTACAGTAGATCAGATAATGAAAATAAAATAAGAGTTATAGACTGCGGGACACATTGATTCAGAATGTCGGTTTTTCCACGATAGGTGAGACGAGACTATAAAGGCAGCGTTGGGACTTACTTAGAAATAGGTTTAATTAACTTATATTGTAGACTACTAACGTATTGTTCTCCTTAATACATGCTTCTGAATATTATTATTATTTCTAACAGCATTCTTAGCAAATTATTAAAATTAAAAGCGTACTTATTGGTAAACGTGAATGCCCGCGGAGCAGAAATTCTTATATTTCACTTCCATGTTAATTCTTTTCATTCGCATGTTTCACTATTTGCTGAAATTAACAGGAATATTCGTGATTACGTAAGTGAAAGAATTAGATTCCGTGTAGTTACAAGTGAAACTGCAATCTTTGTACGGGTTCCATCCCCTCCCTGTCTCCAAGACGACTGATCGCCCTCCCAAACCTCACGACTAATGCCACAACAATAAAACAGATGCGAATCGCCTCCGTAGTTTTTAATTCGTGTTTCAATAGGCCTACTATTTGCACATATGTGATGTTAGTGTTCGTCTGGGCTGCTGCCAAAATCCAATTAAAGCCTAATTATTAAAATTTTAAATGCTTTTTTCTCTCAAACCCGGGTGTACATGGACAAAACCCTTCAACTGTATTCCTATCTAAGCGTCTTCTTTCAAAAAAAAAGTTTTCATCTTCTTTCTCGTCATTACTTACGCAAAGTCTCCTTGTCAGAAAAATACGTTATTTTTTAAAATCATTCGTTTATCTGTGATCGCTTTCTCTCGTTGTAGGGGGTCTACTCCCCCCAGACCCTCTTCCCCTCTCCGAAAAAGTCCTCTGGTCTTCCCGGTCACTCCGCCAGCTTTGACAATTATTGTTGGACCCTATGACGCAACAGCTTACCTGCCTCCATTGTTGAGATAATAATTCGCGAAATAATAAAATTGCACGATTTGGCCGGAATTGCTTCGAATGGACTGAAAATCGGGTTATCGATACATCCCGCGATGTGGAATCGAAAAATTACGTTAAAAACGATTATTTTGACCCTCAAAAATTGGAGGCCGAGGTTGGCAACAATGTAATAGATAGAAAATGTAGTCATTTCATAACTTTCCCAGGGTTTGAGACCATTTCCGAGGGAATCGATTCGACGACTTTTTTTCGTATATTGTCTCGTTCACTCCAAAACATTTCTATGAATCAGTCAGTCAGTGCAATCGGAAGTGCGTTTTACTATATATTGAAAACCCTGTAGCCGTTTCGTCAGGCATGTCCTAGGCAACTACGGGGTTCACGAGGTTGGGGAAAAGGAAATGACATTTGCATAGCCACGAGGAAGGTTGGGGGGTCCAGAACCCCCCGAAAAAAAATTATTACTTAGATGAATAAAATATATCAAGATATTGAAAAATCATTAATTAACAAATTTCTTTTTGAAAAATGAAGTTTTTTCGATTACGATAAGTGTTAAAATTAGTTGTAAACCCTCTACTTATTACCCTTTTTTTCTATTTTTTCTAATTTTCCCACCTAGTTTTGGACCCCCCCCCCCGAACAAAATTTCTGGCTACCCCTCCAGGCGAATTAACTTTAATAGCTTATGGAGAAACAAAATCCAAGTACCTACCTATTGACCCACAATTTTTTATTTATTTCCTGCTGTCAACTAGTTTGGACGTCTATACCGTCATTATCATGACAAGCAGACGGTATAGACGCCGAAACTGGATGACAGCGGAAGATAAAAAAAATTATTGAACAGTTATTGGTTTTTGTTTCACCATGAACATTTCATCGTTGCATCAAGTGACGCCCAAATCAGTTGATTTTATTCTTAATATCTTAGGCGGAAAGTGTTGCAAACGTGTATGTCAATAGACGTCATAAACTCTAATAATTCAGAACGAGAAATTGCGCATCAAGAGGGGATTTTCCTCAACTAAGGCATAGCAACAGGCGATTCGTGTGTTGACAACAAGGGCTATCAAAAAATTTAAAAAACATTGCGCAATTGCGACTTCGTTTCATTGACCAAACAGAACTTAAAGAAAACTATAAACGAAGCGAATAATAAAATGAAATAACGCCCCCGGCTTGGCTCGAACCACCAACCTTTCGGTTAAGAGCTGAACGCACTAGCCGATTTCGCCAGGGGGGGATACAGGAAGAGCATTTCTATTGGTCTTACAATAAGGATTTGTTTAGGTGATACCTTACTTTGGCTTTATTAAAATTAGATAGAAAATATAGTGTCCCAAAAAATTTTCATAGAATTTCAGAAGGGGTAGATACCATGATTTTCTTCGTATCTAGTCCCGTTCACACCAAACATTAGAATTAATCAGTAAGTCAGTGGTCAGAAGTGGATTTTATAGTATAATTATGCCTTGGCGATAAAGAATTATAAATACACTCATTGTGGTTAATAAAACCAATAAAATTTTATTCCCACAAGCGAGAGTATACATAAATATAATGTAATTAGTTTTAAAAGATGAAAATTATCCTTACTTGCTTATTTATTTATATTTGGAGCCATTAGACGCTTTCCACAAGAAAGAAGCCATCTCGTAAGTTCCGATAATCGTTTGATACTTTTCTTGCGTAACTTATTTAATGTTAACCCAACAAGGTACACAATACAACACAATCACCACAAAGTGCTTCCACAGGTACACCATCGAACACACTAGACACTATATGCACTAATCCAGAGATTTCCAAATACGGATTATTTTATTAATCCACATTCACTTTGCACCACGAAAGATTAACATCTTATAAAACTGTAAAACACTTCCTTCATGTTATCAGAACACAGGAATAATTTCTTCAGTAGACAGAAAAGGCACACTCAGGAATAGAACTCAACACTCTCATCACACGGTTACCCAGCAACTGAACGATATTTAGAGTCGCTTTGCATAGTCGATGCGATATTTTTTCTCCACCCTCAACTCTGAATTGCGTCATGCCGAAGGCCTAAAGACAAACGATCTCTTCCTACGGTTCGTGCGTGACCACAGTTCACTGCATTTTATGCAAACATTGACGAAAATGCGGCCAGCCGAACGGCAGTTGTTCGCCATGTTAACCGCGCGAGTGAAAATATTAGCGATCATTCACGATGACTTCGTACGGGATCTACAGTGATTCTTTGGGTATGTGTAATGCTAATCTACGCACCTCAGTGATTGTGGTATAATATATAGGGTTAACATTTATCTCATATTTGGTGAATATTCGAAATATCCATGCTTAAAACTTCGAAATAATAGTGAATAACGGAATAAATAGCATTCGACACTCCCATTAGAACCACTCCTGCATACTTGCACACCTATAAGCTTCCCATAAACAAACACAAATTCGAAATACCAGGCGTACTGCCGCTTTCACGCAGAGAAAATCCAACGCGTTAAGATTTTTCTGCGAGGACGTAGCGAGTTCAACTGCAGTGATGCATCGTGTTATAACCGCTCGTGTGAATGCTAGCGATTATTCACGGTGTCTTCGTGTACGGAATCCAGAGAAATATTTCCCATTGGACGCACTGCCAAATAGTTTTTAAAAGGGGATTGCATGTCCCCATGGGAGAAGGTTATTTATCAATCGGTCGATTCGTTAACCTTCGCAGGAGGCAAAAACCTTCGGGGGATTTCATCTCAAATCAGGCAGATGGGTGTCAGGTGACCATCACCGATTTCTGTGAAATTTATATATGTAAAAGCTGTATCCTTATGATGAATAATGATGCCTTTATCTCAGCTCAGAACTGAACCGTCATAAAGTTACCGTCCTTTGAACATTGCAGTGTCAGGCCTCAGAGTAAAAAATGAAAAATCACATAAATGATGATTACTAAGTAACCATGGCCCGTAAAGCAATGGTTATTGTTTCATTTTGAAGAAAATTATTTATGCACATTATGGCATAACTTGAAAGTCATTTGAAGCAATAATAAATAAATAGGACTTGTTTAAACAATAAAAATTAGTCATTATATAACAATTGTTTACTAAAAAATGCCTCCTTTTATTTTCTTTAAAATTTGTCAGAGGGTAGTTTGAATGTTCTGCTTTCAATTAAAAAAATAAAAAAAGGTAGTATTTTTATACTTTTTGTTTTAAGGCATGTCAAAGTTGGGCATGTTTTCGACTCTTTTACACTAAGATTGCATACCTTCAAGGGGATAAAAAATGAAGTTTCATTCTACTTAGCATTCATAACAGTGAAAAGTTCATATCTGAATGATTAGTTACATCTATTGAGTGAAAGCAAGTTCAATCTTGTTTACTTCCATAGCATCCAATGTGTGCAAACACCCACTGCTACTGGCTGGAAACGATGAATGAGTTGCAATTTGCACAGAGTATTTTTCAATGGCACTTTACATAAGTCTTCTACTATGGGCCATGTGGAACATTTTCATGAACCATGTGTATGCATAAACGAGACACTTATGTCATTCTCTTCTAAACGCACTGCAGTGATTTTAGAAATTCACCAGGTTTTTCGGAAGCACACGATGAAGTCATTCATGGTGAGATTTTGAGTACTGTATGTCTTTATATCTGATTTTGTTAGTGTCACAGCCTGTTTGATTGTGTGGATTACAGAGAGAGCTATAGTTTTCCCGTGTCTATAAACTACCAAGACATGAAACTGTTGATGCCATGTACAGCAGCAAATGAAGTCATCAATTTAATCACCGCGGATCTTACAGTAACAAGATGTTTTTGACAGATTTCGTCATAGAGGATAAATGTGGGAATTCGCTCTTACCCCGAACCATAAAAGACTTTAATGAATGCTGGTCGCAATTCATTTTTCTCGAGCATTTCCTTTCTATGTAATTAAATGCTTGGATTGCCTGAACAATTGAGAATGGATATCTTTCATGGCGACATAAAGAACCGTATGATATTTACAGGTCCGAAAGAAACGATAATATAAGATAGATATTTAGCTGAACGGATATATATGGGAATTCGTTTTTCCTCAACTAAGCATAGCAAAGGCCGTATCACACTAGCGACTGCGACCGCCGCTGCGACCGCGATTTCGGCTGCGACTGCACTCCATCACACATTGCGGCCGACGCCACGATCGCGCATGCGCACGTATGAACGTTTATGCTTGTGGCTTGTTTATTTACGAAAGCCCAAAGAATAGATAGAGAGCAGCAATTGTTGAAAATGTTCCTAAAATATGTTAAAACGTACTTCATTTTCATTCACCTGTGTACTCGGGTGCAATATCCAATATACTGGGCTTCCATCTTCACTTTAAAAATCCGAAATTATCTCAGCGTTATCTTATAACCTTCTTGAACTTCCCTCGCTACGGTAACCAAAACAAACAAACACGTCTGCCGCAAGCGCGCGAGATTGAAATGGAGCTCTCTGATCGGCTGCGACTGCGACTCAGAAGAATAGCCGGTCGGCTATTCTTCGGAGTCGCAGTCGCAGCGTCGACGGCCTCGCTCTGATTGGTCGACGGTCCAGTCGCAGTCGCGGTCGCAGCCGCAGCGCCGGCCGCAGTCGCTAGTGTGATACGGCCTCAACGGGTGATTCGTGTGTTGACAATAAGTGCTATCAATTGACATACAATAAGCTCTTATAAAATTTTTTTTTTTAAACCAGCCTTTATATTTAGATTACAGGGGATGAGCAACGTTTATATATGACACAAAGCAAAAAAACTCAGTGACCCCGAAAAACCAAAAGTGACGTATTAAAAAAGTCACTATATTTATTAAATTTTCAGTGAATGGTAAGCCCCCTATGTTTCAAAATGCCACCCCTATGCTTTTAAATGCCTACCCCTATGTTAAAAATGCCACGAAACACGAAAATCGACCATTTGGAACTTCTTAGATCAAAAACATGTTTTGGGGGGCTATAGGTTGACTGGGGGGTGGTTAAAGGGGGGTTGGAGAGAAAAAGTTATATTTTCATGTATTGTCATCGGAAATGAAGAAGTGTGCAAAATTTCAGCGTTTTTGCTTCACAGGAAGTGAGTCAAATTTCAGTTACAAGATTTGTACCAGACAAACAAACAGACAGGTTGGTGAGTTGATATAAAGGCTGGTAAAAACAATGCGCAATGGCAACTGCGTTTCAATTGACCAAACAGAACTAAAAGAAAACTATAAACAAAGCGTATGGTATAATTCATGATGCTATAACTTAATTTTATTTATCATCAATGCTAGTCGTAATTTCATTGGAGTGTAGCCTTTTTCATCTGTAATCGGCTCTTGTCTTAACACCCCCTTCCACACGCCTTTTTGTGGCGACTAACTCCGTGGTAGTATGTAGCGATATTGACTGATATCTCCTGTGATAGGTTTTGAGGGACATTAAATGTGATTGCTCATTGACATATCACTTTCTGACTCATCACTCGGTAATTCGCATTGACTGCAGTTTTTTTTTTTCAAATCGCTTATTCCGTCTGTTTCCGAATTTAGCCCTGTCATTCAATTTAAATCCGAGCGTGGCGTTACGTTCGATGTGAGCAGCCGTGCTTTCTGATTGGCTGAAGGACCGTGCCAGCGATGGGAAAAGGGGCGTGCCCAATGAAGGGATAAGGGATGGGATTGCCATCCCTATGGAGCATAGGCGGAAAATGGTGATATAAGCGAAACGGTCATTTTTCCACTATCATTGATGCGACCATTGGAGCGATCATTTTAGCCTGTCCCTCGAATAGGATGGAAAAAATGATAGTTTCATCCATGCTTTCGTAAAAAAAAACAATAAGAATGGTAATAAAATAAAAACTCTGCGAAAGAAATCCCGAAATAATAAATGTTCACCTGCGGACATCAGTGGCCTCCATTTCAATCGTAAACTCATTGACGATTTTTTTTCGCGATAATTCCGAGTCGAATCATTTTTGGAGGAAAAAACTTTTTAATGTTTAATTATATTAACCATAAAAAACCTTCATCAATTTAATCACCGTGAAAGCCTACGTAAAAGTTAACTCTTAGCTACGCCACGGCGCGGCGAACTTTCCACTTTCAAAATTGCCATAAAACGTGTTATTGGTTCTCTTGGATATCACACAATAGGGTGGTTTCCTATTATTTTTTTATTGCCTAAAACGAAAGATTATTACTCCTGGAGTACGTATTTCACCCTTTTAGATTTCTAAATGATGGTATCTATTTTTCGCGATTAAATGAAAAGTGAAAATTTTCAAGCGCGCGAAAACGTGACGCGTAAGTATGAATGCCGGGAAATTTCTCCGTACGACGTATTTCTGGTCCCCGGTGCCGCTCTGTGAGGTGACCTTGAGGCGAGGCTTAGCGATGATACGACGCAGGCTGCTAGCGGGTAGCTGAGTACCCTGCTGGCTGGTAGCGCTTGGCTCAAATAAGGATTATTAATACCTTATCAAACGAGGAAAACTTTCGGACCTTAGCCAGTTTTAATAAGTGATTATTAAGACATGTTTCCCTGAGCTTTGCGCCTCATGCATGCATTGGTAACCTCAGACGATGTAAAACTCCTATCTACTCGTATAGAAACTAGGTCCCTGTGACGTCACGTGGAGTGGCATCGCATGGGCGCCAATCTGGCCTTTTTCAAATTAAGTTAAAATTGACCATTGCCATTCGTCTAAACCGGTATTTCTAAAACGAAATAATTTGTGTATTATGAATACAGTAATGGTGGGTAATAAATCGCAATCAATGCCTTTCGGTTTCTTTGATGAAGGAAACTACCCTATTACTAATAACACTTCTTTTTTACAGAGCGCGAACCGGGACTGATTTATTGTTAAATGTAAGGAACAGATGGATCAATTGGATAGATATTGTGGAGTGTATTCATTGAAAAACAGCGCTTGTAAGGGTTTATACGTGTTGCAGACAGGAATAAGTTTTGAAATCAGGAAGAAAGAACATTTAAGTGCTTACAAAAATAACAAAGATGAAAAAAGTAATTTTGCTAAACATTTAATTTGAAACTGCCATACGAACGATTTCAATGTGAATATTTTAAAATTTTTCAATGACCGCCGCGAAGTGGACTTTACACAGAGTAGTTAGAAATATTAAAAATTATTGAAATTCAGGACAGTACTCTTATAAACGAATGTAATTACCCATCCTTTTCCCCAAATCTGGCGTCCGTTATAAAATTCATCACGTAACTAGGTAACAAGAATAAGATAAACAAATCATAATTTGCGCCTGAAGATGATATGATAACTCATTGAAACCCGGGTCGCGCTCTGTAATAAAGAAATTGTTTAATATCCGGGAAAACTTATAATGGAAAAGCACAAAGTTAATCAATAGTTAGTGAATTTTGTTGAGTGTTATTGCACTCGCTCGAAAATATCCCTCGGAAATCCGTAAAACTCGCCATTTTGAACCATCTTCTATATTATTTCTACTGCATAGATACCTTTTACTCAGCTAATACGCAACCAAACTCTACAAATGATGTACCAAAATGCACAGAATTTGTCGGAGAACATGCGACGGCATATCTTACTTCCTAAATATTGCTATTGTTTCCTAAAATTTGTTTTTAAATAATTAAAAAAAAACTGTAAATATTCCAGACGTTAACGGCCCACAAACTGATACATTTGTTCATTTGCAACAATATATCGCATTCTTTAAATAACTTTTATGAAAATGCGGCTGATTCCACATTCAAGTCTCCTGTTGATACGAGAGTATGAGTCATCATGAGCGTTTAAAAGAGGATAGTGTAATTACTTCCAATGTTGTGTTTAAAGAGGTCCTCTGACCTCAATTTGTACGTGAACATTCCAATTAAATTTGTACATAAGACCCTGCCTTTTTATTTCTACATTTTAAAATTGGAAACGCGCTTATCCCCACACAGCAGAAATACGTCTCGGATACGTCTCTGAGACGTCTCGAATATCGCATGTTACGTCTCAGAGACATTCTGAGAGCTTCAGAGGCATCTCTGAGACTTCTCTGAGATGTCACTATGTCAAAAAAAATGGTCTATGAGATGTCTCATGAGACGTCTCAGATAAGTCTCTGAGATGTCTCATAAGAGTTTGTACTCTGGTATGCTTAAAAATGTAGGCAAAAAAATAATTAAATGCAAATTATACAGTTGTGACCTACTTATCTCGATCATTTTTAGCGACGAATTTTTGATGGATGACCTTTTGAAAATAAGAAACCCATATTAAATGTCGTGATTTTAATAATCAAAACTGCGCAATTGCACCGAAAAATAATATGGAAGGCATTGATGGCGTTAAAATTTTTTTTTTAAATTTCCTGAACGGCTCACGATTACATCTCTGAGACATATTCGTGATATTCGAGACATTTGAGATCATAGTGAGACGTCTCTGAGAGGTTCGTTGCTATGTGGGTCCCTCTGTGGACCTGCAGTGAAAAGAGCGGGGGAAGCCGGATGGGAGCGGGCGCAGCACGCTCTTTCATTTTAAAATTCCGCAATTTATTAATCTCGCACCTACCGCTTCTCCTGGTGGGTATACCACACACACACACACTATATAGCTGCACCGTAACCCCTCCCCCCCAGCCTTAATTCCTAGTTGCGCCCCTGTTCCGTACGACAAGAAAGAAGAGTCTCTTGGGGCTCAGTACGAACAGCAGTCATGCTAAGACGAAAACTCCTCCGTCTCGAAAGGGTTAAGTAGTTATTCTTGTTATATTGTAATATCATTTAGCAACACCTGTGACTCACAAGGGGAATACACGGCCTTCGCGTCGCCGATCGAGCTCAAATTTTGCGATACGGTAGTTTATGGGTGCAAATGTAATATGCCGAAGCGAGACGACGCACTTCTCGTAAAATTACGAGAAAAAAGCAATTAAAAATCATAAAAAATGAAGCTACGCTTTATAAACTGTTTTGAACGCCAATTTTAACGGGCCTCAGCCCAGTGGATACGGTGTCCAAATGTGGAAATGAAGGCAGCGAGTTCGATGCTCACTCAGGGAACTTTTTTTGTGTTAATTTTTAAGAATTTTATTGTTTAAATTTTTTAAGTTCGTTTTCTTATCTTCGTTACTACTATGGAATATATTCTTAAAAGAGTTTTTTTTAAATATTTAAATCAGGAATGGATCAGTTTGGGATTAGGAACTGAGGATGAAGGATGGATAGAAACCCGGCGTCGGCATAAGCCTGCTCTTAACGAAAGGCGCCAAGGGGACCACGGCTTAACGTCCCATCCGACGGACGGTGTACTGCACAACTAGTGTAATCCACATTACGCGCAGGGATTGAATTTAGGAATTCCCCTTAATTCTTTACCGAGATTTGGATGTGGAAGGCCAGTACACTGCCTCACCACTCCAGTTAATCCTTTATTTGCAATTTTCAGGATGGAACTCACCATAAAGACATGCAAAGCAAAGTGATTTGCGGCACCACGAACAAGCAGAAAAGGTGTTTTTTCCACAACCGCAACAACTGTCTCTAATTTTTGAAGGAAAACACACGTCATTCACAAAATTTAAAATTAAATGATATTTTGCTTGTTGTATTGATTCATGTTACTAATAGAATAGTGTAAGGATTAATAAAATATCCCTTAGAGACCGTAAAACACACCATTTTGAACCATTTATCTTAATTTTTTTCTGGCGGAGGGCCCCCGCACCTCACGATTACCCTGGCAGTTATTTCATACACCCAGACACCCCCGTATTAGTTGCGCCTGAAACCCCCCCTTAGCCTTAATTCCTGGCTGCGCCCCTGATGAGGAGGGATGTTGGCTGGAGGATTTCGTGAAGACGGTTTTAATTCCACTACGGAAAAAGAAGAAAACTGTGGAATGCGGAAATTACAGGACTATTAGCCTAATATCGCTCGCGGCGAAAGTGGTACTGAGGATATCGAACAGACGAATGGAGGCAAGGGCAAAAGAGTACTCGGGCGAAGATCAGTTTGGTTTCTGAAAAGGGAAGTCAACTCGGGATGCAATAGCAATGATGAGGTTCCTCGTCGAGAGGAACCTAGAATATAAGCAGGACATGTATGCCTGCTTTGTGAACTTTGAGAAAGCATTTGATAGGGTTAACTGGGTTAAGCTGATGGATATTCTCAAGAGAATAGGTGTAGATTGGAGGGATAGACGACTGATTCGTAATCTTTATATGGCCCAGACTGCGCAAGTGAGGGTAGCGGGCGAGGAATCTGGGTGGGCAAGCATTGGCCGAGGTGTAAGGCAAGGCTGTCCTCTATCGCCGCTGCTTTTTAACGTATACGCTGAGGAGATGGTAAGAGAAGCGTGGGACGAGTTGGAAGCTGGAGTGAAAGTGGGAGGAATGATGTTGAAATCGGTAAGGTTCGCGGATGATCAGGCGCTGATTAGCCAGTCAACGAGGGGATTACAGGCTCTAGTGGATGCGTTTTACGAGCGGTGCGAGGAGTATGGGATAAGGATTAATCACAAGAAGACTAAGGTAATGTTGTTTTGTAAAGTATCGCGAGCGAGGAATGTGAGACTCAAGATCAAAGTAGGGGGGGGAAAACTTGAACAGGTAGAGCAGTTTAACTATTTGGGCAGCACATTAGAGGAAAACGGACACAGTAGCAAAGACATCAGGAAGCGAATTGCACTAGCAAAGGAACCAGGAAGAATTGAACTAGAAGAGGCTCGTCGAGAGGAACCCAGAATATAAGCAGGACATGTATGCCTGCTTTGTGGATTTTGAGAAAGCTTTTGATAGAGTGAACTGGGTAAATTTATTGGATAAGATATCCAATTACTTAAGATATCCATTCTCAATTGTTCAATCAATCTAAGCCTAGCGCACAGCCTCAGAGTCTCCAGCGGCTTCCAGCCCAATCAGCTTAACATTTGCAAAACGCTGTCTGTACACCCCTAGCAGTTTTTAACGAAACGCGCAGCCCTTTAACATTCGTCTAAACTGGGATTTCTAAAACCGAATAATTTGCATATTATGAATGCACTAATTGTGGGTAACGAATCGTATTCAATGCCTTTCGTTTTCTTTGATGGAGGAAACTACCCTATTCTTTTTTCCATTTTTTCTTACTTCCCCATTCCGCCTTCCCCGTTCTGCCCCAAGAACACGTTTACGCTTACCTAGGAACTGACGCCGACTGACTGACCGAAAATGACATTTATTCAGACGTTTAGTCATACGAAACTAACGTTAACCTCAAACACATACCAGGAATTACTATAATTTAAACGCTTGAATATGACCTAACATCGATACAAGATCTTCCGAAGTTAGAAGAAAACAGCTAAAATTCACACAACTCTAGTTCACATTTTAACGCTCAGATAACTAAACTGACATGGCTGCAGAGGATGAGCAATAACAGGTTTATCTATTTTGAATACTCTATGATAGTTGACAGCAACTCCTAGTCGTAAGAAAAACCCAAACCCCCTTCTGCCCCGGCCCCCGTTCTACTCTGTGTTCCACCATTACCAAATAAAACTTCGGCGGTTCATTTTCCAAATCTATATGGAAATGATTTTACTCGTCCATCGTCCGCCTCTCTAGATAAATTGGATTCAGGCGTCAGCATGCTCTTAACGAAAGGCGTCAAGAGGACCACGGTTTTAGGTCCTGTCCGACGGACGTAGTGTTGCGCTTGAAATATCCTCCACGCAATACTCGGGTAGGAATCTGAAAATTCTTTAACACCACCAGCATTTGAACTCGAGCCCACATGTTGGGAAGCCAACACTCTAGCCTCCACACGAACGCGATCCCTCTTCGCCACAGTTATATCGGTACTTCCGTGTTAGTAGTAGGCGAAAACTTGGAAGGTTGGCACATGAAGCCACTTGCATCCTTTGCCCTCACGGCACCAAGAGCCGACGAAGACTATTGCACTACTAAGCGACTTAGCAACCGCAGTTGTAGTCAAACTTTTGGAACATAAGCCCGATCGGAATTAAGATTTGTGAATAGAAAGAACTGAGGAAAATCACGTCCACGCACACGTTGGACACTCGGAGGGTTTTCTTTCGGGCTCCATGACGAAGTTTTTCCCGTCTGTAGATTCTTATCAAGACCCACCGTTTATATAAAAAAAGACGTGGTTCCTTAGCCGATCATGTCTATGCGCGATATTTGCGGTGAACATCTGGGAGGCTTTGAGTCCAAAGTAATATCACTCTCTTTCATTTTTAAACGAGACATTCTTACTCTCAATATTATATCTGCAGATAAATAAAGAAAAAGTTCATGTTGAATTTTTTAAAAGAATAAAGTCATTAAAATGATGTCTCTATTCACACATTTACACATACCAGCATTTGAACTCGAGCCCACATGTTGGGAAGCCCTTTTTTTCTCTAGTTGTCGAGTTTCTTTAGGGTTCAATCCAGCAGCCATCATCTTTCTTTTCGTCAGATTGTCTCTCAAAATACTTCTCATTGGGGGAACCTTATGCTCCTCCATGCACTTACACGCAAAAATATCGCATAATTTAAAATGTTCCTTTAAAATTGTTTGAGTCTTATACTTCAATAAAACCCTACTTTTTGCCTATTGCGATTTTCCGTAAGTTTTAGTACTTCCTGTGGTACCGCTAAATCCATTTAGTCACATTCATAATGGAAGAGAAGCGCGTCACCATAGTTCGCACACCTTCATAGCCACTCGAGAGGCGTCTTCAAGACCGTAGTCTCCTTTGCGTGGTATCCGCGACGCTGCGTGGGCGTTGGAATATTTTCTTCGCGGACGCGGACTCAAATTAGGCATTTTGTGGCTAAACGGTGGCAGATACTTCAAAATGCACGAAATATTTGATCTAGAAGGAAAGTAACTCCGCAAAATCTATAGGAAATGACCATAAAATATTATATTTTTCGAATTTCGACCCTCCGACCCTAAATTGCATTTGAGGGTCAGGGGGTTTACGTACAGGTCTCAAAATTTTCAGGCCTTATTTTTGATCGGTCCCACAACTTTTTTTCATTGGGCCGGATGGATTTGGAAAAAAATCGATTTTTGCGATCCGCCATACTACACAAGCCTGTTTGCAAGGGAAGAAACAAACTTAATAAACTTAAAAAAAAACTTTTTATGTATAAAACAATCGAAACGCTAATATTATTGTATTACTCCGAAATGTGGGCTTTTACAAAAGTATCACAAGAGGAAGATGGTCGAGGTACTTATTGTAGGGGCCAGAACGTGGTAGTAATTACCCACACAGCACAAAGATATCCATTGGATATCCACTGGATATCTATGTTGGTAACCATGGCATCCGTTAGATATCCAGTTGTCCTCCATCTGGAGATACCATGGATATACATTGGACATCCAGTGGATATCCAATGGAGATACTTCAAGATTTCTGTGGACATTTATGACTCCCATTGTTTACGTCGTCAGGAAGAATTGTTGTTCACCATTACGTAACTCATTGATAAAATCTTTTTCGGGTAAGGCCTTACTCAACCTAACCCAGTGGCGAACCCGAGAAGATCATCAAGTAGATCAAGATGTATTCGTCAGGAAAGCCTTCGATCTCCTACGTTGTCCATTAAATTACGCAGTCTGCTTTTATCATGCATGCCGCAACATGCTCGTGTAGAAAATATGAACTAAATCCTGATTTGCAAAATAAATTTGGAACTTTACGAAACTGCTGCTCCCATTAAAATATAATTTTCCAAATTTTTAAAACGTATAGAAATCGATTTTTACATTTACACTACAATTACCATATGCCATAATTTAAATATTTTCAATAATACATCTATGATAGAAAGTCTTGAATATCCATGGGTGTACTCTGACAGATATCCATTGCATGTCTAGACATGGATATCCACTGGATATCTTGCCATAGATATCCATTTGGATGTTCATTGTTGTACTCTTGATGGATATCCAGCCATGGATGTCCAATGTATATATATTAGACATCTCCCATGGATATGGATATGTGGTGGACATTATGGATATCCACTGGATATCCAGTGGACATTTTGTGCTGCGTGGGTAGTAGCAAGAGAACATGATGGTTGAGCCACCTACACAAAAAGAAGGGAGGATACATCGCTGAAAAACAGTTCTTGAAGGTAAAGCAGAAGGTGAAAAAAAGGCAGGAAGACTGATAATTCACTGGGGCGATGATCTCAATGAGGATGTTCAATGATGTAATATGGAAGGAGAGCCCGGCTGCGCATGGCAGGTGAGAGGAGAATGTGGAGACATCTGATAGGTGAGACTTTCTAGGTTACGAGTAAGGGTAAGTTGGTAAGTATTGTGATAGTTTGCTGCAAGGCCATGAAAAAGCTGCTGAAACACAGCAGGTGGGAAAATTAAACCTTTCGAGACGGCGGTGTTTTCGTCTTAGCATGACTGCTGTACTGAGCCAAAAAAGATTCTTCTGTCCTCACCATAGAGATCATATTTGCAGGACATATATATTAACAACCAAAATCCCGTGACATTTGCCACTGTTTTCGGTCTGAATTTCAAGTTTCCTGGTCAATTACATGTTAACAAACAACATTAGCGATGCATGTGCTTCCGTGCGATACTGTTATCGGTCAGGATGGCACTAACAGCGTTCCGACTCCAATTAAATTATAAAAATTCACGTTTTTTCCAGGTTTTCGCGGTTTTAATGTCGTCTAATTTACGGTCTGTTGATACGCCATTTTAGGAAGAAATATTGATCACATAAACAATCACACCGGCCGCACGTCGACTAAAAATATAGCAAAAACGCGATAAAAGCCGGGAATGCATAACGCAGCGATGAAAGGGCCTATTGTTAGCAAAATTCAGGGCCGGCTAAAGGTTGTGAGTGGGAAAATGGAGGGTTACAGGGAAGTGAAGATGTGTCTGATTTCTCGCCAGGGTTAATGATCACTTTGGTTAAAGCTCGTCCAATCTCAGCCTTAAGGTCTGTGCGTCAGAATGGCACACACGGACCAATATTTGCACCACGAATATACGTGTGCAGACAAATGCGTGGACAGTGCCTGAAATGTGATCGACAAATCGATTTTACTTTTGATCCGTCAATCGCAGATCTAAAATCAAGTTTGAGAAGTTTTTAAGGTTTTACGACGAATTTCACGGCCATTTCCAGGTCTAGACGAAATTCACGGCTTATTCACGGTTCTAAGGTTTTCACGGTAAACGAAATAGGGTGGTTTCCTATTATTTTTTTATTGCCTTAATCGAAAGATTATTACTCCTGGAGTACGTATTTCACGCTTATAGATTTTTAAATGACAATATCTATTTTTCGTGATTAAATGAAGAGTGAAAATTTTCAATCGCGCGAAAACGCGACGCGTTAGTGGGAATGATGGGGAAACTCCGTGTGACGTATTTCTGGTTCCCCCTCCCGCCCGGTGAGGTGACCTTGAGGCGAGGCTTAACGCTGATACGTCGCAGGCTGCTAGCGGGCTGAGTACCTTGCTGGCTGGTAGCGCTTGGCTTAAAATAGGTTTATTAATACCTTATCAAACGAAGAAAACTTTCCGACCTTAGCCAGTTTTAATAGGTGATTATTAAGACATGTTTCCCTGAGCTCTGTGCCTCATGCACGCATTGGTAACCTCAGACGATGTATAACTCCTATCTACTCGTATAGAAACTAGGTCCCTGTGACGTCATGCGGAGTGGAATCGCATGGGCGCCAATCTGGCCTTTTTCAAATGAGGATAAAATTTGACCCTTGCCATTCGTCTAAACCGGTATTTCAAAAACCAAATAATTTGTGTATTATGAATACACTAATGGTGGGTAAGGAATCGCAATCAATGCCTTTCGTTTTCTTTGATGAAGTAAACTACACTATTCGCGATTTTAAGGTTTTCATGGTTGAGTGGGAACTCTGACTTAACAATTTTCAATAACGGCATTTCAATCAGCCAAATTGAAAAAAATCAAGCGTCGATTGTAAGCGTCGAAAACCAAATGATTTGTATATTATGAATACACTACATCTACATAATACCCCGCAAGCCGCCTAAAAGGCGCGTGGCAGGGAGTGTTAGGACACCAGCCGTTTACAACTAATTAAAAAAAATTGAAGTGCTCTAACGAGGTTGAGACTAGCGTTTATTAAAGTCCTTTATTGTTCGGGGGAAAAACGAATTCCCATTTCTATCCGTTCGGCAAAACATCTCTCTTAATTTATCGCTTCTATCGGACCTGGAAATATAGTGTGGCTCTAATATTATGTTCTCTGTGTCGCTCTTAAGTATATCCATTCTCAATTGTTGGGGCAATTTAAACCTAGCGCGCAGCCTCCGAGTCTCCAATGGCTCCCAGCCCAATTCGCTTAACATCTGCGTAACACTGTCTGTACGCCCGTAGCAGTTTTTTTTACTAACCGCGCAGCCTTCTTTTGTATTTTATTTAGTTCGCGGATTAAGTCTTTCTGCGCGGGATCCCACACGCTCGCAGCATATTCAAGGTGCGGTCGGACGAGAGCGTAATAGCACCTTTCTTTAACTTTCTCATCCGAAAATCTTCCCACAATACGCTTGACGAATCCCAATTTCTTCAGGGCTATACCGCAAATATTCTTTATATGTGTTCCCCATGTGAGGTTCGAGGTTATCGTAACTCCCAGGTACTAATGGTGGGTAACGAATCGCAAACAAAGCCTTTCGTCTTCTTTGATGAAGGAAACTACCCTATTAAACACTCTCAGTCACACACACGACGTAACATTAATAACATACCTGGACATGGAGACCCAAACGCAAGCCAAGTCCCACGCCAAGAGTTAGCATATTAGACCCTCGTCTTAACCCTTTCGAGACGGCGGAGTTTTCGTTTTAGTATGACTGCTTCACTTCGCCCCAAGAGACTCTTCCTTCTCGTGTTACGGAGCATGTTTGGGGTGACATTCGTTGAGAAGGGTCTCGCGGATAATCACACACTCTTGAGCACCAACCTTTTTCGACCATTCCCAGCAGGGACTCCACATTATCACGGAAACTAAGGGTATTTAGGCCCCCTCTTTTCCACATTTATACACCGCGATTCACGACACCACTTCTCTCACAAACTATCATCAATACATTGTATGCTTCACAGGCTATGCATGATTCCATTGTCGAATTACGGAAGGATGAAGGAGCTAAACACAATCAATCTAATTGCATCCAATAATAGGTACTCCGAAGTTCCCCCCCTTTCTCCACCGCCACTCTACCTCCCCTCTAACGCCTTCAAGGGTATAAATTCTACGTACTGATACTTGTAATTGCCAGATGATGATACGCTGTATCGAAACCGGTCGCAAATATATTTTATTTTGTGAAACAGCGAAGTCTTTTCTTAACCTTTGTGCATCGTATAAAGTTACCTTTCCCGAGTGTAATATATCCTACATCGGGCAGATACGGAGGAATTAAAACACGCATTTCAAGTATAGCGCTGCGTGCTTCAGACTTGGCAACTACAGCAAGTCGTCTATAGCTCATCATATGGCTTATAATTCTCATTCAATCGCCATCAATGATATCAGGCTAATTAAACATGTCCTAGATAATTTATTAGCCTTCTATGAATCTATCAACTTTCAAAAACACCGAGGCAAAAACATGAACAGTGACCAAGGGCCGGACACAGATTGCCTTTTTCCTTGATTTCAAACATCGACAAAACATATAGTAACGGCCATCTTATTTCTGATGTCGAATTTTTTTTTGTCGACAGAGTAAATTCGGATATAAGAACGGAAAAATGACTGGCTACCGACTAAATTTCAGTGACAATTGCAATTTTCAGTTGATACTTTCTTATTTTGTCCGGAAGCTTTATGTCATTCATAATATACATATGATTTGGTTTCAGAAATCCCAGTTTGGACGAATGTCAATTTTAAACTCATTTGAAAAAGAATTTGTTAAAAAAATATTAGGAGGCCAGATTGGCGCCCATGCCATTCCACTCCACGTGACGTCACAGGGACCTAGTTTCTACACAAGTAGATAGGAATTTAACATCGTCTGAGATTACCAACGCATGCATTAGGCACAGAGCTCAGGGAAACATCTCTTAATTATCACGTATTAAAACTGCCTGTGGTCGGAAAGTTTTCTTCATTTGATAAGGTATTAATAATACTTATTTAACCCAAGCGCTACCAGCTAGCAGGGTACTCAGCTACCTGCTAGCAGCCTGCGTCGCGTCGTATCAGCGCTCAAACCCTCGCCCCAAGGTCACCTCACTTGCGGCAGCGGGAACCAGAACGCCGTCACACGGGGTTTTCCCACCATTCATACTTACCCGTCGCGTTTTAGCACGCTTGAAATTTTTCACTTTCTGTTTAATCGCGAAAAATAGATATCGTCATTCGAAAATCTAAGAGCGTGAAATACGCGCTCCAGGAGTAATAATCTTTCGATTTAGGCAATAAAGAAAAATAGGAAACCACCCTATTCTAAACGGGCAAATTAGGATTGTAATTATTTAATTATTCTAAAAACAATGTGCTCATTGTTTAATTTTTAAGGGTGTCGCGGCTAAACGTATGGGCTGAAATGGGTCGCGGAAAGAAAATGTTTGTTCTGGACAAAATGCTGCATTACATATTGCGTGTAAGGGGAAGATGCAACCAGCAAAGACGCACAGTTAGAGAGGAGATGCATAATCTCAAGGATACACCATGCGTATATACAGTACGTAATCACGGCTGCATTAAAGGTCTCTAGTTGTCTCTGTACGATTTGCGGAGGTAGTTAGGCCGTATCAGGTGTTTCTCCTTGGTATGATAAATGGAGGTTTTACGATATAAAAAGGTTCATTACATAGAGGTTTATCTATAAATTTACATGTAAATCAGACGGGACCGTAGTGGTGGTATGAAGTATGGAGGTTTATGATGTAAAGAGGTTCACTACATAGAGGTTTTACTATATTTTGTCGATTCTTTGCAGGAGCTGGCTGATAAAGTGGCATCAAGTGAAACCAAAACGCCTCCTAGGCGCAGAAAGAGAAAATATTCTGTCCAAAGCTGCCCTGGAGTCGAACTTAATGATTCCGATATGGATCGCCTCATATTGGACGATGTCCCATTCTCGCCTCAGGAAGAGAGGAAGAAGAAGACAGGCCAAGTTCGGAAACGCAGCATAAGTGTGAGCTTTGGGATATCGCGTTCATATTGATTTCGTATTTTGAACATTTGTGGATTTGTGGATGCATCTCCAAAAATATTGTTTGAAACGCATGATAAACAATATTTTCTACCGAATGACCCTACCTGTTCACTATGAACCGATATTTTGAACTGTTCTTTTTACTGAACAGTATCAAAGTGAACGGTTCATAAAAGTGAACAGTTTAACCCACCTCTATGTACGTAATCACGGCTGCATTAATGGTCTCTAGTTGTCTCTGTACGATTTGCGGAGGTAGTTAGGCCGTATCAGGTGTTTCTCCTTGGTATGATAAGTGGAGGTTTTACGATATAAAAAGGTTCATTACATAGAGGTTTATCTATAAATTTACATGTAAATCAGACGGGACCGTAGTGGTGGTATGAAGTATGGAGGTTTATGATGTAAAGAGGTTCACTACATAGAGGTTTTACTGTATTTTGTCGATTCTTTGCAGGAGCTGGCTGATAAAGTGGCATCTAGTGAAACCAAAACGCCTCCTAGGCGCAGAAAGAGAAAATATTCTGTCCAAAGCTGCCCTGGAGTCGAACTTAATGATTCCGATATGGATCGCCTCATATTGGACGATGTCCCATTCTCGCCTCAGGAAGAGAGGAAGAAGAAGACAGGCCTAGTTCGGAAACGCAGCAAAAGTGTGAGCGTGGCCTTGGACGTGCCGTGCGTTGCGCAGGGGCGTGAAGGGTTGCGCAGGCGAAGTGAATGGCAGCGACTCAGGATGATCGACAATTATTCCCATTGGTTTGACCTCCGCAGAGCCCCCTATTCCAGCCGTAGTTATTCCCCCCCACCCATGGCACGGAAGGAACGGTGCAGAAAAGATAGCGATGATTTGTGTGTGCCCACAGTGTCTAACGGAGAGAAGAGTGTTAAGAAGACACGAAGTCGTCTAACGAAAGAGCAGGATGCGTCTATGGATTTGAGCTTACCTGGTGAGTATGATAATACAGTGAACCCTCTTTACATCGTAATATTGGAAGGGACCAAAATTTGGGCAATGGGGAACATGCACAATTTTTTCATAGTACTAGAATAAGAAGGTCCCTATTTCAAATGTACTCACCGAAAATTTCGCGGATGAATAATGTTTTTTAGCTGAGTTATGAGTCTTTGGAATTTAATCTTCATCGGCTGCTTGAAAACACGACGTCATCGGAGCGTGACGTCACGGCACGGAATCCACTGATGACAGACTGAGGAAGTTGGTAAAAAATCGGTCTAAACAGGGGCTCAAACGCAAATATGGCGAAAATAATTGCTGTTTTAACGTCAAACAGCAGATAATGGGTATGTTGGGTTGCCAAGGCGTTATTGAAACAAATGAAGGGGATTGTTCAGTGAGATTTGGAAGCAATCACTATATTTCAGAAAATCAGATGCCATATGGAAGTCGACCAAAAGTAAACTGTCGTATTGTGCTTTCTTAAATCCCTATTAAGTCAACTTGTCCTTTTAGGAACTACTACAAAGCTCGTTGGTGATTTTTACTTCGATATATTGCAATCAAGAGTCTGCCCTACCACTCTCTTAGCAAAGAGAATGGTGTACCGTGCGATGACATCGGAGGGCGTTTCAGGTCACGTGGCATCAAGCGATATTCTATCACTTTTATTAAGCATTTAATGACGTTTGTGTAGTGCTAGGAGAGTTGTGGCTTAGATATTTGGACTCGTGAGAAAATTGTCTATTCAATAAGACTTACTAGCATGATGAACAAATTTCATGCATGTTCCCCATTAGGTATGGAGGTTCAGAGGCGCAGCTAGGAATTAAGGCTAAATGACTCAACCGTGAAAACCTTAAAACCATGAGTAAGCCGTGAATTTCGTCTACCGTGAAAAAACCTGGAAATAGCCATGAATTTCATCATAAAACGTTAAAAATCTCTCAAACTTATAGAAAAATAACTACTATTGACAGATCAAAAGAAAAAACAGATATTTCAATAATTTTTCAAGGCTGAGCCACATACAGACACATTCATCTCCACACGTATATTCGAAGTGCAATTAATTATTGGTGCCTTGTGCCATGATGACACATTGGTCTTGAGGCTGTGATTGGAAGACCGGCAAACAAAGTGTTCATTAATCCTGGCGAAAAATCAGACACTTCTTTACTTCCCCACCTCACTGCTCCCTCCATTTTGCCGCTCTCAACCTTAAGCTTCACCTAAATTTTGATATCGATAGGTGACATCATGAGAAATGGCACTTTCATTGCTACGTTTGAATTCACAGCGCCTGTTGCTGTTGATGAATTTTTAGTTAACGTACAGGCGGTGATTGTTACGTCTTCAATATTTCTGCCTAAAATGGCTCATCAACAGACTGTGAATTTGATGATATTTAGACCGTGAAAACCTGGAAAAAACCGTGAATTTTATAATTAAGATAGAGAGGGAACCCTGCTATGGGGGGTTTCAGGCGCAACTAATACTGGGGTGTCTGGGGGTATGGCATACCTGCCAGGGTAAGCGGGAGGTGCGAGGACCCTCTGCCAGAAAAATTTTAAAGTAAATGGTTAAAATTGGTGAGTTTTATGGCCTTCTGAGGAATATTTTATTGATTCTTACACTATTCCATAAGTAATATTAATCCAAGTAAATAAAATAGATTAAACTTAAAAAAATGTCTGTGCTGTTGGGGGGTTTTATCCCCTAAAACCCCCCTCGCTGCGACACTGTGGAGGTTCACTATAGAGAGGTTTCAGTGATAGGCACCATTTTTTTATATCCTTTGGAAATGAAAGGCACTGCTGTCTTGTAAACCATTGTATTTACAGTGGGTCCTCGTTTAACGTCACTTACCATTCCTGAAAAATGTGACGATAAACTAAATAACGTTAATCGAAGCACAATATCCCATAAGAAACAATGTTTAAAGTGAATATCGGCTCCTAGACCTCACAATTTCTACGCGAAAAAATTTTAGCGTATCATATTTGGGCCATTTCTTACGATGGGAATGCCAAACTACGGCATAAACCTTAGAGTAATGAGGCATAAACCAGCATAAACACGAGTCCCTGTCTTCATTGATGGCAATACCAGCAGCGACGTACGTCCTTCTCCATTTTTGTATTTCCCGCGTTTGTTTTTTCGGCTTCGCTATGGTGGTCACCTGGGCATCATCATTGCTGAAACATTGTCGCAGTTACAGGAACCAAGATTGAGAACACGGCGAAAAAGTGACGACAAATACTCCGAGTTCTACCCGGAAAAATTCCTAGAAATCACTTTTCAGGTTCCAGAAAATCGTTATGTCAAGTAAAATTTGCTAAAACTTTACTTGACATTTAAGCACTTAACATTTGCGCTTCTACCTAAGAATTCATTTTGCAGAAAATTTGCCGTAAACGTAATCGAAATTGACAATAAACACACCGTTTTACACTTCGTTTAGACTGACTGTATTACCGCCCACAAAAAGAACAACCTGCAACGCCCGCCGCTTTGAATTTTTTCTCGCACGAAATTTAAAAGACGTGACCAGACCTGACGTTATCGCGAAGCAAAGGTGCGATAAACGAATGACGGTCTCAAAATTTTCGTGACATTATCGCGAAATGACTGTAAACGGGGTGACGTAGAACGAGGACTCACTGTATATGTTTAAGCAAACATGCATGCATTAGTGAACATATATTTACTATTTACCGTATTTCTCTTAGAATATAGTCCCCTTCTGAATATAGTCCCCCCCCCCCTAATTTTGAGGTTTCAGTTTCGGGAAAAGTTAAATAAATGTGTTTGAATATAGTCCCCCCCTTTACTTTTACCATGGGCATTTTTGGAAAAAAAGGGGGGACTATATTTAGACTTATATGGTAATAATAACAGAAAGCGAGCATTATCGTGTGATTTTTACCATGATTCGAGAGAAAACGATGTGAGCTCTCTTAATTCTACAATCACATAAAATGATTAGGATAGTTGAGCATCTCTTTTCTTATTTACTGTTAGGTATGCTCTCATATGGAACAAAATGGCCACAACTAATGATTCACATGAAAATTACAACATAGTAAAGATGTATAAGAAAACAAAAAGGGTGAAAAATTTATTGCTGAAAATGTCATTCCATGTACGTAATAGCGGATGCATTAATTGTCTCTAGTTGTCTCGGTGTGATTTCTGGAGGTAGTTAGGCTGTCTCGGGGGTATCTCCTTGGTATGATAAGTAGAGGTTTTGCATGATAAAAGAGGTTCACTAAAAAGAGGTTTATCTATAAATTTACATGTAAATCTGATTGGGCTGTAGGAGTGGTATGAAGTATGGAGGTTTATGATGTAAAGAGGTTCACTACATAGAGGTTTTACTGCAGTAATATGATGGTTTCCTATTATTTTTTTAATGCCTAAATCAAAAGATTATCACTCCTCGAGTACCTATTTCACTTTTTAGATTTTTAAATGGCCATATCTACCTATTTTTTGCGATTAAATGAAAAGTGAAAATATACAAGCGTGCAAATACTTGGCGGCTAAGTATGAATGCTGGGAGAAGCCTGTGTGACGTCCTTCTGGTTCTGGCGAGTAGTTTCCGTGAATGAAATTTAGACTTTTCTCTATCATGATTTTTTTGACATTGAGACCCAACTGAGCATGGGCGGTACTTGAAAAAGCACCGGTATTTTTGTGATGAGTATAAAAGCAATAATAGTGCAGTCCTGGTAATACCAGCGAAAAAATACCGGTATACCGGCACTTACATAATTGATAAAGTATGTTAATAAGTCAAGATTTAATGCTTGTATTGCCCTAATTATACGGTATTTCGGTAAATTAGCGAAACATTAAGAAAGAATACACTGAAAAATTCATAAACTGGATTTTTTTATGAAAATTTATCGGAATATTTACATTGAGGCTAGATTCTCTAATAGTGAGAAGGGTGATAGCGATGAAGTTTTTAAAGGCAATGATTTTGGTGCATATCATTATATTTTAGCATTTTCCTGGCGTATATGAAGTGTGAAGTTCTCTCGGGAAATCTGTCACATGACTTGTTTTCCTAATGTCACCGGTTTTTTCTTCGGACTCGAGATTAACATTAGAACGTCTTCAGCCAAGAACTTATAATGAAAAGCCTTATTATTCACAGAGCTTACATTGTCAATCTGAAATTGCCTAGAAAAAGCTCCTCTAATATTAAAACATTTAATTTTATGATTTTACACAACAAGAATCGGTGTTAGTTATGGCTAAAATACTATCGAATAAAATTTGACGTGTAGGTCGCTGTTCCATTTATTTCAGGGAAAGAAATACGTATGTGGTGGAGTTCGATAACTTCACCGATAACTGTACGGGTATTTCTAGTTCTCGGTACTACTGAATACCGGTATTTTTTGCCCATGCCCACAGGGGAAATTCAAAGTTTTGACTTAGGTCCAAACCAAAATTTAACAATCGAGATAGTGGGTCAACGGTTAAATTTTTATGAATAAAAGTGATATTTTCATGTTCAAAAAACCTAAGAATTGACATCTTAGTCAATGAAATTCAGACTTATTTCTATATTGATTTTTTTAGCATTGAGACCCCAGAAGGCAATACGGATCTATGAACTGAAAACCGATTTTGGCACCCATTAAAACCTATGGTTCGATATGTTGGTTGTCTTGATGGCGCGATGTTTAACTTTATGACCTTTGAACCCCATTATGACCCTCAGAAGTCATAAAATAAACAATATGTATTTATGAACTGCCTAACCGACTTTAGCACCCTTTAAAACCTATGGTTCCATAGGTTGGCCGATGGCCGGACGTTTATCACTATGGCCTTTGACCTCCGTATTAACCTTGGAGGTCAATTAGTGAATAATACGGGTATTTGGACATTACCTATACTTGTGCACCCTTTAAAACCCATGGATTGCCACCTTCGTTGGTATGCTATTCTTTTTGCCATCCTTATGACCTTGACGGTGACCTTACTGGGTCAACAGTTGAACTTTCGTGAATAAAAGTATTATTTTCGGGTTTCTCGTGTCCGAAAACCTAAGAATAGTCATCTTGGTCAATGAAATTCAGACTTTTTTCTATCTAGATTTTTTTTACAATGAAACCCCATAAGGCAAATTCAAATTTTTGGTTTGGACCCACATTGTGAGGTCAGAAAGTCAAAATTGTAAACATTTTGCCTACACTCAACAAAACTTAGGTCCTTTCCTCATAACTATGCCAATTTTCATGAATATTGCTTGATGCAAAGTTACTAAAACTAAGGTCAAAAATGACACATGACATGTGGGTCAGTCTGTCTTAAAAAACAGTGAAATGGAATTGTATCCTGAGCTCAAATACAATGACAAACGCTTTATCTGTATCAGACATAAATTGTCAACTTAATAATGTTCAGTGCACAAATTGATCAAAGTTAAATAACAATCTCACGGCTAATTTCGTATGTACTGTAATTAAATAAAAGGGTCTAGCAGGTTAAGATGGTGAAAAGTGACCCCAGATATTTTGAAAAACAAAAAATATACGCTTGAAGTGAATAAAAATTATGTTTTTCCAAGGGTTTTTAAGGGGCGGAGCCTCTTAAAGAGCGCGAGGAGCACAGCGAGTCCATGTACATTGCGAGGATATTTGATTTAAAAGTTGAGAGCAATGATTGTTTATCAGTTTGTAATATTATTGATTAAGAATGAATATTAGCATAAACAATGCCTATCACTGTTTTTTTAACTGTTATTAATGTTTGCAACCATACTGTTAAGCTTTAAGTTAGTTTTCAAGCTTCGAGAAATACAACATCTGCCGAAAATGATTTTTTTTCGTATCTCCTGACTAATTAACCATGATGTTATCGCCAGCACTTGAATCGATTTCCTTATTTTAAATGTATATTTTTTGTTTTACAAAATATCTTGGGGCACTTTTCACCATCTTAACCTGCTAGACCCTTTTGACAGTGTAACTCTAATTGATCCTGATTATATTTTTTTCAATCATTTCCCCATCACTAATCAAATCCTTGGTCTTACTATTATTCTTCTAGATTCCAACAAGAAGAATAATCCGAGAAGAGGACGAAGAAAAACAACCGGCAATAATGGTGCTTCTGAATTTGTGTTAAAACAAGGAAGAAAAAGTAGGTCTTCTGTTGGTCGTGGACCTAAAAATGTCTGATGGTTGGTTGGATTTCTGAGAGTGTGCGGACAAAATTAAGGTTTAACTGAAGGAAGTGAAGTTGTTTTGGGTCATATCTTCTGACCGCAAGGAACACCTTCAACCTTGGTTTCTGTCAGTGATTAATAGGTTTGTATTTTAGGAGTAATTATGGATGTCTCAGTTTCGCACAGTCCATTATTGCCGTCTCTTGTGGTTATCGTGATACATTATTGACATATGACCAACTTTGGCTGTGCAGTAAAATGTTTTTGTAACAAAATTTTACAGATTGACGAAACACGTTCGTTAAACTGAAATTTCGTTATACGGAGAATACGTTTACTGGAAATTTCGTTATAAGGGACGGCAAATAATTAACGCTATAATGAATATTTTGTTATACTGAATACTTTGTTACACTGGCGTTCGTTGTAAAGCCATTTCACTGTACACTACTGACTGAAACTGACCACACGGTATACGGAGAGATTAATGCTCCAAAAAAAATCTCCTCTTGCCTCTTGTGGTTAACATGATATATTTTTGACATATTACCAACTTTGGCTGTACAGTAAAATGTTTTTGTAACGAAATTTTACAGACTGACGAAACATGTTCGTTAAACTGAAATTTCGTTATACGGAAAATATGTTATACTGGAAATTTCGTTATAAGGGACGGCAAATAATTAACGCTATAATGAATATTTTGTTATACTGAATACTTTGTTACACTGGCGTTCGTTGTAAAGACATTTCACTGTGCACTACTGACTGAAACTGACCACACGGTATACAGAGAGATTAATGCTCCAAAAAAAATGCGACTGTTAGTTGCAGCGTGCCCTTGTGCAACAACTGCGTTGATCTAGACATTGGCTGTTTTTCCCCTTCCGACAAGTTTCTCTAAGCAATGGTTCGCAAATAGCCTTATTTTTCTGATACCGTACATTTTGGAAAGTTTGAACACTCTTGGAAGCGTGAAAGAAATATGCTCATGGACATGTTTATGATTATGAGGAAAAAATAATATTTAATATAGCCAAATGTTTAGAAAAATCAGTGACTACGTCTTTCAGGGAGTGGCTGAGTATCGCGTTTTGTCACGCGAGCTTTCGCGGCCATTATTTTGTCGCCTGATTATGCGACCTGCAATGGCCACCAAAGCTTGCGTGACAAAGCGCGATACGCAATGGCTCCTGAAAACTGTCGATATATCAATGAATTTCGGTCTACGTTCCATTTAGCAAAATTCTTTCTGCCTTTAATTCAAAAAATAGTAAAAAAATACCACCTGAATGAACCTCACGGGCGGTGGCAGGTTCGTGAGTGCGTGATTTGTTAGCTTTAATTACTTTGTGAATGAAATATTTTTATGCTAACGTGTTTTATTTATTGAAAATAGAATCTTTTCTGATTTGTTCTAATGATATAAAATGGCCATCACTTCACGTATTACGGCCTTAATACCCATTTCAACATGTTCCTCAATGCGCTGTTGTAAATTCTCACCCTCAGACTTTTGTTACATGAAATCGAATTTAGTGTAAATAAATTGAATAATAAAAAGAGTACTCAAAGTAATTACATGAAAATTTTCTCTCGTCACGAGAAACACGGTAGCTTTTGAGGGAATTTTGTATTATTAAGTTCAAAAGTACGTACTTACTGAGGAGAAAAGATAAAATTTTATCTGTCTTTGTCTCAAATTCATGTATAGCAAAGCAAAAGTCTGAAGGAAATATAATGTAGGCATTGGCAGGCACAATGACCCGACTTTGTCTTGCTTGTCCATACTCGCCCCAACTAATGGTACTGTCAGTAGCCTGTACTTGGGATGGATTTTATTTTTTAGCATAAATGAAAATACTCTGGTAAATGACCACAAAGTTTAAATGTAAAAGCACAATTATTAATAGCCCTTCCACTTTGGAAATGGGGAATATTAACCCACCAATTTTCTAAATATATGTACATCATGGTAGCGAACATGAAAAATTAATAAGTCCCCTTTTTTTCCCAAGAATGGGGTCTGACTGTATTACTAAGTTCAAAGGCACTTACCAAAGAGAGAAGACTTTTCTTTTCGCCAGTGCGAAGTTTCACTTCTACTTTTCCAATCAAACAATTTGTATTGACTGTGACCATAAGTGTCAGACCGACTGCTAATATACATGACACGATACAGTTTCATCTTTCACTGTCTTGAAGTCATGATTATATTGTAGGTACAGTAATGAAAAAGTAAGTTAACACAATTTATGCATCAGCTGGCAAGATCACCTGAAATCGCTATGAAACTATGTATTGGTATGAAGTCTGTATTAGTATCCAAATAATATTTTATGATACAGTGAATGAATGAATTAGAGGTCTGTAATTCCCCTTCTATAATTAATGTCATTAAGTGAGACTACTGACACCACTCCTGAGGAATTGTGGGTTAGTAGCTTGGATACTCAAAGTTTTTATATGGATATTTTTGTATGTTAATTGTATACCATTGTATCTAGATAGGTACTAATTTAGTGTGCTGTCTAGGGACTTACCAAAGAAGAAATAGTTCATTTAATATTGTACTGTACTGTTCAAAGTTTTTATAAATGCAGATGATTTTATGGGTTTAATGCTTAGCACTAGAAGCGCATTCTTTTCCCATGCTTAGAAGTGCCGGCGGCAGTCATTTTGACCGCTTACTCTCGTTGCGGTGTTGTGTGTGAATAATTTCTTTTGTATAATCTATTTTGAAGTGTGTTTATTTCATTTTAACTCAAATCAACAATATTTTCAAGTAATTTATAAAATTTTGATGCAGTTTAGTTTTTTCAACTTGGAAGCAAACTCCTGTGGGTTAACTCATAGGTAGTCAATGCAATAATCTTATGGTATCTAAAACTGCATTGCACTGAAACAAGAAAGTGAATGGAAGCATGCAGAAAATCAGTTGTGAATTCGATATGTCAACGTGACTGCTGAACATAATGCCAGGATAAAAGTCTGATTTCAAAGGTGACGAATAATGTGCGGAACGTTAATGACGCTGGTTGAAATGACCGCTTTGGTACATTTAGGAATGTCAGCAAGTATTTCACAATACATCCCCTATAAAAAAATTGTATAAACCTGTTTCAAAATATTATACAATCTTATACATTGCCATGGCAATTGTATAAATTGTATAAAATTTTGAAACAGGTTTATACAATTTTTTCATAGGGGATGCCGCCGATATTAAGAATTTTTTGTGTGCGGAAAGAGGACAAAAATTCACTAAAAGTCACAAAATATCGACAATTTTTAAACATTGTGAAGGGAAGGAGACCATTTAAATACAAAAACGGTCAAAATGGCTTCTAGTGTTAATGGAATGTATTCGTTCTGTCTTTCTTTTTAAAGTACAAAGTTTTTATACAATGGAATAATTTACGTATTGAAACTAATCCATGTTTTATCTCAACATGGTGAATGTGTTAGTTTTATAACAAAACTTGAGAGAAGTATTTTCTTAGCTTACGATATGATCTCGTGTCTCAACCAGCTATCCAAAGGTCTGTTGAAGACTCATCTCTGCTCAAGGGTGTGTAAGCATTTGTAATTCGTTTTAAAAACGCAAAAGGAATTGCTAATATTGATTTATTTTATTTTATGGATGTTGTTGTAGATTTTAAAATGGTTTTATTTATGATCTGATGGATTTTTATGATGTAATCCAATGCAATCGAATAGGTCGGATTTGAAAGTACATGTTCAGTTATTATCTCTGTTGCTGGAACTTAAAAAAAAAGTATGTTTGTTTTTCTGTGGCTTGTCTGGCTAAAGTCTGTGAATTTAAATTGTACCTGAGAGAATATTTTAAAGTTTATGGTTCTTCTGTGTAATATTCTATTTTAACCCGGGAGTGGTCGCCGCGGGTCGCTCCGACCCGCCCGCAAATATTTATATCTGCCCTGAATATACAAAGTAACGAACGGTCTTCACTTTCCGTGTAGCTGCTTCTCTAAAACCCTCCTACCATACCCTGTTGAGTTTCTTCAGTTTCCGCTCATTCGTTGACCTAGGCGTACATGTGCGTGTCACCCTGACCCGCAGCGACCATTAGCGTTGTCAAAAAGTGTGCAAGTCTTTTTTATAACTATGAGCGTAAGTTAGTGTATATTAGTGTAATGGTGTATTTTTTATATTATACACATAGGGACTACACAATCTTTTTACACCTGAGAGTTTTGATGTGCTTTTATAAAAAATAAATTTGTGTATCTAATCAATAAAATTGTGGGTTTTGTAGGTCCACTCGTGGCCAAAATACCTCAACTATACTGACCTTGGGATGCAACTAAACCAATAACTGGAAATTTTTAGTGACACAAAGTTGTGGAAATATATATTAGTTCTTATTGGAAAAAATATTATGAAGTAATAGTTGAAGTTTACTTTTAATTTTTGTGATAAACCATGGCTCATTGATATTTCGTTTTTTTTGAAGAAAATGTGTACAACATTTTCATGCTTCAATAACTTGAAAAATTTTCCTTATAAAAAGAAGCCATATATTAATGTTTTATTTATTTATAACCTATGTTCAATATTAAAGAGTGAAAATTTATTGTAAGGAAGCTAGTTAGCCGTAAAATTACTAAAAATCTTGTACTATGACAAAAATCTCATTTTTTGTGATACTTTTTCTTTAATTCCGAAAAAAAATATAAAAGTGATAAAATGTTTGTTTTAAACACATGGTTTTAGTTTATATACCTAGTAACTGAAATGTATAAAGTTACAAAAAAACAAAAATGTAAATTAAGCTTTAAAACAATTACTTTTAGTGCGGGTCAGAGTGACCCGCAGCGACCACGTAAGGCTACATGTTAGGCGCGACTACTCCCGGGTTAATTAGAAGTATTTGTTCTGAAAATCTATGGAATGAAGTATTTATTTTTTCCTTTTCTTGACCTCATTTAATATATAATATGGTATTTCCTGGAGTATAGGTCATTTATACAAAAGTTAGCAGCAAACGTTTTGATTTATTTTCTTAAATCATCTTCAGGACTATGTTAGAAAAAGTGTGAAACAATATAAAATACAGAGAATAAGACAATACATAATATTTATACATAAAAAAGGAACAATTGGTTTTTTTTAATACAATATAATTTAAAGAAATATGTATATATAAACATATATATAAGAACAGAATGGAATATACAAAAAATTTTGACATACCTCTAAACTTTGAACATATTTATTGATGTTTTGTTTCTAAGGTATTGCCACAACCTAGGTTACCATTATTTTTGATGTATTAAATAAAAATATATTTTGCTGAGGTTATCGATGTCTGTTTTTTTATTACAACAATTTTTTGAACCATTTTCATGAGACATTTTGTAAACCATTTCCTTGAAAAGTTTTTTTTTTCAATATTACTTCATGATCTAAAATTTCGGCGTTCTCAAAATCAAAACTATGGCCATTGCTTATGCTATGGCTAGCAAGAGCACACAGAGTTATACCACCTTTTACTGTTGATTTGTGTTGTGATATTCTATTTTTTAAATATAGTGATGTTTGTCCTATATAACAAGTGTCACAATCGAGACACTTTTTCTAACATAGCCCTGAAGATGATTTAAGAAAATAAATAGAAGCGTTGGCTGCTAACTTTTGTATAAATGACCTATACTCCAGGAAATACCATATTATGTATTTATTTATGTGAGATTGAGAGTTGTCAAAATCTCACTCGACACTCACAGCCACGAGTATGATGGGTGCGTTGATGTGGTGATGGGAAGATACTCTGCATGGCGGGAAAGGAGGCATGGCGCTACTTTTCCCACCCACCAGAATGTAAAGAGCTCTAAAGATGAAGTTAAGGTAACTAAGCAAATAGAAAGCTTTAGGACCCATGTGGAGAGAGTAATAAGGAAGGTCAGAGAATACAAGTTGCTTGTCCTTCATTCCTGCATTGATAAACATTTGGTGCGCAAAAGTAGGATTAGAGGATAGCTTTAAAAGATAATCACTTCTACCATAACAATATTTGGGCTCTGCCTCAATGATGGGGAAATTTTGTAGGAAGTGACCGAAAATACTTTGAATGCATTTATAACCAATGCACACATTTATAACCATTAAAAAAAATAAAGTTGTATTTTTCATTTAAAAAACAACGAGAGATTAGTTGCACACCTAATACTATTTAACATAAGTGATTGAATTTTGTCATAAGTTTGCTAAATAGCTTATAACTATTTTGTAGTCATCTTATAGAAGTTTCATAGCTAACATTAAATGCTGTATTATCTTATGCTAATCGTTAAACAGCCATTATAAAAGTGGCTCCAAAAGCACATAACCTGTCAAAACCTGTACGCACTTCAGACAGTATGCATACAGAACACACCTTAAAACTGTACATAGTATGATGTGCATAATGTGTATAGAAAAATTACCGTAAAGTGCACAGAAAGTATTTTACAACATACTGAATCTAATGTCCAGGAGCATTTCCGAGAATTTGGACCGTGCACTAAAGTACTCTACCCTTTCCAACTCCTACCCCCTTCTTGCCACCCGCACCCCCAGGAACTTGATACAGTGAGTCCTCGTTCTTCGTCACCCCGTTTAACGTCATTCACATTAACCACGGAAATTTTGATATCGTCATTCGTTTATCGCACCTTCGCTTCGCGATAATGTCAAGTCTTTTAAATTTCGCGCGTGAAAAAAGGCGAAGTAGCAGGCGTTGTAGGTTGTTTGTTTTGTGGGCGGTAATACAGTCAGTCGATACAAAGTGTAAAATGGTGTTGTTTATTGATAATAGGGTGGTTTCCTATTATTTTTTTATTGCCTAAATTGAAAGATTATTACTCCTGGAGTACGTATTTCACGCATTTAGATTTTTAATTGACGATATCTATTTTTGGCGATTAAATGAAAAGTGAAAAATTTCAAGCAAGCGAAAACGCGACGTGTAAGTAGGAAAGATGGGAAAAAGTCCGTGCGACGCATTTCTGGTTCCCCCTCCCGCCTTGTGAGGTGACCTTGATCGAGGCTCTGAGCGCTGATAGGACGCAGGATGCTAGCGGGTAGCTGAGTACCTTGCTGGCTGGTAGCGCTTGACTTAAAAAAGGTTTATTAATACCTTAACAAACGAAGAAAACTTTCCGAACCTTAGCCAGTTTTAATAGGTGATTATTAAGACATGTTTCCCTGAGCTCTGTGCCTCAAGCATGCAATGGTACCCTCAGACGAGGTATAACTTCTATCCTCTCGTATAGAAACTAGGTCCCTGTGACATCACGTGGAGTGGAATCGCATGGGCGCCAATCTGGCCTTTTTCAAATGAGGATAAAATTTGACCGTTGCCATTGGTCTAAACCGGTATTTCAAAAACCAAATAATTTGTGTATTATGAATACACTAATGGTGGATAACGAATCGCAATCAATGCCTTTCGTTTTCTTTGATGAAGGAAACTACCCTATTGCGATTACGGTTTTGGCAAATTTTCTACAAAATGAATTCTTAGGTAGGTGCGCAAGGTTTTACTTGGCATAACGGTTTTCAGGGACCTAAAAAGTGATTTCACGGCATTTTTCCAGAGCAGAATTTTTGTCATCACTTTTTTCAAGGTGTTCACAATAATTTTGGTTCCTGTAACTGTGACGATGTTTCAGCGATGATGATGCCCAGGCAACGCTCGCCCGGGCGACCACCATAGTGAAGCCGAAAAGCAAATGTGGGAAGATACGAAAATGGAGAAGGATTTACGTCAGTGCTGCTATTGTCGTCAATGAAGACAGGAACTCGTATTTATGCCATAGTTTGGCATTCCCACCGTAAAAAATGCCCCAGATATGATACGCTAAAATTTTTTTGCGTAGGAATTGTGAGGTTTAGGAGCAGATATTCACTTTATCCATTGTTTCTTATGGGATATTATGTTTCGATTAATGTCATTTCGTTTATCGTCACATTTTTCAGGAACGGTAAGTGACGTTAAACGAGGACTCACTGTATATAGGGCTGAAATTCTGTCCCGCGTGGACAGTTTCTAGGCAGGACAGGGAGTGTGTGTGTTAGTGCCTGGTTGGGACGTGTTCGTTGTTCGAGGACTTCTGCGATTCTCTTCCAGGGACTCTTCGGTACCGTGACGCGAGAGCTGCGGTAATTCTCGAACGACGACTCGACAACCATCAGCATCGCCTCTTCCTACTAGCCGCTACGTAAGTTTTATACCCCAGCCTTCCTCCTCCGTGCGAGCCAGCCTCAAATCCCCCTCCCCACCCCCCCTCCTGTGCAAGTGTAAGGACTGAATATCAAAGAACAATAAAAGCTGAGTTTAGTACAGTGGAACCTCGATAAAATGACACCCCACAGTGCACCAATAAACACTCGCTATAGCGAATTGTCGCTTTACCGCAGGTGGTGCAAATAATAGCCAATATACCTATTGCAAACAGTTATACAGGAACAGGAGTGGTGCGGCGACAGATAAATTTCTATCCGATAACCGTAAGCATAAATCCAGACGAAAGGTGAAGTTTTTTTGTGTCGCTAAATTTCCTTACTCAAACAACGACTTACTATTCAAACAATTTATAAGCGCTGTACTGAATAAAAATCATGCAAAGAATTGTTTTGACAATCATTATGCCAATACACAACCGACAAAGCCATTTATGTAATCATTTTATTATTTTGATATTTTCCACTGAAAATTCAAAAATTAACTATTAAAACTGTTTGTTTGGTGTATTTTAGCCATGGTGTGTTCCATCAAATGCTTTCTATTCATGCAACTCATGGACGTGTGGGTATGCTGACGACTGCTTTCTGCCGCCCGAGGAACAAAAGAAGATCAAGCATTGATTTAGCATTCTCGAATGCTAATGCCACAATATTTTCACCAAAATTAACTACTTCTTTATCGAACGACAGTTTACCACATAAATTTGAGACTGAACGATCCATTAACTTCATTTCTAACAGATCGCTAGCGATTACAGAGATTAAGGAGTCTTGGTGTAAGTTTTTCCGGCGGTGAAACCCTCGCTATGGCGAGAGCCAACACCAAAAGGGCCTCGTAAAAACGAAATTTTTAACATGCTTATTATAGGATCAATCGACGGTACATCGGCTACCTCTCGTAATAACAGGGGTCTCGCTATAGCCCGTACTCGCTTTAACGAGGTTCCACTGTAATTCCTGAAGAGCATTTGACTCGCTCTCTCTTCAGAACCTTATCCAGGTAGAAGTCCTCCTAGTAGGCAGCAGTTGTCGTCCCGTCACGACATCGGACATCGAAACGTCGGCAGTTTTGCAGATCCTGACACAGTGGCGATCATGAGAACATTTTACGAGGTCTATTCGCCAGGGAAACACTAAATCTTTATGCAGGCATCCCCCGAGTTACGTATGTCTCGACTTACGTAAATCCGTACTTACGTAAGCGATAACCGTATTTCAAATGATTACGTTAATTTTCGAATGCGAGCGCGAAGAAGTAGATATTCCCTCGTACAACCTATGGTAGAAAAAATATCGAATAGTTTAATCGAGTTTTTTACGTGCTAAAAATAACAAAGTGACCCATTTTTGTCATTCCTCGAAGGAAATTTCATTAATTTCTGTAGAAAAATCGCTTATAAATCCCAAGTCAGCAATCAACGTGAAAATTTGCAGTTCTAGCGATGGATGTGGTGGCGTATGTGGTTGCGCTCATTCCTGTACGATACAACTTGTTATACAGCAATCTCTTAAGCGCCAACGCAAAGGTTCGACTTACGTAAATTTCGACTTACGCATAGTCTGCCGGAACGCATCTCTTACGTAACTCGGGGGATGCCTGTACACACATTTGGAGGCTGACTTGATTATCCTCTTGTGTAATATTTGTGAGTAAGCTTATCTAATAGGGAGGTTTCCTATTTTTTTTCTTGCCTAAATCTAAAGATTATTTCTCCGGGAGAACGCATTTCACGCTTTCAGATTTTTAAATGACGATATCTATTTTTCGCAATTGATTGAAAAGTGGAAATTTTCAAGTGCACGAAAATGCGACTGTAAGTATGGGAAAACTCCGTGTGACGTCGTTCCCGCTGCCGCAAGTGTGGTGACCTTGGGGCGAAGCTCTGAGCGCTGATACGACGCAGGATGCTAGAAGGTAGCAGAGTACCCTGGTAGCTGGTAGCACTTGGCTTAAATAAGGATTATTAATACACTAAATATTTGGTTTTAGAAATCACAGTTCAGACGAATGTTAATGGTCAATTTTATCCTCATTTGAAAAAGGCCAGATTGGCACCCATGCGATGCCACTCCACGTGACGTCACAGGGACCTAGTTTCTATACGAGTAGATAGGAGTTTTACATTGTCTGAGATTAGCAATGCATGCATGAGGTACAGAGCTCACGGAAACATGTCTTAATAATCATCCATTAAAACTGCCCAAGGTCGGAAAGTTTCCTTCATTTGATAGGAGAATAATAATCCTTATTTAAGTGCTACCAGCTACTAGGGTACTCTGCTACCTGTTAGCAGCCTGCATCCTATCAACGCTCAAAGCCTCGCTCCTAGGTGGCCTCGCATGGCGGCAGCCGGCACCAGAAAGTAGACACACTGGGTTTTCCCAGCATTCATACTTAGCCGTCGCATTTTTGTGCACTTGAAAATTTTCACTTCATTTAATCGCGAAAAATAGATATCGCCGTTTAAAAATCTACAACTATATAATACATACTCCAGGTGTAATAATCCTTCGATTTAGACAATAAAAAAAATAAGTCAAGTCAAAAATTTGTTTATTTCCAATGCTGCCAGTCTACATGAATATTTACATAGTATTGGTAGTATTAAGACATATATACAGCATGAACCCCGTTATAGGACATTTTTCCTCTTCATGGCTTGTCATTTGTATTTTAAGTTTACAGATTTTTGTGAGCTTGTAGCAGCAATTGTTATACATATTTCGCTGGAACTCATTTCCTCTGGGATGGCTTATTGGTCCGACATTCGTCCGAGACGTGAGGGAAACCGGCAAAACCGCACGTAGACCGCCGTGTGAATGATCTTGATGGCTTTGATGTTGATGTTGCAGAAGAAGCCAAGTGGTGTCTGGAAGGCATTGTCCTGTTGTCCTTCCCTATTGGAAATTTCTTATAAGTCTTACAAAAATTCTTATAAGAATTCTGTAAGACTTCTAGAATTCTATAAGTCTTACAGAATTCTTATAGGATTCTATAAGTCTTACAGAATTCTTATAGGATTCTATAAGTCTTACAGAATTCTTATAGGATTCTATAAGTCTTACAGAATTCTTATAGGATTCTATAAGTCTTACTGAAATTCTTATAAGAACTTTGCATTTCTTATAGAATTCTATAAGAATGTTTCCCAGGTCGCATAACTTTCAGGTTTTTATCCAGGCAGGCATTTAAGTCACCATAACTAATGTTGGCAATTGATAATTATTTAAGAAATTCTTATAAGATTTTTTTGGAAATTATGCGTAACTCTTCGTTAGGTAATGTTCTGCTAATTTATTAGCGTTCTCAGCATGGCATTTGACATAAATGGTTCCAAGAAGTGGAGGCTTCTTTTTATGAGACTTGTTAATATTATTAAAGCCTTGGTTTATAAGAAATTTTCTTATAAGAAAAATTCTTACAAGAAAAATTCTTATAAGAAAAACGTCCAATTTCTGATAAGAAATTTACTTATAAGACATTTTCTTATAAGAAAAATGCCCAATTTCTGATAGGAAATTTTCTTATAAGAATTTTCCAATAGGGCCCTATTGGAAATTTCTTATAAGTCTTACAGAAATTGTTATAGGATTCTGTAAGTCTTACAAAATTCTTATAGGATTCTATAAGTCTTCTGAAATTCTTACGGGATTCTATATGTCTTACAGAAATTCCTATAAGAACTGCATTTTTTATAGAATAAGAATGTTGTGCAGGTCGCATAACTTAAAGGTTTTTATCCGGCTGGCATTTAAGTCACCATAACTTATGTTGGCAATTGATAATTATTTAAGAAATTCTTATAAGATTTTTTTGGAAATTATGCGTAACTCTTCGTTAGGTAATGTTCTGCTAATTTATTAGCGTTCTCAGCATGGCATTTGACATAAATGGTTCCAAGAAGTGGAGGCTTCTTTTTATGAGACTTGTTAATATTATTAAAGCCTTGGTTTATAAGAAATTTTCTTATAAGAAAAATTCTTACAAGAAAAATTCTTATAAGAAAAACGTCCAATTTCTGATAAGAAATTTACTTATAAGACATTTTCTTATAAGAAAAATGCCCAATTTCTGATAGGAAATTTTCTTATAAGAATTTTCCAATAGGGCCCTATTGGAAATTTCTTATAAGTCTTACAGAAATTCTTATAGGATTCTGTAAGTCTTACAAAATTCTTATAGGATTCTATAAGTCTTCTGAAATTCTTACGGGATTCTATATGTCTTACAGAAATTCCTATAAGAACTGCATTTTTTATAGAATAAGAATGTTGTGCAGGTCGCATAACTTAAAGGTTTTTATCCGGCTGGCATTTAAGTCACCATAACTTATGTTGGCAATTGATAATTATTTAAGAAATTCTTATAAGATTTTTTTAGAAATTATGTATAACTCTTTGTTAAGTAATGTTCTGCTAATTTATTGGCGTTCTCAGCATGGTATTTGACATAAATGGTTCCAAGAAGTGCCCTATTGAAAATTTCTTATAAGTCTTACAGAAATTCTTATAAGAATTCTGTAAGACTTATAGGATTCTATAAGTCTTACAGAATTCTTATAGGATTCTATAAGTCTTACATATTTCTTATAGGATTCTATAAGTCTTATAGAAATTCTTATGGGATTCTATAAGTCTTACAGATTTCTTATAGGATTCTATAAGTCTTATAGAAATTCTTATAGGATTCTATAAGTCTTACAAAAATTCTTATAAGAAATCTGCATTTCTTATAGAATTCTACAATAATGCTGCGCGGGTCGCATACCTTTTAGGTTTTCATCCAGTAGGCGTGTCACCATAACTTATGTTGGCAATTGATAATTATTTAAGGAATTCTACATAAGATAATTTTGGAAATTATGTATAACTCTTTTTTAAGTAATGTTCTGCTAATTTCCTGTTTTTTTTCAGCATGGTATTTGACATAAATGGTTCCAAGAAGCGGAGGCTTCTTTAATGCTACTTGTTAGGTATAGCTGAGGGCACATGAAAAATTGTAGACTTATAAGATCTCTCTGTTTCGAGTCTACAGCTTACTTGACCGATGGAAGTTCGATATGAGCCATGAATAACCACGATGTATACTACGATTGCATACGTTGCAGGATACTGTTCACATGGTTCCCTAGCAACCTAACAACCAAAACTTGTTTGGTTGTTAGGTTGCTAGGGATTGCTTTTATATGTTAATCATTCACTATGTCTTTGTGATAGCAGTTTAATAAAATAAGTCGTGTGCTTCTAACCAAAATAAGGCATTGACCTCATTTGGTAAGTATTAAAAAACTGGCACTCCTAAAATTATGTTACCTTAAACAGATAGTCTCGTTGAATTTTAAACTTTTAATCATTAATTTAGATAGACATGTATATTTTTCAGATTGTGGTATATCTAACATAAGAGGAAGTTTTAATGAAAACAGTGTTTTAATGGACAAAGAGAGTGATTTAGTCGTCTCTGAAGAGAATGAGAATGAATTTGTATGAGTATGCCAACATCTTCACAGTTATTATTTTATGGAAAATACATCAACTATTATTATCAATCAGTGTTTCTGTGATTCCTATTACTTTCCCTAAATCTTGCACTTTTATTGTTAGCCATATTCTACGTATCCTTTTCTCCAAAATGGCATCAAATTCCATTTTGCTTTGTTTATTTCTTTCATTATCTATCCAAATCTGCATGTAGAGGTCTCTTTCTCTCTGGTATCTTAAATAAACATTGCTCATATGCATTTGATTTATCAAATTTTACTCTTCCTTCTCATATAATTTCTTGAAGTACCTATCCCCAGTGGAACTTGAATTTTATTTCATTTGCTTCTTCAATTTTCCAGGTTAAATCATATTCCATATTGCAATTCCTGTATCTTTCATTGTGTAATGATTGCCAAAGTTGTATTCAATTATCAGTATATCATTCCAGGCTATCGTTGGTTTCATTGATTTTAGTTTCTTTTAGCATGTGGGGACATTAACCCTATACAGAACCCATGCCCTGAAAGACCTCTATGGTATCTTGCCTTTTCTGGCCAGCCAGGTGAACTTTACAGAGCTTCAATGTCCTTTTTGATGTACACTGATGATAGACATCTACATTTGGTTCATGGAAAATCATTAGGTTTTGCTGTATAAGATATAGGCGTCTACATTTGGATTGAATTAGGTATAATGCTAACTTTGTACTCTCAGTAGGGATGTAAATCTTATGTAGCTTTTTATAGAAGTTTGCGCAAGTGTTTTAAGCATGTTTATATGATATTTATAATTAATATTTCTATCAGAAAATTTGTTATAAATAACAATTTGTAACTGATAGTTAGAAGAAATTTTCTTATAAGAAAAATTCTTATAAGAAATTTTCTTATAAGAAATATGCCCAATTTCTGATAAGAAATTTTCTTATAGAAAAATTCTTATAAGAAATTTTCTTATAAGAAATATGCCCAATTTCTGATAAGAAATTTTCTTATAGAAAAATTCTTTTAAGAAATTTTCTTATAAGAAATATGTCCAATTTCTGATAAGAAATTTTCTTATAAGAAATTTCCAATAGGGTGGAGGCTTCTTTTTATGAGACTTGTTAATATTATATAAGCTTTGCTTTATAAGAAATTTTCTTATAAGAAAAATTCTTACAAGAAAAATTCTTATAAGAAAAACATCCAATTTCTGATAAGAAATTTTCTTATTGAAAAATTAATTTAAGAAAACTTCTTATAAGAAAAATGTCCAATTTCTGATAGGAAATTTACTTATAAGAATTTTCCAATAGGGTAAAGGTCTCAAATTTTTCAGACCTTATTTTTGATCAGTCCCACAACATTTTTCGGTGAGCGGGAGAGGTAAAACTGTAATAACAGGAATTCTCGTTTTGTTCCATGGATGAAACGCATTTCTTACTGTTTTTCTCGCACTAAGTCTGACACATTTTAAACCCTTTAGGTTATAGAAAAAACACACAGTACTTCTCTCACCGTAAGTAATTTTGAGCCACGTATTTCTTCACTTTCTTTTCCAACCAGTTCAATGTTTGAAATCAGTTTTGATTTCAGACTTTTTTCTTGCTGGCCTATTCTTAAAATGAACGTCACTTGAATTCATGATGAACTAGTTTTTTTCACCACTTTTCTCCTCAAATCCTAAAAAACTTAGCACTTCCTATCCTTTGTGCATTATACATAAGAACTAACTGCAGGGTGCGCCAGAGACTCTTACTTATTTGAAAGGTCAATAAAAACAAAGGTACTTCAGTTATTGTTTTAAATTTTTTTTTATTTGAGAACACAATATCCCAATTTTTTTCATGCAGTCTTGAAAATCACATCGGATAAATGGCGACCCCCATTGCGCATACACTGATGAAGTCGATTTTTGAAATTCGTATCCACTCTTTGCAGCATATCAATCGGTATGTTGGCAATGGCGTCGCGAATCTTGTTCTCGAGGTGTGCTATGGTCCGTGGTCGATCGACATAAACCAGGGATTTCAAATAACCCCATGAAAAGAAATCGCATGGAGTCAAATCTGGAGAGCGTGCCAGCCATTGGAGATCGCCTCTGAGAGATATGGGTTATTTGAAATCCCTGGTTTATGTCGATCGACCACGGACCATAGCACACCTCAAGAACAACATTCGCGACGCCATTGCCAACATACCGATTGATATGCTGCAAAGAGTGCAATACGAATTACAAAAATCGACTTCATCAGTGTATGCGCAATGGGGGTCGCCATTTATCCGATGTCATTTTCAAGACTGCATGAAAAAAAAATTGGGATATTGTATTCTCAAATTTAAAAAAATTTAAAACAATAACTGAAGTACTTTTGTTTTTATTGACCTTTCAAATAAGTAAGTTTCTCTGGCACACCCTGTATCTCTCCAAATTGATCTACAAATGTGAACTGACTGCCTCGTTTCTTCTTCCTTGAATATTTCTATCTGGAAGCCCTGCTCATTTTCTTCATTCCGTTATAATAGGGTGGTTTCCTATTATTTTTTTATTGCCTAAATCGAAAGATTATTACTCCTGGAGTACGTATTTCGCGCTTTTAGATTTCTAAATGACGATATCTATTTTTCGCGATTAAATGAAAAGTGAAAAATTTCAAGCGCGCAAAAACGCGACGCGTAAGTAGGAAAGTCCGTGCGACGCATTTCTGGTTCCCCCTCTCTCCTTGTGAGGTGACCTTGATCGAGGCTCTGAGCGCTGATAGGACGCAGGATGCTAGCAGATAGCTGAGTACCTTGCTGAATGGTAGCGCTTGGCTTAAAAAAGGTTTATTAATACCTTATCAAACGAAGAAAGCTTTCCGACCTTAGCCCGTTTTAATAGGTGATTATTAAGACATGTTTCCCTGATCTCTGTGCCTCATGCATGCATTGGTAACCTCAGACGATGTATAACTACTATCCTCTCGTGTAGAAACTAGGTCCCTGTGACGTCACGCGGAGTGGAATCGCATGGGCGCCAATCTGGCCTTTTTCAAATGAGGATAAAATTTGACCCTTGCCATTCGTCTAAACCATTATTTCAAAAACCAAATAATTTGTGTATTATGAATACGCTAATGGTGGGTAACGAATCGCAATCAATGCCTATCGTTTTCTTTGATGAAGGAAACTACCCTATTCACAAACACAATGGGGAATTTTCACATTTTTTGAAAACTCAGTCAAAACGTAGTAAACCTTTAGGAAAGAATATCTACCGGGGGAAATTTCAATACTAGCGGTAGTTTTCAAGATATTAAAGGTCAAAGTGGAGGAGTGGGGGGTGCGAACGAAAGTAGTGTGTCCAAGAGGAGTGACGTCATTTCTCCCCAAACAGAGTTGCTGGCGTCCGAGGCACGGAGTTAGGAGATTGTTGCGGTATGCCTACGCCAGGAAGACGGTATGTGTACCTACGTGAAGTGCTGTTTATCATCTCGAATAATAAATATTGCTCGGTGCCTACGTGTTCAAACACATCACGAAATTCTAATAAAATATTCGTCCTTATGTCGAATAATAAAGTGAGAGGAAAGAAGTGTGTTGAGCCAATGAAGAGGGAGAAACGATTCTGACACAATTACCATCAGCGGTCCTCATATCTTTTCCCTTTCACATTAGGCCATTAGTTCACCAGTGAAAATGAACTAGGGGATAGGAAAATTGAGAATATGTAGGTGAATGTATTATTTTTTTTCCCCCTTTTCTTGACCTTATTTAATGTATAATATGGTATTTCCTGGAGTATAGGTCATTTATACTAAAGTTAGCAGCCAACGTTTCGATTTATATTCTTAAATCATCTTCAGGGCTATGTTATATAAAATGTGAAACAATATAAAATACAGAGAATAAGACGAAACACAATATTTATACATAAAAAAGGAACAATTGGGTTTTTTTGATACAATATAATTTAAAGAAATATGTATATATAAACATATATATAAGAACAGAATGGAATATACAAAAAATTTTGACATACCTCTAAACCCTATTGGAAATTTCTTATAAGAAAATTTCTTATCAGAAATTGGACATATTTCTTATAAGAAAATTTCTTATAAGAATTTTTCTATAAGAAAATTTCTTATCAGAAATTGGGCATATTTCTTATAAGAATTTTTCTTATTAGAATTTTATTATAAGAAAATTTCTTATAAGAATTTTTCTTATAAAAAATTTCTTCTAACTATCAGTTACAAAATGTTATTTATTACAAATTTTCTGATGGAAATATTTATTATAAATATCATATCAACATGCTTAAAACACTTGCGCAAACTTCTATAAAAAGCTACATAAGATTTACATCCCTACTGAGAGTACAAAGTTAGTATTATACCTAATTCAATCCATATGTAGACGCCTATATCTTATACAGCAAACCTAATGATTTCCCATGAACCAAATGTAGATGTCTATCATCAGTGTACATCAAAAAGGACATTGAAGCTCTGTAAAGTTCACCTGGCTGGCCAGACAAGGCGAGATACCATAGAGGTCTTTCAGGGCATGGGTTCTGTATAGGGTTAATGTCCCCACATGCTAAAAGAAACTAAAATCAATGAAACCAACGATAGCCTAGAATGATGGACTGATAATTGAATACAACTTTGGCAATCATTACGCAATGAAAGATACAGGAATTGCAATATGGAATATGATTTAACCTGGAAAATTGAAGAAGCAAATGAAATAAAATTCAAGTTCCACTGGAGATAGGTATTTCAAGAAATTATATGGGAAGGAAGAGTAAAATTTGATAAATAAAATGCATATGAGCAATGTTTATTTAAGATACCAGAGAGAATGAGACCTCTACATGCAGATTTGGATAGATAATGAAAGAAATAAGCAAAGCAAAATGGAATTTGATGCCATTTAGGAGAAAAGAATACGTAGAATATGGCTAACAATAAGTGCAAGATTTGGGGAAATTAATAGGAATCACAGAAACACTGATTGAGAATAATAGTTGATGTATTTTCCATAAAATAATAACTGTGCAGATGTTATTTAGGTTTACTCATACATATTCATTCTCTCCAGAGACGACTAAATCACTCACTTTGTCCATTGAAACACTGTTTTCATTAAAACTTCCACTTATATTAGATATGTCACAATCTGAAAAATATACAAGTCTATCTAAATTAATGATGAAAAGTTTAAAATTCCACGAAACTGTCTGTTTAAGGTAACATGATTTTAGGAATGCCAGTTTTGTAAGACTTACCAAATGAGGTCAATGCCTTATTTTTGTTAGAAGCACACGACTCATTTCATTAAACAGGTCACACAAAAACATGGTGAATGATTAACATATAAAAGCAATACCTAGCAACCTAACAACCAAACAAGGTTTCCATGGCAACCGTATCCTGCAACGTATGCAATCGTAGTATACATCGTGCTTATTCATGGCCCATATCAAACTTCCATCGGTTAAGTAATCTATAGACTCGAAACAGACAGATTTTATAAGTGTACAATTTTTCGTGTGCTCTTTGGGATATATATTAACAAGTCTCATAAGAAGAAGCCTCAACTTCTTGGAACCATTTATGTCAAATACATTGCTGAAAATGCCAATAAATTAGCAGAATATTACTTAACAAAGAGTTATACATTATTTCCAAAAAAATCTTATAAGAATTTCTTAAATAATTATAAATTGCCAACATAAGTTACGGTGACTTAAATGCATGCCGGATAAAAACCTGAAAGTTATGTGACCTGCGCAACATTCTTATAGAATTCTATAAAAAATGCAAAGTTCTTATAAGAATTTCTGTAAGACTTATAGAATCCTATAAGAATTCTGTAAGACCTATAGAATCCTATCAGAATTCTGTAAGACTTATAGATATCTATAAGTCTTACAGAATTCTTATAAGAATTTCTGTAAGACTTATAAGAAATTTCCAATAGGGAACTTTGAACATATTTATTGATGTTTTGTTTCTAAGGTATTGCCACAACCTAGGTTACCATTAATTTTGATGTATTAAATAAAAATAAATTTTGCTGAGGTTATCGATGTCTGTTTTTTTATTACAACAATTTTTTGTTTTTGAAATATAAACCATTTCCTGAATGGGTGAATTTGCCTCGTCCAGATATTACTAGAGTTCATATGACTCCTCTTGACTCGACTAGATACCAGACAGATCAAAAAGTACTACGCGCACATCCCTAGTTAGACGAAAACGATGGGATTTGTTCGTGAAGATCACTTTACCTTAAATAATTACGACAGAATTATGCTGAGAAATTACTTGAGCATGTGGTGCGGAGGAGGTGCAGTTGCCCCGTTTGTGCAGTACCCGCCTGTCACTTGTATTATGCTGTTTTTGATGAGTTATCGCCGCTTGAAAAAAAGGCCCTCTCAGTATCTGATGCCTTATAATCAGGGTTGATAAAAATCATGATTTTTTTCAAAAAAATCATTTTTGTTGATTTTTTTATTGTAATCGGATTTTATTGATTTAAATTGGATTTTATTGATTTAAATGAGATTTTTATGTTTCTCCATTCATCAAAAATTCAGTTATTTGCAAAACTAACTATTTGGGCAGCATATTGGAGAATGATCGTTTGCAGAAACAACAAGAGGCAACATACTCTAAACTCAATACAACATTTAGTCAATCAGGGGAGAGAACTATGGAAATGCCAATGGTTTCAAATTAAAAATTACACCAGCATAATATAAAATTGCCATTGGAAGTATCAAATGTGCTATATTATGCAGTTCTAAAGTAAATGAAATTTAGAAAAATTCTGTAATTGCAACTTTGTATGGTGCCTACGCTTAGAAGTTAAATCAGAAAACAATTTTTTTCAACGGATACACTAGTATTCTAACCAAAGCCATTTTTTTTAATTTTCATGTTACATGCATTCCTACAGTATCACTTCTATTTAAGAGGCACCATTGTGCTGATAACTGTCGATTCATTGTATTAATTAAGAAATCAAAATCAAAATTATGCACTTACAGCTTCCTTTTCTTGACTCTTTAAAAATCAAACATATAGATCACATTATGGTTTAAATCACCTGATTTTTAAAATAAAAATCAAGTGATTTAAATCGCGATTTAAATCATGATTTAAATCAAAGTGATTTAAATCAATCAACCCTGCTTATAATTATTGTATTTTTTTGAAGTGTCAATGATTAATCATGATAAGAATACTTAAAGGGGACATACAGTAGGCTACCCTCCTTCTCTTCGAAATCAATTGATTCTCATGCATAGTATTCCAACTGAACTCCCTCGACACCATATTTGCTACCTAGAAGTGTACAATTTGTAAGAGCTCACTGGTATATAATCACGACCTCCTCCAATCAACTGACTTAGTGCCATAGGAGGAAATACAACCTGAGGAATTGATGGAAAGCCGAGTTCAGGAAAACTCCTGCCAATTGAAACCAGAATCAAAAACTGTTGGTGTTCAGAAAAAAAAACCTTCAGTATAGTGTGTTTTTCTTGGAAAAAAAGGCAGCATTGTATTTAAGAGTAGACTGTGTATTTTATTGTCAATTTGCTATCAGGAAAGACTGGGTTACCTGTTATTGTTATGTTCAGGCAAATTAGACACAACAAATCTTTCAATATTTTAGCTCAGAATATCTCAATGTCTCACCCTCGACAGCGGCACGATATTTTTCTGCTTCCATTATTCCGATGGCTAGTCTTTCGAAAAATCTGGTTTTTTGGGTTGACAAAAATAAGATGTTGCTTAATATGCCAATAGGGTGGTTTCCTATTATTTTTTTATTCCCTAAATCGAAAGATTATTACTCCTGGAGTACGTATTTCACGTTTTTTGATTTTTAAATGACGATCTCTATTTTTCGCGATCAAATGAAAAGTGAAAAATTTCAAGCGCGCGAAAACGCGACGCTTAAGTATGAATGTCGGGAAGTCTCTCCGCGTGACGTATTTCTGGTTCCCCCTCCTGCCCTGCGAGGTGACCTTGAGGCGAGGCTTAACGCTGATAAGACGCAGGCTGCTAGCGGCTAGCCTAGTACCCTGCTGGCTGGTAGCGCTTGGCTTAAATAAGGATTATTAATAACTAATCAAGCAAGGAAAACTTTCCGACCTTAGCCAGTTTTAATAAGTGATTGTTAAGACATGTTTCCCTGAGCTCTGCGCCTCATGCATGCAATGGTAACCTCAGACGACGTATAACTCCTATCCACTCGTATAGAAACTAGGTCCCTGTGACGTCACGCGGAGTGGCATCGCATGGGCGGCAATCTGGCCCTTTTCAAATGAGGATAAAAATGGACCATTGCCATTCGTCTAACCCGGTATTTCTAAAACAAAATAATTTGTATATTATGAATACACTAATGGTGGGTAACGAATCGCAATCAATGCCTTTCGTTTTCTTTGATGAAGGAAACCACCCTATTCCCTTTCCTGCTTGCCTTCACATGTAGAGTCAACTATTGATTGTTTAGAAATAGACATTGAAAAACCAGGTAACCCAATTTGGCAAAGTTTAACCTGAATTGGATCATAAAAAAATAGATGTTTTTCCACTCCAGTGAGTGATATTTTCTCTTGTATGAATCAGTCTTTTCACTGTGGTTAGTACATCAAATTACGCTTACTTTATTACGCTACAATAGGTATAAAGTAAAAGAAGTGAATTGCAAAGGAAACTCTAAATCCGTTTTTTACAGTAATCAGTGCATTATACGGCTGATAGTGAAGAAAATTAGAAATAATGTTTTTCAAACGCAACTATTTCAAAAGGAATCAGTTTCAACATTGCTATAAAATTAATGAATTGTTTGTAGCTCAAATATTTCTATCTAAACTCAATCAAAAAATAAATCGTTTGATTTTTCTTTAGAAAATTTCAGTTCGAGGGTTTATGGTGACTAGGCAATAGATAGTGTAATTCGAATAGACTGGATTTCTTCAGCAAATTCCAAAAGGCTGTGGGGTAATAGTAGATCGCGTATTCAAACTACGTGCTCACTCATTCAGTGGTAAAATTTGAGAGTTAATTAGACCACCAAGAGTTTCCAAGAATGTAGAGAGCTCTCAAGATGAAGTTAAGCTAACTAAGCAAATATGACCCATGCGGAGAGAGTAATAAGAATGGTCAGGGAATACAAGTTGCTTGTCCTTCATTCCTGCATTGACAACCGCTTGGTGCAAAAAAGCAGGAATAGAGGATAGCTTTAAAAGACAATCACTTCAACCATAACGATATTCGGGCTCTGCCTCAATGATGGGGAAATTTTTTAGGAAGCGACGGAAAATACTTTGAATGATTCATTTATAACCTTTTTTTAAATAAAGATGTATTTTTCATTTAAAAAACAGCGAGAGATTAGTTGCGCACCAAATACTATTTAATATAAATGATTGAATTTTGTCATACGTTTGCTAAATAGCTTATAATTATTTTGTAGGCATCTAATAGAAGTTTCATAGCTAATATTAAAAGCTGTATTATCTTATGCTTATGCCTTTCGTCAAGCAGCCACTATAAACGCGGCTCCAAAAGTGCATAACCTGTCAAAGCCTGTACACACTTCAGACAGTATGCACACAGAACACACCTTAAAACTGTACATAGTATGATGTGCATAATGTGTACAGAAAAATTACCTTAAATCTGTGCACAGAAAGCATTTCACAACATACTGAATCAAAAAGCTGATATCATACAGAGAGCAAAAAATCATAACTTGTACCATATAAACTATATTTGCACTAACTAGATGCATCAGGATGGTGAGTGAGTGAGTGGTGGTGTTGATAAGATCCCTGGTAATGTAATATACCTCAGCTATGATATGATTAAGTCTCCGTTTCTGCATCTAGTTAATGAATCTCTGAGACTTGGAATTTTTCCAAACTCGCTCAAAGTGTCTAAGATTGTGCCCTCTTATAAGAATAAAGGTAATACTGATGATTTGAATAACTATAGGCCAATTGCACTGCAAAACGCATTTTCCAAAATTTTTGAAAAAATAGTCTACTCAAGATTTGTATCATTTTTAGATTAACATAACCTACTTTCTAGCAATCAACATGGGTTTACAAAAGGAAAATCCACAGTTACTGCTATTACTCATGCAATTGATAAAATACTGGTATCCATTGATAATAGAAATGAAACTATGGCTTTATTCTATGATTTTATTAAAGCATTTGATCTTGTAAATCATGACCAGCTATTGATTAAACTTTATAGATTGGGCATTAGGGGTATTCCGCATCAATGGATAAAATCATATCTACACAATAGATCTCAGGTGGTGACCATAAAATTTGATGGAGTCAAATATACTTCAACTGCTCGTCATTCAACAGTGGGTGTTCCACAAGGTTCAACTCTTGGTCCACTGTTATTTTTATTATATGTAAATGACCTTTCATCATCCTTATCTTGTAATCACAATAATACACCAGTTTTATATGCTGATGACACGACAGTGATAGTGTCATCCAATTCTGAACAATCATTGATTGATCAAGCTCAGTTAATTTCAAATGAGATCAGTAAATGGCCAAAGGATAACTTTTTAATTATTAACCCTAACAAAAGCAATTTAATGCACTTTAAGACTAGTGGCCCACCATCAGAAAACATCAGTGTAAGTCTGAACAGTAAACCTATTGATCAAGTGGATAACTGTAAATTCTTAGGAATACATCTGGATTACAAAATGTCCTGGGCAGACCACATTGTATATATCAGCGGCAAACTTAGTTCTACTTGTTACTTGCTGAGACAGCTCAGTTCCACAGTGGAAAGTAAAACTTTACTAAACCTATATTACAGTGACTTTTATTCACATGTTACTTACAGTGTAATTTTCTGGGGATCAACTTATAAATCCATTAAAATATTTTGTCTACAAAAACGGGCCATGAGAATAATTGCTCATAAAGGCTATAGGTCTCCCAGTAGACCAATATTTAAAGAATTGCTTGTACTACCTATTCCGTGTGTATATATATTGTTAACTGTTATGTATGTAAAGAATAACCTTAAAAATTTCACTTTGAATAACAGTGTACATAGTCATTACACTAGGTCACAAAGTGATATTCATCACAATTTTGTACGCACCAGAGTTACTAAAACGGGGCCCACAGAAATGGGCATCAAACTTTTTAACAAATTACCGACAGATATTAAAAATGTAAATAATTCTAATTTGTTTAAAGCCAAGTTAAAAAAACTACTTCTGGCTAAAATGTATTATTCAGTTGATGAATACTTTGACGATGCATTTTAACTCTTTATGTAAATATATTAACAGGTAATTACTCCTGTTTAATTATGTATATCTGTATTTTTCTGTATTTACATGTATTATTGACGTGCCTTATATCTTGTCCATTACTAATGTACTAGATCGTTGGGCAAATAAAGATATTATTATTATTATCAACATTTCATGCAGAAATTTTCAGCGGAGGTGGAGTAACTACTACTGTATTCGTAAAAGCTGGTCCAGTAATGGCAAAATAAACTAGAAAAAATTACCGCGAAGCCTTCACTTCTTTAATATCTGCAGCCAAAAAGTCTTTTACTTACTTTTAAAATATAATGCCATCATTAAGGAATCCACCTTTGGGAGATTATCGCAACAGTCTTTTCACGAAACCGTCTTCCATTTCGCATATATTCGATATATTCTTGTTCAACGAATACAGAAAATGGATAAAATATACTTGACGTGACTAAGTAACGTCATGAATGTCTGAGAGAAAACACGGATTAAAAAAATACCGAAATATTCACATACTCAACGACTGCTTCCTTGTAGCTTCTGCGGCCGTACATGCTGAACGAAAACGCCGTAGGGAGAAATGACGTCACCAACAATCAGAGCTAACTTCGCGTTTGCAGACACATTTCACTGTTTTAAATGAATTTCATGATAAAATCAATGGTCTACGAGAAGTTCGATTGGTGAAAATGGATTCCTGGTGAAAATAGGGTGGTTTCCTATTATTTTTTTATTGCCTAAATCAAAAGATTATTACTCCTGGAGTACGTATTTCACGCTTTTAGATTTTTAAATGACGATATCTATTTTTCGCGATCAAATGAAAAGTGAAAAATTTCAAGCGCGCGAAAATGCGACGCGTAAGTAGGAATGAAGGGAAAAAGTCCGTGCGACGCATTTCTGGTTCCCCCTCCACCCGGTGAGGTGACCTTGAGGCGAGGTTTAGCGCTGATGCGTCGCAGGATGCTAGCGGATAGCTGAGTACCTTGCTGCATGGTAGCGCTTGGCTTAAAAAAGGTTTATTAATACCTTATCAAACGAAAAAAACTTTCCGAACTTAGCCAGTTTTAATAGGTGATTATTAAGACATGTTTCCCTGAGCTCTGTGCCTCATGCATGCATTGGTAGCCTCTGACGATGCATAACTCCTATCCTCTCGTGTAGAAACTAGGTCCCTGTGACGTCACGTGGAGTGGAATCGCATGGGCGCCAATCTGGCCTTTTTCAAATGAGGTTAAAATTTGACCCTTGCCATTCGTCTAAACCGGTATTTCAAAAACCAAATAATTTGTGTATTATGAATACACTAATGGTGGGTAACGAATCGCCATCAATGCCTTTTGTTTTCTTTGATGAAGGAAACTACCCTATTGCTATAAGAATCATATATTATTTTGATGAAAAAAATTCCATGCAACTTCCCCATTGTGGACAGTACTGAGGGAGTCTGGGACCATTTTTGAGATGGAGTCGGATTCCATGATGGCTACGTTCAATTCTTCACTGCCCACTTTCTTTTTTAAAAACCACTTTCCAAACAGGGAATGCTGGGTAAAAGAAGAGGGGAAAACCCTTCATAGTGGAGCCCAAGTGTGGTTCACGGATGGCTCCATGAAAGAAGGGAAAGCAGGGGCAGGTGTCTACAGCCAATCTCCTCCTAGGAGCATACATGTTCCCCTAGGAAGATATGCCACAGTGTTTCAGGCAGAAATTTTTGCTATCCTAACCTGTGTGCACGCCATTGAGGAGACAGGTCTCTACAAGAGACCGATCCATATATGCACCGATAGTCAGGCTGCCCTAAAAGCCATGAACTCACCTTGGTGCAGGTCCAAGCTATTGGCTGAATGCTACAATGCACTCAATATTTTGGGCAGCCATTGCAAAATAGAACTTTTCTGGGTACCGGGACATTCAGGTATTACTGGTAACGAGAAGGCAGATGAACTGGCTAAGGCCGGCGCTGAACAGAACCCAATTGGCCCAGAACCAATTGTGCCAGTTGCCCCCTCAATGGGGATGGATGCAATCTAGTGTGGGGATCAACCCAACACTTTCAAATATGGCGAGAAACACCGGGGCTACATCAGGCAAAACTCTAATAGGAGAGCTCTCTCCTAGACTCGAGAGAAGACTTCTCCTTATGAACAGAAGTCAAATGCGGACAGTAGTAGGCCTGCTTACAGGACACTATCATGTAATGAGACATATGCACCTGCTGTGGGTAACAGACTCAGATAGGTGCAGATGGTCTAAGATCGGAGAAGAAACAACCACCCATCTAATATGCGAGTGCCCCGCAATCATGAGGACTCGTTATAGACACCTAGGGGGGTGTGCTTGAATCGCTCGTGATTAATTCCGGCACAGAATAATCCCGATCTCTCATTCCGTGCCGGAATCTTTTTGCTCGGGATTTGGTGTGCTTGAAATTTTCAAACTGATTGTCGGTTTCGAGGGTTGCTATCTAGATTCAACCCGAGCGATAGACGTGGCAACGTCGGGATGAGGACGTAAATACAGACGCTGTTAACCCTTTCGCGCCGAATCCCGCACCTGTGCGGCGAGGATTTTTTTTCCTCAACTACGAATGCCACTCCAGTGCGTCCTGAATGTTCTTACCCTAACCAACGAATGCCGCGCCTGTGCGGCACAGGTCGAAAAAAGTGACCGTGGCGGACACAATAGACCCACGGGCGCGGTCGCCCCTTGTGATCCGCCTTAGCGCGAGCCCAGTCCCTTCTTCGGCCACTCAGGTCGACCCTTTCCTATCCTCTCCACACGGTCAACTACTGTTATTTGCAGTGTGTTTTCCAAAAAAATATTTGTTGCGTACTTTTGAAATTCAATGCTAGAAATGAATTCGTCTTTTTTCTGACCACATGGAAATTTCAAACAAAATTCTAACGTTAATATCAACGGATTTACAGACCAACTAATAAATATACTAAATCCGTCTATATCAACGTTACAACTTCATTTAAAATTTCGGCACGCTCAGAAAAACAACACAAAATTCATTTTGAATGTAACAAATCGATGCGAGCAACAAATATTTGCATATACTTTGCATTAACATTTTAGCCAGTTGACCGCGAACTCGTGCTAGGAAGGGGCTTTTAATCCCTCTAGGGTCTGGGACAGAGGCCGAGGAAAAGGATCGGCGCCCCACTGAGTTGGGTCCAAAAATGGTTAGGGAGGGAACCACTGCCTTTAGTCGACGCGGAAAGGCTTCGTACAGAGGAGTAAAGAAAACTTTCAAGAGACTCGTATTGAGGAAGAATTTCCTTCAACGAAGGTCCGGCACGAAAGGGTTAAGGCCGTGTCAAAAAATATTTACAAAACAATTGACAGCAGAAAGCCAGATACCGCTCATATTAAAAATGAAAATTACGATGCAGCAGAAGGAAATCCTTCTTCAATTTGTTGAAGGTAAGTAAATACAACTAATTTTTATTTTACTGCTTGTAATATATAGTTCTACATCACTATTTACTTTTTAGAAAATGAAAACATCAGAAAGGGGAGATTAAAAAGCACTTTTACGGCCAAAGACGCCGCAAAACTTTGGGAGGAGGTGACACATACTTTAAATGGGTGTATGGGACCGAAGAGGTCATGGAAGGAGTGGAGAAAGGTAAGTTTGAAAATTGAATGTAAGCATATGTTGCGATTTTTTTCATTTTTAACCATGAATCATCGACAAGGCGTGTTTTTAACCCTTTCGAGACCGCGGAGTTTTCGTCTTAGCTTGACTGCTGTACCGAGCCCGAAGAGACTCTTCTTTCTCGTGGTACGGAGCATTTTTGGAGGGCATTCGTTAAGAAGGGTCTCGCTGAACCTTTTTCGACCCCTCCACGGTGGGACTCCGCATTATCTCGGACTCTGAGAGTAGTTGTGCTCCCTCCTTTCCGGGTTTACGACCATACCTGCGGCATTGGTTCGCGGTCAACTTATGCATTGCTTATATGTATTTAGCAAATGGATAATTGTTGCTTGCACGTAAATTACAGACATAGAATATAATTCCTCATTTTTATCTGAGCATTTTTAAATTTTAAACGAAGTTCTAAGGCCATTATCAAAGCATTTAACGCAGCAACAATTTCCATGTTGATGTTTATACATAACTCGAGATATAAGTTAATATTTGTCGTAGAATTTCGTTTAAAAATTGTAAACGCTGCTCAAATGACAAACAATTCAATTCTTAGAATTCAATTATTTCTTAAGAAATGAACAAATATTTATTTCGAAAATTGACTCTATAAACAATTGTATGACCGCTGTCCCTTACCGCTGAGAGGGGTTATAAAAAACGAAGGGTCCGGGTACCTGCTCCCGGATTCGGAGGGTTAATCCTAAACCCTGAAGCTTTGGGTCCCGAGACAAAGGCGACCTAAACCCACGATCGTCCTGAAAGGGGGAGAGCTAGAAAACGTATTTATACAGGTTTCGTTTTCTTGACCGGGAAAATCTCACACGTATACATACGCCCGTGGTCTCCCGGGTCAGGAAACGTCCACACGTATATATACGTGTACGGTAGGGAAAAGGTTAAATTTTTCGACTCATAAATGATAAAGACGTTTTCGATTAATGAAGCGTTGCTCAAATTTGTTTAGCGATAATGTTAACAGCTATTAATTGAACATCATAGTGGTATCATGACAGACATATCTCTTTACAGTCTTGGCAAGATATCAAATCCGCAGCAAAGGGCAAGGCAGCAGCCCTTATAAATGACATTGCTCACACTGGGGGTGGGCCTCCAGTGGCTCTGGAACTGAGTGAGTTCCAGAGGCGGGTGGCAAACATCATCGGATCAAATGCCATTCATGGTCACCAGAATATTAAGGAGTCACTGATTATTTTTGATGAGGTGAGGTTTTTTAAAGTTGTCCTTTCAATGATGCATTATCAATAAAAATGTTAGTTCTGCAATATCATACTGAAATTGCTATCATTAGTGTAAAGTGCTATTATACCATGTAGTATATTAATTTCAATACTATTAATATATTCTCATTTTTAAGTCGAGCACCTTACAAAAGTAAATTGTTAATTGAAATGAATGTTTAACTGTGGACAAAAAGAAGTTTTGTAAGATATAGTGTGAACAACCTAATTGCATACATATTCATGTTGTTTTCAGGGCGCATTTAATTCGCACTTTACTCCTTCCATTTCAGAACACTAAAGAAATTTCTATAGATTCAGCATCCCCTCCAACCCCTCAATTAAGTTTCAGTGAAAATGATCCTGGCCCTTCCACTTCATCTGTTCCCTTGCTCCCTGAATATCCATCTGCCACATCAATCCATCACCAAATAAATGCCGATCCTCCTCCATCCTCCTCAGCCACGAAGACACAAAACAAACCCTGTGGCAAGAGTAAGTGATTTTTTTACGGACAAGCTCATTTTATCAATTGGTTTAAACAGTACTCCACATTAACATTATAAACTTGAAGAACCTGCAGTGATCTTTTTCTAAATATTGTATTATTTACAAAATAATATATTTCAGGTACCAACAGCAGTGTAGAAAATTTTAAATCCATGCAGGAGAAGCTCATTTCCCTAAAGGAGAAGTCTTCTCCTGAGGGAAAAAGAAATAGAAGAGGTAAAAAAATTTCATCAGGAATTACAATCCATAGAAAGAGAGAAATTAGAGATGTTGAAGAGAATTGTGGTGAAGATTGATAACATTAATTTTTAGATATGTACTAAGTGTTGTATTTTATTGTGAATTTAATATAAAATTGAGTTCTATCATTGGGTTATTAATTATTTAATATGAAGTCCTCTCCTATAACCACTAACTATATTGTATATATCCATGCATATTGAATTCTCAATAACCATATGTATTCATTTAAGTAAATTTTTCTCTAATAATATTCCATAGAAAAAGTAAGTACCTATACATAACGCCAGGAATAATAGGGTAAAAATAATTGAGAGTGTTTCTGGGAAAGGTGACATTAAATGAAATCTCTAAATTAAACAAGAGTTTTTATTTGACTCACTGTAAATACAGTATGCAATTGCATTTTATTTATAATTTAGAGTCACTGAATACAGAAATTTTTCATCACAAAGTGCAGTAAATGTTAGGCATCTAACTATTATAATAAAGTAATTTTGCTTAAGGCCCATATCGTCAGTCGCTCCTTCAGATCTCGTCTTCACTTAGGATTCCTTCGGCGGCCTCCTTCGCGAAGGACGTGATTACGTTCGAGAGACGATCCTCAGTGAAGCTCTTCTTTATCTTCCGACTTAAGCTGGTCTTTTGGATCATTTTCGTCGCTCATGGAATGTCCGGTTCTGTGATCCGTTCATCCAGTCAAACAAAGACGAAGCATAATTCACCTAGCGTCACATGGGTCACAAAATATGCAGAAATGGAGCGAATTGGTTACGCGGAAAGAGTTTTTCTGTTTAATTTGGTAATCAAACATAGGGATATTCAAGAAAATAAGAAAACGGACGCAGTGACAGTATGTATTGGAATCAGAAATTAAATTAACCGAAAATTCATAGATAATTCATACTTCAAATATAAAACAGACCGAAGCGTGGGAAAAAAGCAACAAGTTTCCTCAGTTAGATGATTAGTAAATATCAACTATAGTCTTTAGTAGTCGAAACGTACACCTAAACAAAACCAGCATTAACGTAAGCCAACATGATGATTAAATAATTCCTGGGGTGTAGGTAATATAATGCAAAAAGTTGTTTGCCAACGTGTTGTTTTATTTTAAAGCCTTCATCAGGGCTATGAATGAAAAAATGAGAGAACAACGATGCACAATATTGATACATAAATAAAGGTTACAAAAAAGCTTTTATACAACAATATAATTAAAAAATGGGAAAGGAATACACAAGAATTTTGACATTAAAAAAATATCAAAAATATTTTTTTAATGTCAAAATTCTTGTACATTCCTTTCTCATTTTTTTATTGTAATATTGTAAAACAAGTGTTTTGTAACCTTCATGTATGTATCAATATTGTATATTATTGTCGTCTCATTTCTTCATTCATAGCCCTGATGAAGGTTTTAAAATAAACCGAAACACTGGCAAAAAAACTTAATCGTACGCGGAAAAAAGGTTTAGTTAGAACTATGAATTCTGATGAAATTTATCAAACTTTTCGGTCGTCATATGGCTCATTGAAAAATTTAGTAACAATTACCAAACCAATTTGATAAATTATATCAAATTGGTTTGGTAATTGATACCGAAATGGCCACAGCAGTTCGATAAAAACAATCAAAATCAAAAGATAATAAAACATACGAAGCGTGCACATGTGAAAGATTTTCAATCCAGAAAACACTCTTATGATTTAAAATCATAAAATTAATAGTTTCACGTAAGTTTATGCCAAAAACATACAAAAAAAAGTTAAAAAAATAACCCGTCGGCAAGCAGCATCGAACGTGGGCCCTCCGCATGGTAGCGTCGAGCGCTTACCACTAGGCTAACTCGGTTACTGTACCAACTGCCCACACAAAGATAGTAATATTTTATTAATGTAAATAATCAACCTTTGCGTTGAAATGTGAATAAGACGTGATTGAACTTTCCCTTTGTAAGCTTAAGAGTAATACTCGATGCACACAATTGCAGTAAGTAGTTACCCCATATTCATATCTAGTGCATATGCGCAAGAAAATTTTACTTGTAGGCTTTTTACATCGATGTAGAGATGATTTTAACGTGCTGGGTGATATCCTTAGCATGGATTGAGTCTATAGTATGACGACTTTTATCACGTCATTCAACATGATCGCGAATGATTATACCTCAGGAATACCTCCAATTAAGGTTTTTATGTGTCGAAATACACAAACATCTCCTAACAGCTTTAATATCCATGATAATACGCTGTTCAATCATTGTCTTTGATGCACCAGCTTACGGATAGCATCGCAATGTAAATCAGAAATAAACAGAAAAATGAACGTAAACAAAATTAAAACGTTATCGCCATCACAAATAATAAAAACAAAATCATTTCTACCAACCTATCTTTCATGTAAGGCCTGTTTAAAAATCTTTAAAGTGATGAAATGGTTGTGAAGTGGATGTGAAGGTTGGGTCAGACCAACCTACGCTGGCGAGGAGTCCTTCACCAGCAAAGTGCGCTGAAGAAGACCTTCGGACGTCTCTCGAACTGAAATCTATCCTTTAGGAGCCGAGGAAGATGAAGGATGGCTAAAGAAGCGACTGACAATACGGGCCTAAGTCAACAATTATTCTTTATATAAATCAACCAAGCTTCTAGAACTTCTACTTAGTGATCAACATGTGGTAGCTATGAAAGTTAGTTAGTGTATGTAATGATTAGGTGTGGAATTACACAAAATAATTTCTGGCTATGTATAGTATGAACTTCTGCAAAATTAAGATAGAGGTGAATGCTTAACAGGCAATTAGTTCAAGACTTGATACTTCATAATGCTGAAGAAACCATGCATTACATGCAATGATATGGCCACAAAAAAGTTTGTAGTTATGCAATCAGACAATAAATTTTTAGTATAGACCATTGATAACTAGTTATTTTAAACATGCAATGATCATAATAGGTATCACTCAAAGGGATCCAAGTGAAAAAATAAGAAGCACCATAAAGAATGCAAATAACAATGGCAACTTATGCATTTAACACAAGTATACACTAAAGGTAAAATTATCTTTCAATTAGCAAGTCTTACTTGCCTCTATAATTATAATACCTTGAGTGTGCACGACAGGATAGAGAAATACGTCACAAGAAATGACAGCACTTTTTGGGAAGGCTACATTAAGTAAAAGGGTTTGTGATGAAGAGCTATTCACATCACAAGAACATTGGATTGCACTTGATCATACATGCAGAGAAACACCTTCATATTCTGAACAGCCCAGTTCCGTTTTATTTATTTTTTTTTTTTGTTGAAGGTATTCCAGCAGTGAAGATGGGTTCAAATTGAGACTTTTTACATATCATCCTGATCAACCCTATTCCACATTAGACATCTCTATTAAATTTTAGTGACACCATTTTCCTATAAAAATCTGAGTGTAATCGATGAAACAGAATTGTGAAGTACACCAACTCAATAATTATTGACCCTAAACCTTATGTGTTCTAGTTAAAAATATATAGCTAGAGCCTAAAGTATATCCTACTCATTTGTTTACTTTATGCATGGGATATAGATAATTTTTGATTGAACACTAAGCCTTGTAAAATATAAACATATACTGCAAACAACTTCAAATTATGATCCCACTGAATGGAATGATTCATGATATCAAATGCACTCTAACATGAGTGCAATAACAAAATAAATGAAAACCATGAATAGATAACAATAGTAGGATAATTAGTAAGGTAATCATCGCTAGAAATATTTAAATGAACAATATAAGCACTATTTGGACAAAAAAGTGCCAAAAAACTATGTACACAGGCAGTAAAAAGTAAAATCAAAAGTGAACAATGAAAAAATTAACATTCAAGTAAAATGAGTGGCAATTAGCCTGTTTCTTATGTCCCGCCCTCGCTGATTCCCAAGTACATTTTGGTCAGGGACTACATCAACTCCTAATTCCTCCAACTCTACCATGTCTTCAGCATTTAGGGGCAAACCTTCTTCGACACACGTGTTGTGCAGTACAGCACAGCTATTGACAATTCTGCTCACTTTGTCCGGCAAATAGTGTAATACTCTATGTTTCAAGAGGCATCTCCACCTGCTCTTTAATACCCCTATGCACCTTTCAACCGTGCTGCGTGCTCTCGTCAAGGAACGGTTGAAGTTGTCCTCTGGGGTGTTAGGAGCAAAATAACCTGGGACAGGTGTCATCAGCCAGGGGGCAACAGGGTATCCACTGTCACCTATAGAAATAATTACAGACCAAGTTAATTCTTGTGTCACTAACCTAATAGTCGAAGAAATTAAAATCTTCTATTTTGAAAGTGTGATAAAATTCCAAAGGGCATATCTGATGGTTTGAATCCAATATTGCTTAGTAAATATGATAACTATGATGTAATGAATAGTACATATTATGTAACCACCGAGTAGGAATGTTTACCTCAAAATTACAAATAAAATAAAAAGATTAAGATACACCCATTCAAATCATGACTGAGAAACATGGAAAAATAGGCATGTCTATTACCCAAGAGCCACACATTGTACCGCTCATATGCTTGAGTGAGGGCTGGCTTTAAAGCAGAATGAGATATGATGTAAGCATCATGAGTCGAGCCACAGTACCGAGAGTTGATGTTTGTTATTTTAAGGTCCATGTCACACACCTAGAAAAATAATTTCATGCATCTAAATTAGCATTTCAGGTATTGAACTTGATTGAGCCATAAGAAGAGTGAGACTTACAATTAAAAATATTACCAATTCCATTCAAATAATGAATTTCAGTAAGTTTTAATCAAGACCAAGGATAGTTTTTTTCTCGGCAAACATGGCCAGTTAATAGTAACACTATGACTATCTTTGAAAAATATATATATAAGTACAGTGGAACCTCGATCTGTCGTTTTTCAGGGGGATGGATGAAAAGAACGATGAATGCGGGAAAACGTTAAATGCGGGAATGGTTGTCCGGGTTGCCTATGTCCCAGGATCAGCTGGATTTTTGCGAATTATGACATTCATTAATGGATTCAAACGAGATTTCAGCTGATTACAGGAATATTATTACTTTATCGAAACACTTAGATCATATTGTTGATTCGACTTATCTCTCTTTCTAAAATCCTAAAGGAACAATAGGCCGCCTTGCTAAAAAATGTTTGCACTCCACTCGGAATTTTCACGGCTATTATGCATTTCTTTCTGATGTAAAAATTCTTATCCATTAAATGCCATTTCAAGTACGCGTATTTACGAGAGAAATGTGCGTGTTATGCCTCAAACAACTGATTTCGCCGTCGCAGTTATTGGTTATGAAATGGATCAAGAAGGCCAAAAATAGTTTATTATTTGAAATGTTCCTTTCTAGCAATTAAATTTTTAATATGATTGAGGCAATGTGGCGTTAATCGTCAGCGGCACGCCCACCTGATCCTCGGCTTCATCCCACTTCTTGTTTTCACCAGGGATCTCGCTCTACCCCCACCCCTGCCGTCATGTCCTACCGGACATACCGAAGCGTTCTGCAATATTCACGCATTCTAGCCCGGATTCTTTTCTTCATCATCAATTATTTTCAGTCCATCTTTTAAAGTTCTCACTTGTGTCTTCGGAAGGGCCATGGTCCGAAGACGAATAAGAATAAAACTAATAAAAATGAAAACGGACTCCATTGAACCCACACAGAAAACACTCGCTAGTTTTAAGTCAACCCACCCCGGAAAGTACGGAACCACTCGTACGAGGTGAGGTTCAGCACTAATGCTATCGCGTACGGCGTAGGCATAGCTTACTGCAGAGGGTGAAGCAAGACCATATGACTGCGCAATGAAATTTTTTATCCTATAGAGAAGGCAACTTATCCACTCATTTCTAACAATAAGTTGCTTAGCTCTGGATGAGCAGATGAATTCAGATTGCTAGTCGAGAGAAACAAAATATCTTGAGAAGATATCGCTTCGTTAACAACTCAGACAAGTGAAACTTGTAGCATAACTCGTAAATTGTAACCAGACGTTCTGTTTTCGAAAAAAATCGCATCAACTGCCGTGAAGCTCACTATCAGCTGCGAGGATATCGTTATTCGCCAGAAATCACCATTGTATTATTCCAACTCTTTCCTTGCTTAAAATGCTTAAATAACGTTAGAAATACGTCATGTTTAGTATCAATCTTTACTGAATTACGTGCATATTACTAATATCTCAATATAATAAAAGTATAACACCAATTGCCGAAATTCATTTCTACGCACCTTTTGAGCTAATCGGTGATTCATGCAGCAGTTGACCTCCAGAGGTGGGGATCTTTGAAGCGAGTCAGCTAAAAAAAAGTCAGTGGTCGAGAAAGGGGGAAGCGTGAAAAAGGTTTCTTTTGTTCTCGAGTAACTTGATATTTTCTTTCCAAGCTAAGGTCTTCGTAATACAATCCCTGCTCGAGCTGGGACCTTTTTTTTATTTCGCAGAAGAGGAAAGCTTCAGACAGGGAGAGGCGAGTGCTAAATGGAGGGGGATACCGGATATTGGGAAATGCGATAATGTGACTATCCCACGGCACTCAGTTTCTCCCTATCGCATTTCAATCTCCTGGGGAAGATTCAAACTATGTGTCTGTTGTGATTAGCCATAATTAACACGTTGTAAACACTTCGTCTCATTTTTATCAAACGATGAATGCGGGAAAATTATTCGACGGGACCGCGATCTTCAAACGATAAATGCGGGAAAACGATACTTCGGGGAACGATAGATGCGGGAAAAAATTACATTGTCTTTATGGAACTTAATTTGGGACCAGGAGCGGCGAACGATGAATGCGGGAAAACGATGAATGCGGGAACGATAAATCGGGGTTCCACTGTAACTTGAAATTGCAAGGAAAATTAAACTGCTCATTACATATACATATTGAAGCTGCCATAAGCACATAGTCTTACCACTTGTACAGTGGCGGAAAAAATTAACGCAAAGCTCGTTGGCGTCTGAGAGCGGCCAGTTTAGGAACTACTTGTCTTCCAAAATTTTTCCCTCGTAATGCTCTCATACACCGGGAGTTTTAATAGCAATACATCCCTTATACCGGGGAAATAATCATGCCCATCACATTATGACAAGGCGCAAAAGATCCAGCTACGAATTCTTCGCCATATTCTACGAAGTATGCTTCGCCCTCGACTCACCTACAATGGAATCTGCTCTCGTCGGCACATCGTGGACACAGCCAACATATTGAGCATTGAGACTGCCAAGAACCCAATCCTTCCGGTGGTGTAGTGGATAAAGTATCATGCTTCGAATCAGAGGTTCCACAGATCAAGTCCCAGTGATGGATGACTTGACGCTGCACACACACTGTAAACATTTTTCAGATCCTAAAACTTCGCAATACCTATCAATAGGTCCATAGGATGATGCATGGCTATTGAATTCTTACGCGGTTATTTATTTGTTGAAGTTCAACCACCATATTGCATAGCCATTTGGGCAGTTGACTGTAGAGTGAATTTTGACTACCATTTCCGCGTCGTCCAACCCAGCTTCAAGTATCCAATCAATTGATTGGTATTAGATTGGATTCCGTTTTCACATAGATCCAAGATTCACATGAAATCAAGATTCAGATGGATACAGGGTTTAAATACTTTGTATATCCATACGTATTCAAGATAATTATGAATTATTGATTCACTTGGATATCTGATTCCGCTGGATTGAGGGATCACGTGGATTTAAAAACACACATGTTTTCGACACAACCTGGAATCGAAATTTTAATGGATTCGAGACCTTATGGATAGGTAATAGATTGGATTCCATATTCAGATAGACCCTAGATTCACATGAAATCAAGATTCAGATGGATACAGGGTTTAAATAGTTTGTATATCCATATGGATTCAAGATAATTATGAATTATTGATTCACTTGGATAACTGATTCAGCTGGATTGAGGGATCATGTTGATTTAAAAACACACATGTTTTCGACACAACCTGGAATCAAAATTTTAATGGATTCGAGCCCCTTATGGATAGGTATAAGATTGGATTCCATATTCACATAGATCATAGATTCACATGAAATCAAGATTCAGATGGATAAAGGGTTTAAATAGTTTGTATATCCATATGGATTCAAGATAATTATGAATTATTGATTCACTTGGATAACTGATTCCGCTGATTTGAGGGATCACGTGGATTTAAAAACACACATGTTTTCGACACAACCTGGAATCGAAATTTTAATGGATTCGACCCCCTTATGGATAGGTATAAGATTGGATTCCATATTCACATAGATCATAGATTCACATGAAATCAAGATTCAGATGGATAAAGGGTTTAAATAGTTTGTATATCCATATGGATTCAAGATAATTATGAATTATTGATTTACTTGCATAACTGATTCAGCTGGATTACATGGATTTAAAAACACACATGTTTTCGTCACAACCTGGAATCGAAATTTTAATGGATTCGAGCCCCTTATGGATAGGTATTAGATTGGATTCCATATTCACATAGATCCTAGATTCACATGAAATCAAGATTCAGATGGATAAAGGGTTTAAATAGTTTGTATATCCATATGGATTCAAGATAATTATGAATTATTGATTCACTTGGATAACTGATTCAGCTGGATTGAGGGATCACGTGGATTTAAAAACACACATGTTTTCGACACAACCTGGAATCGAAATTTTAATGGATTCGAGCCCCTTATGGATAGGTACTAGATTGGATTCCATTTTCACATAGATCCTAGATTCACATGAAATCAAGATTCAGATGGATACAGGGTTTAAATAGTTTGTATATCCATATGGATTCAAGATAATTATGAATTATTGATTCACTTGGATAACTGATTCAGCTGGATTGAGGGATCACGTGGATTTAAAAACGCACATGTTTTCGACACAACCTGGAATCGAAATTTTAATGGATTCGAGCCCCTTATGGATAGGTACTAGATTGGATTCCATTTACACATATATCCTAGATACACATGAAATCAAGATTCAGATGGATACAGGGTTTAAAAAGTTTGTATATCCATATGGATTCAAGATAATTATGAATTATTGATTCACTTGGATAACTGATTCAGGGATCACAGGGATTTAAAAACACACATGTTTTCGACACAACCTGGATTGAAATTTTAATGGATTCGAGCCCCTTATGGATAGGTACTAGATTGGATTCCATATTCACATAGATCATAGATTCACATGAAATCAAGATTCAGATGGATAAAGGGTTTAAATAGTTTGTATATCCATATGGATTCAAGATAATTATGAATTATTGATTTACTTGCATAACTGATTCAGCTGGATTACATGGATTTAAAAACACACATGTTTTCGACACAACCTGGAATCGAAATTTTAATGGATTCGAGCCCCTTATGGATAGGTATTAGATTGGATTCCATTTTCACATAGATCCTAGATTCACATGAAATCAAGATTCAGATGGATACAGGGTTTAAATAGTTTGTATATCCATATGGATTCAAGATAATTATGAATTATTGATTCACTTGGATAACTTATTCCGCTGGATTGAGGGACACGTGGATTTAAAAACACACAGGTTTTCGACACAACCTGGAATCGAAATTTTTATGGATTCGAGCCCCTTATGGATAGGTATTAGATTGGATTCCATTTTCACATAGATCCTAGATTCAAATGAAATCAAGATTCAGATGGATACAGGGTTTAAATAGTTTGTATATCCATATGGATTCAAGATAATTATGAATTATTGATTCACTTGGATAACTGATTCAGCTGGATTGAGGGATCACGTGGATTTAAAAACACACATGTTTTCGACACAACCTGGAATCGAAATTTTAATGGATTCGAGCCCCTTATGGATAGGTACTAGATTGGATTCCATTTTCACATAGATCCTAGATTCACATGAAATCAAGATTCAGATGGATACAGGGTTTGAATAGTTTGTATATCCATATGGATTCAAGATAATTATGAATTATTGATTCACTTGGATAACTGATTCAGCTGGATTGAGGGATCACGTGGATTTAAAAACACACATGTTTTCGACACAACCTGGAATCGAAATTTTAATGGATTCGACCCCCTTATGGATAGGTATTAGATTGGATTCCATATTCACATAGATCCTAGATTCTCATGAAATCAAGATTCTGATGGATACAGGGTTTAAATAGTTTGTATATCCATATGGATTCAAGATAATTATGAATTATTGATTCACTTGGATAACTGATTCAGCTGGATTGAGGGATCATGTTGATTTAAAAACACACATGTTTTCGACACAACCTGGAATCGAAATTTTAATGGATTCAAGCCCCTTATGGATAGGTATTAGATTGGATTCCATTTTCACATAGATCCTAGATTCACATGAAATCAAGATTCAGATGGATACAGGGTTTGAATAGTTTGTATATCCATATGGATTCAAGATAATTATGAATTATTGATTCACTTGGATAACTGATTCATCTGGATTGAGGGATCACGTGGATTTAAAAACGCACATGTTTTCGACACAACCTGGAATCGAAATTTTAATGGATTCGAGCCCCTTATGGATAGGTACTAGATTGGATTCCATTTTCACATAGATCCTAGATTCAAATGAAATCAAGATTCAGATGGATACAGGGTTTAAAAAGTTTGTATATCCATATGGATTCAAGATAATTATGAATTATTGATTCACTTGGTTAGCTGATTCAGCTGGATCACATGGATTTAAAAACACACATGTTTTCGACACAACCTGGAATCGAAATTTTAATGGATTCAAGCCCCTTATGGATAGGTATTAGATTGGATACCATTTTCACATAGATCCTAGATTCACATGAAATCAAGATTCAGATGGATACAGGGTTTGAATAGTTTGTATATCCATATGGATTCAAGATAATTATGAATTATTGATTCACTTGTATAACTGATTCAGCTGGATTGAGGGATCACGTGGATTTAAAAACACACATGTTTTCGACACAACTTGGAATCGAAATTTTAATGGATTCAAGCCCCTTATGGATAGGTATTAGATTGGATTCCATATTCACATAGATCCTAGATTCACATGAAATCAAGATTCAGATGGATACAGGGTTTAAATAGTTTGTATATGCATATGGATTCAAGATAATTATGAATTATTGATTCACTTGGATAACTGATTCCGCTGGATTGAGGGATCATGTGGATTTAAAAACACACATGTTTTCGACAGAACCTGGAATCGAAATTTTAATGGATTCGAGCCCCTTATGGATAGGTACTAGATTGGATTCCATTTTCACATAGATCCTAGATTCAAATGAAATCAAGATTCAGATGGATACAGGGTTTAAAAAGTTTGTATATCCATATGGATTCAAGATAATTATGAATTATTGATTCACTTGGTTAGCTGATTCAGCTGGATCACATGGATTTAAAAACACACATGTTTTCGACACAACCTGGAATCGAAATTTTAATGGATTCGAGCCCCTTATGGATAGGTATTAGATTGGATTCCATTTTCACATAGATCCTAGATTCACATGAAATCAAGATTCAGATGGATACAGGGTTTAAATAGTTTGTATATCCATATGGATTCAAGATAATTATGAATTATTGATTCACTTGGATAACTCATTCCGCTGGATTGAGGGATCACGTGGATTTAAAAACACACATGTTTTCGACACAACCTGGAATCGAAATTTTAATGGATTCGAGCCCCTTATGGATAGGTATTACATTGGATTCCATATTCACATAGATCCTAGATTCAAGTGAAATCAAGATTCAGATGGATACAGGGTTTAAAAAGTTTGTATATCCATATGGATTCAAGATAATTATGAATTATTGATTCACTTGGTTAGCTGATTCAGCTGGATCACATGGATTTAAAAACACACATGTTTTCGACACAACCTGGAATCGAAATTTTTATGGATTCGAGCCCCTTATGGATAGGTATTAGATTGGATTCCATTTTCACATAGATCCTAGATTCAAATGAAATCAAGATTCAGATGGATACAGGGTTTAAATAGTTTGTATATCCATATGGATTCAAGATAATTATGAATTATTGATTCACTTGGATAACTCATTCCGCTGGATTGAGGGATCACGTGGATTTAAAAACACACATGTTTTCGACACAACCTGGAATCGAAATTTTAATGGATTCAAGCCCCTTATGGATAGGTATTAGATTGGATTCCATATTCACATAGATCCTAGATTCAAATGAAATCAAGATTCAGATGGATACAGGGTTTAAATAGTTTGTATATCCATATGGATTCAAGATAATTATGAATTATTGATTCACTTGGTTAGCTGATTCAGCTGGATCACATGGATTTAAAAACACACATGTTTTCGACACAACCTGGAATCGAAATTTTTATGGATTCGAGCCCCTTATGGATAGGTATTAGATTGGATTCCATTTTCACATAGATCCTAGATTCAAATGAAATCAAGATTCAGATGGATACAGGGTTTAAAAAGTTTGTATATCCATATGGATTCAAGATAATTATGAATTATTGATTCACTTGGTTAGCTGATTCAGCTGGATCACATGGATTTAAAAACACACATGTTTTCGACACAACCTGGAATCGAAATTTTAATGGATTCGAGCCCCTTATGGATAGGTATTAGATTGGATTCCATATTCACATAGATCCTAGATTCACATGAAATAAAGATTCAGATGGATACAGGGTTTGAATAGTTTGTATATCCATATGGATTCAAGATAATTATGAATTATTGATTCACTTGGATAACTCATTCCGCTGGATTGAGGGATCACGTGGATTTAAAAACACACATGTTTTCGACACAACCTGGAATCGAAATTTTAATGGATTCAAGCCCCTTATGGATAGGTATTAGATTGGATTCCATATTCACATAGATCCTAGATTCACATGAAATCAAGATTCAGATGGATACAGGGTTTGAATAGTTTGTATATCCATATGGATTCAAGATAATTATGAATTATTGATTCACTTGGATAACTGATTCAGCTGGATTGAGGGATCACGTGGATTTAAAAACACACAAGTTTTCGACACAACCTGGAATCGAAATTTTAATGGATTCGAGCCCCTTATGGATAGGTATTAGATTGGATTCCATATTCACATAGATCCTAGATTCACATGAAATAAAGATTCAGATGGATACAGGGTTTAAATAGTTTGTATATCCATATGGATTCAAGATAATTATGAATTATTGATTCACTTGGATAACTGATTCAGCTGGATTGAGGGATCACGTGGATTTAAAAACGCACATGTTTTCGACACAACCTGGAATCGAAATTTTAATGGATTCGAGCCCCTTATGGATAGGTATTAGATTGGATTCCATATTCACATAGATCCTAGATTCACATGAAATCAAGATTCAGATGGATACAGGGTTTAAATAGTTTGTATATCCATATGGATTCAAGATAATTATGAATTATTGATTCACTTGGATAACTGATTCAGCTGGATTGAGGGATCACGTGGATTTAAAAACGCACATGTTTTCGACACAACCTGGAATCGAAATTTTAATGGATTCGAGCCCCTTATGGATAGGTATTAGATTGGATTCCATATTCACATAGATCCTAGATTCACATGAAATCAAGATTCAGATGGATACAGGGTTTAAATAGTTTGTATATCCATATGGATTCAAGATAATTATGAATTATTGATTCACTTGGATAACTGATTCAGCTGGATTGAGGGATCATGTGGATTTAAAAACACACATGTTTTCGACACAACCTGGAATCGAAATTTTAATGGATTCGAGCCCCTTATGGATAGGTACTAGATTGGATTCCATTTTCACATAGATCCTAGATTCACATGAAATCAAGATTCAGATGGATACAGGGTTTAAATAGTTTGTATATCCATATGGATTCAAGATAATTATGAATTATTGATTCACTTGGATAACTGATTCCGCTGGATTGAGGGATCATGTGGATTTAAAAACACACATGTTTTCGACACAACCTGGAATCGAAATTTTAATGGATTCGAGCCCCTTATGGATAGGTACTAGATTGGATTCCATTTTCACATAGATCCTAGATTCACATGAAATCAAGATTCAGATGGATACAGGGTTTAAATAGTTTGTATATCCATATGGATTCAAGATAATTATGAATTATTGATTCACTTGGATAACTGATTCAGCTGGATTGAGGGATCACGTGGATTTAAAAACACACATGTTTTCGACACAACCTGGAATCGAAATTTTAATGGATTCGAGCCCCTTATGGATAGGTATTAGATTGGATTCCATATTCACATAGATCCTAGATTCACATGAAATCAAGATTCAGATGGATACAGGGTTTAAATAGTTTGTATATCCATATGGATTCAAGATAATTATGAATTATTGATTCACTTGGATAACTGATTCAGCTGGATTGAGGGATCACGTGGATTTAAAAACACACATGTTTTCGACACAACCTGGAATCGAAATTTTAATGGATTCGAGCCCCTTATGGATAGGTACTAGATTGGATTCCATTTTCACATAGATCCTAGATTCACATGAAATCAAGATTCAGATGGATACAGGGTTTAAATAGTTTGTATATCCATATGGATTCAAGATAATTATGAATTATTGATTCACTTGGATAACTGATTCCGCTGGATTGAGGGATCATGTGGATTTAAAAACACACATGTTTTCGACACAACCTGGAATCGAAATTTTAATGGATTCGAGCCCCTTATGGATAGGTACTAGATTGGATTCCATTTTCACATAGATCCTAGATTCACATGAAATCAAGATTCAGATGGATACAGGGTTTAAATAGTTTGTATATCCATATGGATTCAAGATAATTATGAATTATTGATTCACTTGGATAACTGATTCAGCTGGATTGAGGGATCACGTGGATTTAAAAACACACATGTTTTCGACACAACCTGGAATCGAAATTTTAATGGATTCGAGCCCCTTATGGATAGGTATTAGATTGGATTCCATATTCACATAGATCCTAGATTCACATGAAATCAAGATTCAGATGGATACAGGGTTTAAAAAGTTTGTATATCCATATGGATTCAAGATAATTATGAATTATTGATTCACTTGGTTAGCTGATTCAGCTGGATCACATGGATTTAAAAACACACATGTTTTCGACACAACCTGGAATCGAAATTTTAATGGATTCGAGCCCCTTATGGATAGGTATTAGATTGGATTCCATATTCACATAGATCCTAGATTCACATGAAATCAAGATTCAGATGGATACAGGGTTTAAAAAGTTTGTATATCCATATGGATTCAAGATAATTATGAATTATTGATTCACTTGGTTAGCTGATTCAGCTGGATCACATGGATTTAAAAACACACATGTTTTCGACACAACCTGGAATCGAAATTTTAATGGATTCGAGCCCCTTATGGATAGGTATTAGATTGGATTCCATTTTCACATAGATCCTAGATTCACATGAAATCAAGATTCAGATGGATACAGGGTTTAAAAAGTTTGTATATCCATATGGATTCAAGATAATTATGAATTATTGATTCACTTGGTTAGCTGATTCAGCTGGATCACATGGATTTAAAAACACACATGTTTTCGACACAACCTGGAATCGAAATTTTAATGGATTCGAGCCCCTTATGGATAGGTATTAGATTGGATTCCATTTTCACATAGATCCTAGATTCACATGAAATCAAGATTCAGATGGATACAGGGTTTAAATAGTTTGTATATCCATATGGATTCAAGATAATTATGAATTATTGATTCACTTGGTTAGCTGATTCAGCTGGATCACATGGATTTAAAAACACACATGTTTTCGACACAACCTGGAATCGAAATTTTAATGGATTCGAGCCCCTTATGGATAGGTACTAGATTGGATTCCATTTTCACATAGATCCTAGATTCACATGAAATCAAGATTCAGATGGATACAGGGTTTAAAAAGTTTGTATATCCATATGGATTCAAGATAATTATGAATTATTGATTCACTTGGTTAGCTGATTCAGCTGGATCACATGGATTTAAAAACACACATGTTTTCGACACAACCTGGAATCGAAATTTTAATGGATTCGAGCCCCTTATGGATAGGTACTAGATTGGATTCCATTTTCACATAGATCCTAGATTCACATGAAATCAAGATTCAGATGGATACAGGGTTTAAATAGTTTGTATATCCATATTGATTCAAGATAATTATGAATTATTGATTCACTTGGATAACTCATTCCGCTGGATTGAGGGATCACGTGGATTTAAAAACACACATGTTTTCGACACAACCTGGAATCGAAATTTTTATGGATTCGAGCCCCTTATGGATAGGTATTAGATTGGATTCCATATTCACATAGATCCTAGATTCACATGAAATCAAGATTCAGATGGATACAGGGTTTAAATAGTTTGTATATCCATATGGATTCAAGATAATTATGAATTATTGATTCACTTGGATAACTGATTCAGCTGGATTGAGGGATCACGTGGATTTAAAAACACACATGTTTTCGACACAACCTGGAATCGAAATTTTAATGGATTCGAGCCCCTTATGGATAGGTACTAGATTGGATTCCATTTTCACATAGATCCTAGATTCACATGAAATCAAGATTCAGATGGATACAGGGTTTAAATAGTTTGTATATCCATATGGATTCAAGATAATTATGAATTATTGATTCACTTGGATAACTGATTCCGCTGGATTGAGGGATCATGTGGATTTAAAAACACACATGTTTTCGACACAACCTGGAATCGAAATTTTAATGGATTCGAGCCCCTTATGGATAGGTACTAGATTGGATTCCATTTTCACATAGATCCTAGATTCACATGAAATCAAGATTCAGATGGATACAGGGTTTAAATAGTTTGTATATCCATATGGATTCAAGATAATTATGAATTATTGATTCACTTGGATAACTGATTCAGCTGGATTGAGGGATCACGTGGATTTAAAAACACACATGTTTTCGACACAACCTGGAATCGAAATTTTAATGGATTCGAGCCCCTTATGGATAGGTATTAGATTGGATTCCATATTCACATAGATCCTAGATTCACATGAAATCAAGATTCAGATGGATACAGGGTTTAAATAGTTTGTATATCCATATGGATTCAAGATAATTATGAATTATTGATTCACTTGGATAACTGATTCAGCTGGATTGAGGGATCACGTGGATTTAAAAACACACATGTTTTCGACACAACCTGGAATCGAAATTTTAATGGATTCGAGCCCCTTATGGATAGGTACTAGATTGGATTCCATTTTCACATAGATCCTAGATTCACATGAAATCAAGATTCAGATGGATACAGGGTTTAAATAGTTTGTATATCCATATGGATTCAAGATAATTATGAATTATTGATTCACTTGGATAACTGATTCCGCTGGATTGAGGGATCATGTGGATTTAAAAACACACATGTTTTCGACACAACCTGGAATCGAAATTTTAATGGATTCGAGCCCCTTATGGATAGGTACTAGATTGGATTCCATTTTCACATAGATCCTAGATTCACATGAAATCAAGATTCAGATGGATACAGGGTTTAAATAGTTTGTATATCCATATGGATTCAAGATAATTATGAATTATTGATTCACTTGGATAACTGATTCAGCTGGATTGAGGGATCACGTGGATTTAAAAACACACATGTTTTCGACACAACCTGGAATCGAAATTTTAATGGATTCGAGCCCCTTATGGATAGGTATTAGATTGGATTCCATTTACACATATATCCTAGATACACATGAAATCAAGATTCAGATGGATACAGGGTTTAAAAAGTTTGTATATCCATATGGATTCAAGATAATTATGAATTATTGATTCACTTGGTTAGCTGATTCAGCTGGATCACATGGATTTAAAAACACACATGTTTTCGACACAACCTGGAATCGAAATTTTAATGGATTCGAGCCCCTTATGGATAGGTATTAGATTGGATTCCATATTCACATAGATCCTAGATTCACATGAAATCAAGATTCAGATGGATACAGGGTTTAAAAAGTTTGTATATCCATATGGATTCAAGATAATTATGAATTATTGATTCACTTGGTTAGCTGATTCAGCTGGATCACATGGATTTAAAAACACACATGTTTTCGACACAACCTGGAATCGAAATTTTAATGGATTCGAGCCCCTTATGGATAGGTATTAGATTGGATTCCATTTTCACATAGATCCTAGATTCACATGAAATCAAGATTCAGATGGATACAGGGTTTAAAAAGTTTGTATATCCATATGGATTCAAGATAATTATGAATTATTGATTCACTTGGTTAGCTGATTCAGCTGGATCACATGGATTTAAAAACACACATGTTTTCGACACAACCTGGAATCGAAATTTTAATGGATTCGAGCCCCTTATGGATAGGTATTAGATTGGATTCCATTTTCACATAGATCCTAGATTCAAATGAAATCAAGATTCAGATGGATACAGGGTTTAAAAAGTTTGTATATCCATATGGATTCAAGATAATTATGAATTATTGATTCACTTGGTTAGCTGATTCAGCTGGATCACATGGATTTAAAAACACACATGTTTTCGACACAACCTGGAATCGAAATTTTAATGGATTCGAGCCCCTTATGGATAGGTACTAGATTGGATTCCATTTTCACATAGATCCTAGATTCACATGAAATCAAGATTCAGATGGATACAGGGTTTAAATAGTTTGTATATCCATATTGATTCAAGATAATTATGAATTATTGATTCACTTGGATAACTCATTCCGCTGGATTGAGGGATCACGTGGATTTAAAAACACACATGTTTTCGACACAACCTGGAATCGAAATTTTTATGGATTCGAGCCCCTTATGGATAGGTATTAGATTGGATTCCATTTTCACATAGATCCTAGATTCAAATGAAATCAAGATTCAGATGGATACAGGGTTTAAATAGTTTGTATATCCATATGGATTCAAGATAATTATGAATTATTGATTCACTTGGATAACTTATTCCGCTGGATTGAGGGACACGTGGATTTAAAAACACACATGTTTTCGACACAACCTGGAATCGAAATTTTTATGGATTCGAGCCCCTTATGGATAGGTATTAGATTGGATTCCATTTTCACATAGATCCTAGATTCAAATGAAATCAAGATTCAGATGGATACAGGGTTTAAATAGTTTGTATATCCATATGGATTCAAGATAATTATGAATTATTGATTCACTTGGATAACTGATTCAGCTGGATTGAGGGATCACGTGGATTTAAAAACACACATGTTTTCGACACAACCTGGAATCGAAATTTTTATGGATTCGAGCCCCTTATGGATAGGTATTAGATTGGATTCCATTTACACATATATCCTAGATACACATGAAATCAAGATTCAGATGGATACAGGGTTTAAATAGTTTGTATATCCATATGGATTCAAGATAATTATGAATTATTGATTCACTTGGATAACTGATTCAGCTGGATTGAGGGACACGTGGATTTAAAAACACACATGTTTTCGACACAACCTGGAATCGAAATTTTTATGGATTCGAGCCCCTTATGGATAGGTATTAGATTGGATTCCATTTTCACATAGATCCTAGATTCACATGAAATCAAGATTCAGATGGATACAGGGTTTAAATAGTTTGTATATCCATATGGATTCAAGATAATTATGAATTATTGATTCACTTGGATAACTGATTCAGCTGGATTGAGGGACACGTGGATTTAAAAACACACATGTTTTCGACACAACCTGGAATCGAAATTTTTATGGATTCGAGCCCCTTATGGATAGGTATTAGATTGGATTCCATTTTCACATAGATCCTAGATTCACATGAAATCAAGATTCTGATGGATACAGGGTTTAAATAGTTTGTATATCCATATGGATTCAAGATAATTATGAATTATTGATTCACTTGGATAACTTATTCCGCTGGATTGAGGGACACGTGGATTTAAAAACACACATGTTTTCGACACAACCTGGAATCGAAATTTTTATGGATTCGAGCCCCTTATGGATAGGTATTAGATTGGATTCCATTTTCACATAGATCCTAGATTCAAATGAAATCAAGATTCAGATGGATACAGGGTTTAAATAGTTTGTATATCCATATGGATTCAAGATAATTATGAATTATTGATTCACTTGGATAACTTATTCCGCTGGATTGAGGGACACGTGGATTTAAAAACACACATGTTTTCGACACAACCTGGAATCGAAATTTTTATGGATTCGAGCCCCTTATGGATAGGTATTAGATTGGATTCCATTTTCACATAGATCCTAGATTCAAATGAAATCAAGATTCAGATGGATACAGGGTTTAAATAGTTTGTATATCCATATGGATTCAAGATAATTATGAATTATTGATTCACTTGGATAACTGATTCAGCTGGATTGAGGGATCACGTGGATTTAAAAACACACATGTTTTCGACACAACCTGGAATCGAAATTTTTATGGATTCGAGCGCCTTATGGATAGGTATTAGATTGGATTCCATTTACACATATATCCTAGATACACATGAAATCAAGATTCAGATGGATACAGGGTTTAAATAGTTTGTATATCCATATGGATTCAAGATAATTATGAATTATTGATTCACTTGGATAACTGATTCAGCTGGATTGAGGGACACGTGGATTTAAAAACACACATGTTTTCGACACAACCTGGAATCGAAATTTTAATGGATTCGAGCCCCTTATGGATAGGTATTAGATTGGATTCCATATTCACATAGATCCTAGATTCACATGAAATCAAGATTCAGATGGATACAGGGTTTAAATAGTTTGTATATCCATATGGATTCAAGATAATTATGAATTATTGATTCACTTGGATAACTGATTCAGCTGGATTGAGGGATCACGTGGATTTAAAAACACACATGTTTTCGACACAACCTGGAATCGAAATTTTAATGGATTCGAGCCCCTTATGGATAGGTACTAGATTGGATTCCATTTTCACATAGATCCTAGATTCACATGAAATCAAGATTCAGATGGATACAGGGTTTAAATAGTTTGTATATCCATATGGATTCAAGATAATTATGAATTATTGATTCACTTGGTTAGCTGATTCCGCTGGATTGAGGGATCATGTGGATTTAAAAACACACATGTTTTCGACACAACCTGGAATCGAAATTTTAATGGATTCGAGCCCCTTATGGATAGGTATTAGATTGGATTCCATTTACACATATATCCTAGATACACATGAAATCAAGATTCAGATGGAGACAGGGTTTAAAAAGTTTGTATATCCATATGGATTCAAGATAATTATGAATTATTGATTCACTTGGTTAGCTGATTCAGCTGGATTGAGGGATCACGTGGATTTAAAAACGCACATGTTTTCGACACAACCTGGAATCGAAATTTTAATGGATTCGAGCCCCTTATGGATAGGTATTAGATTGGATTCCATATTCACATAGATCCTAGATTCACATGAAATCAAGATTCAGATGGATACAGGGTTTAAATAGTTTGTATATCCATATGGATTCAAGATAATTATGAATTATTGATTCACTTGGATAACTGATTCAGCTGGATTGAGGGATCACGTGGATTTAAAAACGCACATGTTTTCGACACAACCTGGAATCGAAATTTTAATGGATTCGAGCCCCTTATGGATAGGTATTAGATTGGATTCCATATTCACATAGATCCTAGATTCACATGAAATCAAGATTCAGATGGATACAGGGTTTAAATAGTTTGTATATCCATATGGATTCAAGATAATTATGAATTATTGATTCACTTGGATAACTGATTCAGCTGGATTGAGGGATCACGTGGATTTAAAAACACACATGTTTTCGACACAACCTGGAATCGAAATTTTAATGGATTCGAGCCCCTTAAGGATAGGTACTAGATTGGATTCCATTTTCACATAGATCCTAGATTCACATGAAATCAAGATTCAGATGGATACAGGGTTTAAATAGTTTGTATATCCATATGGATTCAAGATAATTATGAATTATTGATTCACTTGGATAACTGATTCCGCTGGATTGAGGGATCATGTGGATTTAAAAACACACATGTTTTCGACACAACCTGGAATCGAAATTTTAATGGATTCGAGCCCCTTATGGATAGGTACTAGATTGGATTCCATTTTCACATAGATCCTAGATTCACATGAAATCAAGATTCAGATGGATACAGGGTTTAAATAGTTTGTATATCCATATGGATTCAAGATAATTATGAATTATTGATTCACTTGGATAACTGATTCAGCTGGATTGAGGGATCACGTGGATTTAAAAACACACATGTTTTCGACACAACCTGGAATCGAAATTTTAATGGATTCGAGCCCCTTATGGATAGGTACTAGATTGGATTCCATTTACACATATATCCTAGATACACATGAAATCAAGATTCAGATGGATACAGGGTTTAAAAAGTTTGTATATCCATATGGATTCAAGATAATTATGAATTATTGATTCACTTGGTTAGCTGATTCAGCTGGATCACATGGATTTAAAAACACACATGTTTTCGACACAACCTGGAATCGAAATTTTAATGGATTCGAGCCCCTTATGGATAGGTATTAGATTGGATTCCATATTCACATAGATCCTAGATTCACATGAAATCAAGATTCAGATGGATACAGGGTTTAAAAAGTTTGTATATCCATATGGATTCAAGATAATTATGAATTATTGATTCACTTGGTTAGCTGATTCAGCTGGATCACATGGATTTAAAAACACACATGTTTTCGACACAACCTGGAATCGAAATTTTAATGGATTCGAGCCCCTTATGGATAGGTATTAGATTGGATTCCATTTTCACATAGATCCTAGATTCACATGAAATCAAGATTCAGATGGATACAGGGTTTAAAAAGTTTGTATATCCATATGGATTCAAGATAATTATGAATTATTGATTCACTTGGATAACTGATTCAGCTGGATTGAGGGATCACGTGGATTTAAAAACGCACATGTTTTCGACACAACCTGGAATCGAAATTTTAATGGATTCGAGCCCCTTATGGATAGGTATTAGATTGGATTCCATTTACACATATATCCTAGATACACATGAAATCAAGATTCAGATGGATACAGGGTTTAAAAAGTTTGTATATCCATATGGATTCAAGATAATTATGAATTATTGATTCACTTGGTTAGCTGATTCAGCTGGATCACATGGATTTAAAAACGCACATGTTTTCGACACAACCTGGAATCGAAATTTTAATGGATTCGAGCCCCTTATGGATAGGTATTAGATTGGATTCCATTTTCACATAGATCCTAGATTCACATGAAATCAAGATTCAGATGGATACAGGGTTTAAAAAGTTTGTATATCCATATGGATTCAAGATAATTATGAATTATTGATTCACTTGGTTAGCTGATTCAGCTGGATCACATGGATTTAAAAACACACATGTTTTCGACACAACCTGGAATCGAAATTTTAATGGATTCGAGCCCCTTATGGATAGGTATTAGATTGGATTCCATTTTCACATAGATCCTAGATTCAAATGAAATCAAGATTCAGATGGATACAGGGTTTAAAAAGTTTGTATATCCATATGGATTCAAGATAATTATGAATTATTGATTCACTTGGTTAGCTGATTCAGCTGGATCACATGGATTTAAAAACACACATGTTTTCGACACAACCTGGAATCGAAATTTTAATGGATTCGAGCCCCTTATGGATAGGTACTAGATTGGATTCCATTTTCACATAGATCCTAGATTCACATGAAATCAAGATTCAGATGGATACAGGGTTTAAATAGTTTGTATATCCATATTGATTCAAGATAATTATGAATTATTGATTCACTTGGATAACTCATTCCGCTGGATTGAGGGATCACGTGGATTTAAAAACACACATGTTTTCGACACAACCTGGAATCGAAATTTTTATGGATTCGAGCCCCTTATGGATAGGTATTAGATTGGATTCCATTTTCACATAGATCCTAGATTCAAATGAAATCAAGATTCAGATGGATACAGGGTTTAAATAGTTTGTATATCCATATGGATTCAAGATAATTATGAATTATTGATTCACTTGGATAACTTATTCCGCTGGATTGAGGGACACGTGGATTTAAAAACACACATGTTTTCGACACAACCTGGAATCGAAATTTTTATGGATTCGAGCCCCTTATGGATAGGTATTAGATTGGATTCCATTTTCACATAGATCCTAGATTCAAATGAAATCAAGATTCAGATGGATACAGGGTTTAAATAGTTTGTATATCCATATGGATTCAAGATAATTATGAATTATTGATTCACTTGGATAACTGATTCAGCTGGATTGAGGGATCACGTGGATTTAAAAACACACATGTTTTCGACACAACCTGGAATCGAAATTTTTATGGATTCGAGCCCCTTATGGATAGGTATTAGATTGGATTCCATTTACACATATATCCTAGATACACATGAAATCAAGATTCAGATGGATACAGGGTTTAAATAGTTTGTATATCCATATGGATTCAAGATAATTATGAATTATTGATTCACTTGGATAACTGATTCAGCTGGATTGAGGGACACGTGGATTTAAAAACACACATGTTTTCGACACAACCTGGAATCGAAATTTTTATGGATTCGAGCCCCTTATGGATAGGTATTAGATTGGATTCCATTTTCACATAGATCCTAGATTCACATGAAATCAAGATTCAGATGGATACAGGGTTTAAATAGTTTGTATATCCATATGGATTCAAGATAATTATGAATTATTGATTCACTTGGATAACTGATTCAGCTGGATTGAGGGACACGTGGATTTAAAAACACACATGTTTTCGACACAACCTGGAATCGAAATTTTTATGGATTCGAGCCCCTTATGGATAGGTATTAGATTGGATTCCATTTTCACATAGATCCTAGATTCACATGAAATCAAGATTCTGATGGATACAGGGTTTAAATAGTTTGTATATCCATATGGATTCAAGATAATTATGAATTATTGATTCACTTGGATAACTTATTCCGCTGGATTGAGGGACACGTGGATTTAAAAACACACATGTTTTCGACACAACCTGGAATCGAAATTTTTATGGATTCGAGCCCCTTATGGATAGGTATTAGATTGGATTCCATTTTCACATAGATCCTAGATTCAAATGAAATCAAGATTCAGATGGATACAGGGTTTAAATAGTTTGTATATCCATATGGATTCAAGATAATTATGAATTATTGATTCACTTGGATAACTTATTCCGCTGGATTGAGGGACACGTGGATTTAAAAACACACATGTTTTCGACACAACCTGGAATCGAAATTTTTATGGATTCGAGCCCCTTATGGATAGGTATTAGATTGGATTCCATTTTCACATAGATCCTAGATTCAAATGAAATCAAGATTCAGATGGATACAGGGTTTAAATAGTTTGTATATCCATATGGATTCAAGATAATTATGAATTATTGATTCACTTGGATAACTGATTCAGCTGGATTGAGGGATCACGTGGATTTAAAAACACACATGTTTTCGACACAACCTGGAATCGAAATTTTTATGGATTCGAGCGCCTTATGGATAGGTATTAGATTGGATTCCATTTACACATATATCCTAGATACACATGAAATCAAGATTCAGATGGATACAGGGTTTAAATAGTTTGTATATCCATATGGATTCAAGATAATTATGAATTATTGATTCACTTGGTTAACTGATTCAGCTGGATTGAGGGACACGTGGATTTAAAAACACACATGTTTTCGACACAACCTGGAATCGAAATTTTTATGGATTCGAGCCCCTTATGGATAGGTATTAGATTGGATTCCATTTTCACATAGATCCTAGATTCACATGAAATCAAGATTCAGATGGATACAGGGTTTAAATAGTTTGTATATCCATATGGATTCAAGATAATTATGAATTATTGATTCACTTGGATAACTGATTCAGCTGGATTGAGGGACACGTGGATTTAAAAACACACAGGTTTTCGACACAACTTGGAATCGAAATTTAAATGGATTTGAGCCCCTTATGGATAGGTATTAGATTGGATTCCATATTCACATAGATCCTAGATTCAAATGAAATCAAGATTCAGATGGATACAGGGTTTAAATAGTTTGTATATCCATATGGATTCAAGATAATTATGAATTATTGATTCACTTGGATAACTGATTCAGCTGGATTGAGGGATCACGTGGATTTAAAAACACACATGTTTTCGACACAACCTGGAATCGAAATTTTTATGGATTCGAGCCCCTTATGGATAGGTATTAGATTGGATTCCATTTACACATATATCCTAGATACACATGAAATCAAGATTCAGATGGATACAGGGTTTAAATAGTTTGTATATCCATATGGATTCAAGATAATTATGAATTATTGATTCACTTGGATAACTGATTCAGCTGGATTGAGGGACACGTGGATTTAAAAACACACATGTTTTCGACACAACCTGGAATCGAAATTTTTATGGATTCGAGCCCCTTATGGATAGGTATTAGATTGGATTCCATTTTCACATAGATCCTAGATTCACATGAAATCAAGATTCAGATGGATACAGGGTTTAAATAGTTTGTATATGCATATGGATTCAAGATAATTATGAATTATTGATTCACTTGGATAACTGATTCCGCTGGATTGAGGGATCACGTGGATTTAAAAACACACATGTTTTCGACACAACCTGGAATCGAAATTTTAATGGATTCGAGCCCCTTATGGATAGGTATTAGATTGGATTCCATATTCACATAGATCCTAGATTCACATGAAATCAAGATTCAGATGGATACAGGGTTTAAATAGTTTGTATATGCATATGGATTCAAGATAATTATGAATTATTGATTCACTTGGATAACTGATTCCGCTGGATTGAGGGATCACGTGGATTTAAAAACACACATGTTTTCGACACAACCTGGAATTGAAATTTTAATGGATTCGAGCCCCTTATGGATAGGTACTAGATTGGATTCCATTTTCACATAGATCCTAGATTCACATGAAATCAAGATTCAGATGGATAAAGGGTTTAAATAGTTTGTATATCCATATGGATTCAAGATAATTATGAATTATTGATTCACTTGGATAACTGATTCAGCTGGATTGAGGGATCACGTGGATTTAAAAACGCACATGTTTTCGACACAACCTGGAATCGAAATTTTAATGGATTCGAGCCCCTTATGGATAGGTACTAGATTGGATTCCATTTTCACATAGATCCTAGATTCACATGAAATCAAGATTCAGATGGATAAAGGGTTTAAATAGTTTGTATATCCATATGGATTCAAGATAATTATGAATTATTGATTCACTTGGATAACTGATTCAGCTGGATTGAGGGATCACGTTGATTTAAAAACGCACATGTTTTCGACACAACCTGGAATCGAAATTTTAATGGATTCGACCCCCTTATGGATAGGTATTAGATTGGATTCCATATTCACATAGATCCTAGATTCACATGAAATCAAGATTCAGATGGAGACAGGGTTTAAATTGTTTGTATATCCATATGGATTCAAGATAATTATGAATTATTGATTCCCTGGAAATAATTGACGTGCCTTATATCATGTATATAACTCAATATGTAAAATCTTCTCTAGGCAAATAAAGAGTATTATTATTATTAACTTCACATTAGAAATTACGTCACCGAAAGAGTCCTTTCCTCAGCATCATAAGCTCCGTTAGTTGTCACACTGTCAGCTAAAGCATCTCCCACAACAGCACTTTCAAGACGTTGTTCCCTCAGTGATGGCACCACCCTGGTCTACTTCGAAGCGGAAAAGTAAGGGACATCAGGGAAGACCCTTGGGATATGGCACCATCCTTCATTTTTGGCCAGTCATTAGATTTCCTGACTTCTCATCGAGGCATGAGCTTTTAACTACCACATCTTCAAACAGGCAATACCGGACGAACACCTTAAAATAGAGATAATTTCATTACACAGACAAACAACTGTATTTCAAGTGAAGATTACCTTCGTCCGATACGGATGTCGCAAAAAAAGGCTTAAAGGCCTGGTTACACGGTGCATTAACCCGTACGGGTTAATGTCTAAATGTATGAACGCGAGAATGAACGGAAAAATTCACCGTGTAACCACCCCAAAATGTACAAATGCATGAACGCGTGAACGGAAAATAGAACATGTTCTAATTTCGTTCATGCATTCGCACAAGTTGATAACAGAGCCACCTGGTGGGAAACGACACATTTAGTTGTCATCTGCAGGGCTATTCCACGGCCGTCTTGGCTATTCAGTAACTCTTTACGCGTATTTGTTCATTTGTACTGTATCGTAAGTGCTTGAATCCTACCACAAACTCACCATTTGCATCTACACTAATATTTGCATAGATTATCCTTGTATGTATGCCGGACATACCAAGTTTATGCCTATGGTATCTTATTGGTTGTATTATGCCGGAACAAAACAATCGATGAGGTTGTCACAGAGTTTTCAATACGACATTTGTGAAATACAACGGCAATCATACGACTTATAGAACACATTTAAACATAATTAATATCATACGAATTAACGACAATTCTACCTTTTATACGTCCGAGGTGGGAATGCGCTGGCTCACCACAAAAATACGACTCACATTACGCAAGTTCATAAATCGGCAAGACCTCTAAACCAACATCTTTTCCATCAACAGCAAATATCTTCTTAACTTTATAACCGTCCCGGACAAAAGTAGAACAAAGTATTAAAAATATCTACTCTCATACATCATCTACACTCAGTGAAACAGGTGACAGAAAAATGTCTAGTGAACACGGCTTAAAAACAAGATGCGTCTACAAATTTTCAGCCTAAGTATTAACTTTGATAACGGTTTGAAATAAATAGAGTACTATTGAGATATAGCATTAAGCGAGCGTTAACGATAAATATTAAATATAAATAAATATTACTGGCACGAAATGAAACAACATCGGCAACTACAATGAAAACCACTGTTTACACGGCAGCGCAAATATATTACCAGTATGTGTAATTTCCTGGTCCTACAGGAAACAACGAAAAGGGAATTATTTTCTGGTAGGTATCGTCTGCTTCCTACCTAATGATACTGTTTTCACATTTAAATTTTGCGCACTGTAAAGGGAATAAACAAAAACTAAACGCCTCGCGTTACGAGAAAATGTGTGAAAACTTGTGCGAACGCATGTACCGCATACATGGGACACTCAATACTAAAAAACGGGACCAGCGTTTGTAGCGCCACTGTGGGCGGAAGGGAACTATCAGCAGTAGAGCGATTTAGCCCCGCCCCCTTTCGTAGTGCAAGATGCCTACTTTATAGGATACCTCAATTGCCGCGTATTTCGAAAGGGAAAATGAGAACACAAAATAACATGTACTTGTTTTATTGCTCAAAAATCACATATCATGTAGTTACAAGCAGGATATCAGAAATAAACCACAAAACATGAAAGCAAACATCCAAATCATGTCGTAACACATGCAAAGTTAAAATGCGGTACAATGAAATCGAGTTAAATTTTAAGAATAACAGTAGTTCATTATACATCCCATAAAGTACAATACTAAGTTTTATCCTAGCGCATCATGAATTTAAGCGCTAATATGAATAAGACTTCTACACCAAATACAAGTAACAGTTAGTAACATTCTTTAGGAAAGTTACATATTACAATACCACCCATAAAATATCACGTATTAAAGTCAGTTATAATTATGGAAGGCCATAAAAGCATATGGATGTTTAAATACAAGGAGGTTTCAGTGTTGGAAAGTCACATCATAACACTCATTACCATTCATAAAAAATACTTTTGAATTAGGCTTATCATGAAAGCCATCAAAGCGTGGATATTTAAATACAAGAAGATTTCAGTTTTGCAAAGTGGTATTTTGATAACACTTTAAACTTACAAGGTAAGTAGCATTCGAAGGAAGGCTTATAACAATAGCATCACAAAGTGGTTGTGAAAACACAACATGCAGGCTTCAGTGTTATCAGCACCAATACTAACTCCTAACATTATAAATCACCAAGTGAACCAGGGATGGCCAACCTATATGACAAATGTAACTGTTGTAAGCCATTTAATTACAAAAATGTAATTATAAATACTGGCAAAATCCGTCAGTACTCGTCAATTACCACGAGTAAATGGTGAATTATATTGGTTATCGATCATTTTCACCAGTAATAGGTGTATGTTTAAAGATAACTGATTATCTGTACAAGTTTTTTAAAAATTAGTTAATTCTTCTGTATTGATCAGTTTTTAGGTTCAATTTAGTACCACCACTAAAAATAGATTTATTAATGATATTAGATTGGCCACCCATGTTCAAAATTTATAATCCTAAGGAATGTGTCGATGCCTAAAGTTATTGATTCTCGATACCGATACCAAGTATAGGAATCAATGGTATTGAGAATCGACACATCCCTAATCGTAATCCTATGAAACAATTACTTGGGGTAGGACTTGTGAACTACATCTATGACCCACTTGTTTTACATTAGAAATTTAAATTAAATGAAACACAGATATACTCATGATACAAATGATAATAGAAAACCACTATTTTATGAAAAATGAAATATATTGAAAACAAATAACCTTTCAATGAAATTGAAATCAAAGTGGAAGCAGAAGCACGACTTGGAAGCACGTTCGAGCATCATATCGAAACCCATAGCTTCGAATGCTCCCACACTTATTTTCAAGTGGATCTGGATTTAAATTCCTTGGGGTAAGGTTCTTAAATCCAATGCTGTGTAAAGTTTGCCAAAGGGCCTTAATATTACTTCCTAGTCCTACCCCAATTAATTAAAGAGGGAGTCCTACTCTCCTTCTGCCCATGAATGAACACTATTGACTGCAGGAGTTTCTGAGCCTCACCCCAAAATTGCACATGCTGAGATGAAGGAGACACTGCACACCGTAATGGCTTCCCAGCAGGTGGCTTCAGGGAATCACCATTTATGCTATCAAAAAGCCTGTCGAAGAAGTATAGGTGCTCAGCTGTCTCCCCGGCTTCGACTCCCAGATCTCCATTTGCAGCTGGAAAAATAGCATGGAAATTGCCATAAAAATAAGGGACATTGTTGTCTATCAAATAGATATGAGGAGAAAAGGTCTTATTTAGAGGCAGAGTTCAATTGCTACTTCATCATTACAATCCTGAATGCATGTGTGTGATAAAAATTTAATTTTATGGATTTTAAGAACATTTTGTAATTTAGCAGGCTTCCCCACTTTTTAACACAAACTAAAAACAAAACAGACTCAATAATAAACATATGTATTCAAATATCTGAATAATACTCACGCAAGAGAGAAGGTATATATCCCACTGGAGGTGGAAGGGACTTCTTTCATTATAACCTCTCTAGCGGCATCCAATGGGGAATCTAAGAGAAAAGGCAAATGGAAATTTAGCAGGCCTCCCCACTTTTTAAAACAGACTAAAAACCAAACAGACTAAATAATTAACTGATGTATTCAAATCACTGAATAATACTCACGCCAATGCCCGAGTAATATTAAAGGTTTCTTCTTGTGAGAGCTGGGGAGTAGTTTCACTAAATCAAGCCCGATATTAAAAATTGCATTCTTCACTTGATCTTGACGACATTTTTGAAAACTGTCTGCCTTTTCGTCAATTCCATATACTCCCGGCAGCCATGTAACTGCTCCAAATCGGATGGCGAATGTGATAGTCTGAAACGGTATAATGAATAATAAAGATTTCAATGACAATATTTTAGGTTCACGCTTAGTGAAAAGTACGGCCGAATTTCAACGAACCTAACATTGAAACAATACACTGGATCACTTACCTTGTTCACAAATATCTGGCCTCCTGAGATGCTCTCCCTGCTTGAATCCGCCGGCGACCGTTAACAACCGTTAACGCCGGTTCCACCACCCTCCTTCTCGGCCTCCCAAATTTGAACTGCCTGTTTGTATTACTGCGCATGCGCGAAATTTCCTTCCAAATTCCAAGAGAGCTCATGTAGTACCCTTCCATACGTGCCTACTGCCCTGGCGCTAGCGTCGCGGGGGCAACTTCGGGAAGGGGAGTGCGCCCTGTATGATGTACCGTGTAACCGCTCATTCATGCTCCTCGTTCACGCAAACGTCCATGAATTCAGACATGCAAACAGACACGCATTCATACATTAACCCGTACGGGTTAATGCACCGTGTAACCAGGCCTTAAATGATTCTCTGTGCACACAACGGTGGTTATAACTACCGTAAGTTTCAATGTCACTTCAGTAGATGTATCAATCTAATAAAAACTTGAAAGTCCTGCCAAATCACCAGCATAAAAATATGTATAAAGAATATGATATCTCTTAAATCACATCTCAGCTCTTACCATGCATGAAGACATCACCACAATGAATTTTAGTGGCAGGAAAGAAAAAACACAGAATTAAAATACAGATATTTTATATTTTCATTATTCAATCACAATAATAGTTGCCATTCTCTCTTGTTGCCATGAACTACTTTGCTGAAACAAATACTGTCATTCTCTTTTGATCAAAAATTATTTTAAGTGCATTGGCAGAAGCCATACTATCTTCAATAGTTACTCCAACGAATGTCTATTGTCACATCATCCACAGTCGATCGGTACCTTTAATTCAACACGAATTATCACCCCATCTTGTCGTGCAAGGCCACAGATTCTTTTCTGATATCACTCGATGTGAAGTGCAGCTCACACACCTAAATTAATAAATAAGAAAATAGCTACTAAATTACTGTCTTTCATTTTCAATTTAAGGCATTTCTGAACGAGAAATATATCTAATGACTTGGCTGGTAAATATAGAAGGTAACTATACATACCTCAATGATTTTTTATATAAAACTAGATACAAGCATAAGATAATTTGAGATGATGAAAGCCGGACACAGCTAAATTCCGGTTCATTGCACCACTCATGATTGTAAGAGAAAAACGCATATTTTCACTAACGGCGGTTCATCCACACTACTTAATAACATACACAATTTTCTGACGAGACTCGATGAATTCCTCATCATTGCTTTCCATCCAACTCATTAAGTGATCATTCAAAGAAAGTTAACAAAAATACTAGTCACTGTGTGGATATGTTACAAACACTGAATCCGCAATCATCTGACAAGAAAAAGATTTGTAAAAAAATTTCAATATCTCCTACCATCACCTGCTAAATACTTCCTAAAATCGATGCGACAGATTTTTTCTATGCTACATTCATCAATTATATTTATCGCTTCCTCAAGTACAGTCAGGAGAATACATTATATGTGTAATGTATTAATCATGAGTACAGACAGACAGCGATAGATACTAACAAAAAAATATCAGCTGAAAGACGATTTGCGCCTTTTGCATGACGTTTTATGAAACGATGAAACGGCCGTTATTCGCACTGTGTAAACGGGAAATTATGATCATACCATTGTGGTGTAAACGGGAAAGTATAGATGTGACCATGGTCGACACTTTTGTAGTGTATAGGATAGGCTAACTCTATACAAATTGCGCAGGATGCTATGGCCTGGGGTCCGGTGGATCGGCCTCTCAGCTGTTGACGTTGTGTGATGTAAATACGGATGGACCTCCGTTCACCCTCCCTAAAGTTAAGATAAAAACTACGGTAGGGTTGAGTTATTCGAGTGGTTGTATTTCGTATTATAACAGCTATTTATTAAAGGTAATCGTGAGAACTAATAACAAGGCAAGGGATACGAGAGATTATGAACGGAAATATATTTTAGTACTGCGATCGACGACCCAGAAATTCAGACCAAGAAGGCAATACCGTTTAGTTTACTGCTTAACCCATTGGTTGTTTATATAGAAGAGCACCCTATATAATTTATTGGCTTAGAAATAAAGAGCGGCTTTAAAATAAACATCATTTCACCTCCCTGGATAACCTAAAAAATTAACATGTTAAAAAGTAATGCGTTATTTTCTAGCACCTTTCGCCGCGGTATTTCAGGAGAGAAAAAATGTATGAAGTTTAACAACATTTATTTAAAATAAAACAGATAAATACATTTTCCGGTAAACATTTCATATTGAAGAGGTCAAACAACATATCAAACCTCACAATGTCACAAGACATGGCCATCAAAGCATAAATATTACTCCAGAAAGTGGAATAAATAAAAGCTGCCACAGGTTCTTAATTTCAATTTCAGCCGGAAACAACCTCCATATATCGTGCCATTTGAAGTTAACCGATGAACCGTCACCAGCAACAGCTATCAGTTTCACAGGCACATTATCTGATGGAAAAATTTGATAAAAAAACATGATCAGTACAAATGTAAGGACTAATTAGAAAACTTTATGTGATATTACAAAAAAACTAGTCTTAACATTCTATATATTAGACAACAATGTTTAAAAAATATGAAGCCATAAGGAAGATAAATATATTGTCAATCTTATATTTCTAAACACCAAGACCAGTATAATGAAATAATAATGACTTCCGAATTGGAGAAATGTCTCAACAAATAACATTATACTACCGTATAACTCAATACTGATTAAAATCAAATCAAATTTCACAAACGAGAGGAAATTATTGAATTAATCTCGATAATGGTAGCCACACCAGGTTCTTCACAATTGATTATAAGACCAAATTTTCAAAGTTCACTCTAAAGGAAGTTTTAGCTGCAGAGAAAATTATTATGGTGTTCTAAATACCACATATATACATAATTCCACTCAGCACTCATGGATTTTCCAATATACCTACTGTATTGGAGGCGGCTAGACGTCAATTTACTAAGTCTTTTCAATATGAGAACTTATATCGTCATTTCCTCAGTAGTTCTTTCATGTTCCACTAATTCATACAATATTCGTTCATTTCATCTCCAAGAAATACTTCATCTTTAATTATTTCCACAGATTTTCATGCTTCACTGATCACAATAAGGAGTTTTACCTGCAAGAGAATGAATGGATTATTTAAAAAATACCACGCATAGATATGATATCACTCAGTACCCTTGGATTTTCAACATACCTAGAGTATAGTAAGGCAGATAAATATCAATTACGGTACCCTTATCGATACGAGAACAAGTATTGACATTTCATCAGATGATCTTTCATGTTCCACTGATTCATAAAATATTTGTTGGTCTCATTTCCAAGATCTTATCTACTTATGTTCACAGGTTTTCATAATTCACTGATCACAACAAGAAGTTTTACCAGGAAGGGAAAGATGAATTAGTTCAAAATACCACTTATATATCCCATATCACTTAGTAGCAATTGATTTTCCAATGTACCTTCAGTATTAGAAGGCGGCCAGATGTCAAATTAGCATGTCTTTCGGAAATAAAGATATATATTGTCATTTCATCAGCAGTCTTTTCATGTTCCACTGATTCATACAATATTTCCTGATTTAATTTCTTAGAAGTACAACTCATCTACTTATGTTCACAGAATTTCATGGTTCACTGATCACAATAAGAAGTTTTAAGAAGAGGAGAGGGCCTGAAACACTGTGGGAGTAGCACCAGGGGACAACTTTAGGCGATCTAACTCGTAACTTTTCACTTCACCGTTCTTATTCATGTAAGTTACTCGGTGTAGGATATCCCGCTCAGCAAAATGCTTGACGCAAACTATTGCACTTGAAGAAAGATTCCAATCCTTCCGAGGGATATTCTTCAGCCACTTCTGTCTACTGCGTTCATCTTTGGTGAACTGGAACACTGTCACATACCCCTTGTTCTTGGTGGATAAGTAGTTGCTTCTGCAATATGCACACAACAACGCTTGGGTCCCTTAAATGAAAACAATGGAAAGTTGCATTAATAAAGATAGTTTCGCTGATCACAGAAAAAAAGGAGTGCATTATAATAAGTTTGGAAAATATGAATAACATCAGTACCTGGAGACACATATTAACAGAGTTAACGAGTAGCCATTCGTCGTTCAATAATATACGACGTTATTATAAACACAACTACACATAGTTATTCATAAGGCACACCAAATATAGCAATCAGTGATAACCCGAGAATAATATAAATATTGTAAAAACAACGCAGCATTTATATACCCGACAAATACTCCTCGTTTCATTTGTGTGCTCTCAAGGTTACTTCGTGGCCGGCCGCCAAGAGACGCTATGCTTTTGATGAAATACTGCTGAATATCCACTCACAATTCACTGAGAATATCATTAAGCTATTTTACTTACCGTAAGGCAAAACAGTACAAAAAATTAATTCTTGTTCCCCCTTTTAAACCAGTATTGTTGCACTCTCAATTCCCCTCCATTAATGGCCGGCCGGCATGTGATCGCACCACTTTTGAAGTAATAAACGTGATTTCCTTACTTCAGCTCCCAAAAATTATCTTCAAACTATTGTACGTACCTTAAGCCAATATAATATCTACAAAAGAAGTCCAGTTCTGCCTTTTTAACAAGAGATTTAATGCTTCTATGGTTACACGGATACTCTTCACGCATAAGTCGCCATGCTCTCAAACAAACACGATAGGACCCCGGCACAGCGTTGCGAAAATTCCATGTTCCAGCCTGTTTAAAGTTGGCCATGTTTTAACACTAATTAGGTCACCTGTAAGCGAAGAGTAGCTTTTCGTTGAGTTTTTCGAGAGGCTGGCAGAAAACTATTCCAAGAAGAATAAATTCACTATTAATTCAAAATAATATCACTTATGTCGTATTATAATGTCGTATCCCAGGGACAAATATAATTTTCCTCGAGCGAGAATGTCAAAAGCATTTAAGTCTGTGGTAAGAATGTATTGAGAAATAATTAAAACTATTAATTATTGAAGCAATTATACACAAACAATATTAAAATCAACCTCCAAATACACTCGCGCGTAGATTTTTTTCGAGAAACCAACACTAATTCGTCCACCGATCGATGCTTACATGAAATCTCTTTGTAAATCACTTTTAATAACGATATAAATTACCAATTTACTAGGATATCCCTGAATAATAGTGGAGTTCAAAATGAAATAAAAGGATAGAAACCCACCTAGGAATTTCTGTCGGCTGGAACTCGTTTCTTGGATTGGCCATCGAAGAATCTTACATGGAATGGCAAGTATCATTAAATATCTACCAGATGCATAGGAATATGTCTATTTAATGGAAGTATTTCTGCTGCTTACTATTAATTCAAAATAATATCACTTATGTCGTATTATAACGTCGTATCCCAGGGACAAATATAATTTTCCTCGAGCGAGAATGCCAAAAGCATTTAAGTCTGTGGTAAGAATGTATTGAGAAATAATTAAAACTATTAATTATTGAAGCAATTATACACAAACAATATTAAAATCAACCTCCAAATACACTCGCGCGAAGATTTTTTTCGAGAAACCAACACTAATTCGTCCACCGATCGATGCTTACATGAAATCTCTTTGTAAATCACTTTTAATAACGATATAAATTACCAATTTACTAGGATATCCCTGAATAATAGTGGAGTTCAAAATGAAATAAAAGGATAGAAACCCACCTAGGAATTTCTGTCGGCTGGAACTCGTTTCTTGGAGTGGCCATCGAAGAATCTTACATGGAATGGCAAGTATCATTAAATATCTACCAGATGCATAGGAAGGATGTCTATTTAATGGAAGTATTTCTGCTGCTTTATCGTACCGTAAAAAATACCGTAATTTTAAATACTGATAGTAATTTCTAAAAAAAATATTTGAAGAAATGATACATACTTGAAAATTAAAAAAAATTTTGATGAAAAAGAAGCCGTCGATAGTTTCTGCAGAATTTATTATCATTAAACGCATTTAATAAATCAAAAATGATAGATGACTGTTAACTGTCTCAGTTTCACGATGGTTCTACGTATCCACGTCCTTTAGAAAATAGAACACCCTTCGTAACGTACTCGGGTACCGTAGGTATATTTTTCACTTAAAGCGCAATAAAAACGATTCTCACATTTCATTTGTCGTTTAAGTCTAAAAAGTCGCCGCCAGGGGGCCAAAGAGTTTCAGTACTCATTTGTTTTTAGTGTCGCCGGGGGTGGCGTGAGGGGACATAAAAACGGGCATTTCAAACCTCATTTGTTTTCAGTTTACAATGTTGACAAAAGGGCGCTGTCCCCTAACGACGTATTGCTCGGTTTTTATAGGGTTGGGTTGGGTTGGGTTGGGTTGGGTTGGGTTGGGTTGGGTTGGGTTGGGTTGGGTTGGGTTGGGTTGGGTTGGGTTGGGTTGGGTTGGGTTGGGTTGGGTTGGGTTGGGTTGGGTTGGGTTGGGTTGGGTTGGGTTGGGTTGGGTTGGGTTGGGTTGGGTTGGGTTGGGTTGGGTTGGGTTGGGTTGGGTTGGGTTGGGTTGGGTTGGGTTGGGTTGGGTTGGGTTGGGTTGGGTTGGGTTGGGTTGGGTTGGGTTGGGTTGGGTTGGGTTGGGTTGGGTTGGGTTGGGTTGGGTTGGGTTGGGTTGGGTTGGGTTGGGTTGGGTTGGGTTGGGTTGGGTTGGGTTGGGTTGGGTTGGGTTGGGTTGGGTTGGGTTGGGTTGGGTTGGGTTGGGTTGGGTTGGGTTGGGTTGGGTTGGGTTGGGTTGGGTTGGGTTGGGTTGGGTTGGGTTGGGTTGGGTTGGGTTGGGTTGGGTTGGGTTGGGTTGGGTTGGGTTGGGTTGGGTTGGGTTGGGTTGGGTTGGGTGGGGTTGGGTTGGGTTGGGTTGGGTTGGGTTAGATGGCAGCACCTGTACGAATAAGTTCAGATTTTGCCCGTCGAGTGGCAGTATATGCGTGCATTAACTGCGCAGTTCTCTATGTGTTCCGTGCTTCTCTTGTGCACCCACTCGCTGTGGTTGGGTTATGTGGCAGCACCTGTACGAATAAGTTCAGATTTTGCCCGTCGGGTGGCAGTAAATGCGTGCATTAACTCCGCAGTTCTCTATGTGTTCCGTGTATTTTCTGCGCACCAACTCGCTTTGGTCCGGCATATGAACGGCATCTATATGATACTGACGATCTATTTCATTTTATGTTTGTAATATATCCACAGAGTGAGTACGATTTTTTATACTTTTCTTTGGATGACTCTCCTTTTGAAGAAATTCATTGTCGTGACAACTCCTCGGACTGAACCATTCCAACATTTGTTATCTAGTACTTTTCCTATAATTTCCTTCTGTGAACTTGTATTTTATAAATGCTGAGAGTTTCGGTTACCCGTAAATGGCAGAGTTAACAATCTATAGACAGCACACGTTCATGGAATCCATGGTGGAAAAGAGATGGATGTATCCATGACCCTTATGGAATTATTGGAGTCCTGAGGAATCCTCAGGATTCGCTAACAGTCGTATACCTATTCACAAGGATTCACTGAGATCACTGAGAATCTTTAGGACTCATAAGGATTCACTCGCCGATTCATGTGTTTTCATATGGGGATGGATAAAAGGAATGGAAATTTCCAAATTTCCATCTTCACTTCAATGGAAATGTAACCATGGATTCCATTTTAATTCCATCTACATTCCATGAAGCAAGTTACCAAAGTCAAACAATATATTCTCATAAGCATTTTAATGATGGGCGATTTCTTTGTAAATTTTACGTTCTTAAAAAAATACCGACAAATTTCATTTTAAAATTAGTTCTGTCCTGAATTCCACCTCTCGAAAAAAGTTGTCAACCCGATGACTGGAGAAGTACTGTTTTCCGTTGGGGTTTTGGTCATTTCCGTCCGAATCTTCATGATTTGGTGAGCGTGTGTCGATGGTGTTAGGTGATTCGAAGTTCCACAGTAATTAAATCTGCATCTGCTGCATCTTGGGAGGAGTTTCCAACCAGGGAAGCATTAAGCAACTGGAGAATTAGTTTCCGACCTTGCTGAAATTAGTTCTGAGGTGGGCCACAGCCTGTAATTGTGGAATATTTAGAACCTGGTTGCACCATGTAAGTACAACATTCGTTAATATGCTTTAGATTAAAATTAGTTGCTGCTTGATGATTCGCTTTCCACCAGTGATGATATAGATCGGCTACAAGTCGGCGAATTCCTCGTCGGTTTGCGGTTAATTTCTATATTATAATTCCGGATTTCATTACAGTGGGTGACACTAGCATTCTATTCGAAGAATTACTGACCGATTTCATCCACTATGCAATCCGCCTGTTTGATATTCACACGCATTGAATAAACGATATATTAATGCATGCTAGTCTGTATTAGCCGCTCTGAAAGCATTTGCTATTGACTTAATACTGCTTTTTAATTCATCGCCAGAGATTTCTTATTATTCACGGAATAATTTCTTAATTTCAGGCAATCCATATAGATAGACCACTAATAAGGTTGTACATGAAATATTCTCCAATATATTGATGACTCTTGCCATAAAGTGAAGGGTATCTGATTTTTTATTTGTCGGTTATCGCCTGTCTGATATTCACACCTATTGAATAGACGATATATTGATGCATGCGAGTCTGTATCAGCCGCTCTGAAAGTTTATTCGGGATTGCCACCGGATAAGGTTCTCCATCTCTGCCGACGTTTCGATGGCCGAGTCGTCCATCGAAACGTCGGCTGAGATGGAGAACCTTATCCGGTGGCAATCCCGAATAAACTTCAACAACATCATACGCCGGGAAAACCTCAGATCTTTCTTCGCTCTGAAAGGATTTGATAATAACTTATAATTCTGCTTGTTAATTCATCGCCCGAGATTTATTATATTCACGGAATAATTTCTTCATTTCAGGTAATCCATATACCGCTAATAAGGTTTTACAGGAAATATTCTTCAATATATTGATGACTCTTGCCATAAAGTGAAAGGGTATCTGATTTTTTAACTTTCAGTTATCGATAGATTGAGGGTTTGACTACGCTCGTTACATCAGTATTATCTCATATCGCTTTCCAGTCATGCCTAAAACCAATTACAAGCCTTGTGATGAAGTGTGCCCGAGGCACAAACGCAGACTACGGTTTAAGAAAGTGTTACCTGAATCTGTTTCCATGCAATACGCTGATGTAAGTGCTGTCAGTGAAAATGTTCCAGATGTGCATGTTCCGGAGACATCTAAAGAATGCAATATGCCACAGTGTGGTCACGCGGAATACATCGAGACGACTGACGTATTGATGGATAGAACTGAGCCTGTTACAGATTCGGAAGATTCAGATGGAGAAGCAGGTTTCGATTTCGAAAATTTCAAGGCTCAGTTAGCCGTTTGGGCAGGAAGTGATAGCATTACTCAAAGTAAAGTGAATGATCTTCTTAAAATTTTAAAATCGCACCCTGATTTATCCGAGTTACCTTCGGATTGCAGGTCCCTGTTAAACACACTTCGTAAAACTGTAATAGGAACCGTTGCCAGTGGGCAGTATCAGCAGTATCTAGGTATACAGCGATCGTTGGTAATAGCATGTGCCGGTTCAGATGTGCTGTTGATATCAGACTGTGATTGGGGGCTACAGTTCAATATTGACGGTTTGCCCATTGCTAAAAGTAGTGGCAGCCAAGTGTGGCCTATTCTTGTGGGAATTGTCGTATTTCCCTTGGATTGATCCATTTGTAGCTGGTCTCTACCATGGTTCTGTGAAACCCAACTCGTGTGACGAATATCTTAGTGAATTTGTCAGTGAATTGCAGGATCTGCTACAGAATGGTTTATTGATTGATAGCCATAAAGTTTCAATCCACATCCATTCCTTCATTTGTGATGCTCCGGCTCGCTCTTTTATCACCCAAACTAATGTCAGGGTGTCATGAGAAAAATGTTGTTGTCATTCATAAATGGTTGCAGCCTTGTGAAAATGAAAAGGTGTGAAAGAGATATTGTCAACACTAGACTCGTGAAAATGTCTGCATTCATTCCGTGTGAGTTTGCGAGGAAGTCTAGATCAACTGATGACCTGCTAAGGTGGAAGGCCACTGAGTTTCGCCTTTTTCTGCTCTACCTAGGACCGTTAGTGTTGAAGAATGCTTGTAATAATTCCTTGTATGTTCATTTCCTGTGCTTGCATTTTGCAGTAAGGATATTAGTGAGTGAGAAAATGATTACAGATGGCCTTGATTATGCGAATGAATTGCTACATTACTTTGTTACCACCTTTGGGCAACTATATGGACCAGAGAAATTGTCATATAATGTTCATTGTCTAACACACATAGCCTCTGATGCAAGGAAGTTTGGCACATTGGACAAATTTTGTGCTTTTAGATATGAAAACAAATTGAAATCAATCAAGAATCATTTAAAAAAATTTGATAAACCGCTGCAACAGATACACAGGAGAATATCAGATAGGAATTATGTGGCAAAGAATGTCAGGAAATGTAGGCACCCCAGTGAAAATTTTGTATACAATTTATATACAGGATGTATACAATGTACACATTTTGTATACAATTGTATACAGCTGTATAGAATGTATAAAATGTGTAAATTGTACACAATGTATACAATTTTATACAGAATGTGTACAATGTGCACATTTAGTATACAATTGTATACAGCTGTATAGAATGCATAAAATGTGTAAATTGTATACTATGTATACAATTTTATACAGAATGTGTACAATGTGCAAATTTTGTATGAATTTGTATAAAGCTGTATAAAATGTTTACTTTGTATAAATTTTATACATTTTATGAAAATTTATACAGTTGTGTAGGCTGTATAAAATTTGTACATTTTATACAATGTAAAGGTATGCGTACATCAATGTGTAAATATCTGGGTTTGGGAGTTAAAGCACCACAACTATGCTCATTTTCTATTCTTTACATCGTAACGCATTTTTACTTTAAAAAATGGTGTTAAAATTGTTGCTAATTATTTTTAAACTTAAGAAATTATTATAAACACCAAAGAGTTCCAATAAACCATTCCTTTATTGTTGGTTAACCGAATTAAATTAAAGAAATTGTAATATTTTGAAAATGTTTCTAAAATTGTTGCTAACTTGGTTTAAACATTAGTAATCGTTATAAACATAATAGAATAAGAGTATCACTCATTCCACGTTTCTCAACCGTATAAAATGTGGGAATTCTTAATTTTTGTAAAAGTTGCTAAATTTGTTTACATTTAAGTAATTGTTATAATCAACAAAAAGGCTCAGCCAACTCTTCTCAACCATACAACATGCGGAAATTGTCACATTTTTAAAAGTTGCTAGCTTTATTTAAACTTTACATTTTCTTATGAACAATGTAGATTAATAAGTTATTAATTTGCTGTTTTGTAACCCGTAAGGTATGTAGAAATCGTTAATGCTGGTAAATGTTATTAGCATTGTTGCTAACTTTGTTTAAACTTAGTTAATTGTTATAAACAATAGTAAACTTCAAAATAGCATTCATTTGTTGTTCTGAAACTATAGAAGGGGTGAAAATGTAAAAAAATAATTTCTCGCATAAAATCTCGCAAGTGAGCACGCTTCTTATTCCCGCCGATTATATTCAAATAATCGATTATGCAAAATAATCGGATGTCCATAATCGATTCAATAATCGCAATAATCGAAAGCAAATAATCGATTATTACGTACAATCGATTTCTTTGCCCATCTTTTGTTACCGTTATTTTGTGATGGCGAATTTAGCTGTCATGAACATGCTTAGCTGTGATGAAAAATATTGATTAGTAGCAAATATACGTTGAAGTATGCTATGGAAGAAGAAAATAATCCGTGCTTCGTAGTGAATACTGACAAAAAGGGATTGAAAGAATACTGTTTCATGCACAATTGAATCAACGCCTGAATAAGTTTTTGAATTCCCGGAAACAGTGGCTTTTAGCGTCACGAAGAGATTTAAGAAGTTGCCATTGTCAGCATCAACCCATCTCTGCTGTGCTGCATGTTAATGTAAGTAAATGGAACATTTTTTTTCCATTCGATACTTATGTATGATTAATGAACCGCCAATTACTATCCATTAATTATTTAAGATTACTCATTATTTTATTCTCAGGGTAATTACAATTTAGCATGGTCTTTACTTTCGCTGGAATAGTGAAAAGAATCCATTCAGACGGTTAAAGTTGAAATATCAGGGTTCTCGCAGTAGAATCCACTTTGTTAACAGTTCTTTATGACATTAGTCTCAACCTCAATTAACTCATTTATGAATGATTTATCTTGAAAATGAGTAACTATTTGGAATATGTCGAGGAATAATAGCAATTAATAAGCTGTTCTAAACATAGCCATCAGTTGAACTCTCTCCGATCGTTATAATTTAGGCATTGATTTGTGCTTTAGTACATTTTAACAGACAATCCACTTGGCTTATTGTGTAGTTTTATGGGGAAACACAAGTGCTGCTGCTAGAGCATTCTCTATGCAAAAAAGAGCCTTGAAAGTTATGGCAAATGTGTCCATCAGGTCTCCTGGAAAGCCATTATTTCTAAAATATAATATAATGACACTACCAAGTATGTACATTTTTTACTGTGCATTATTTGTAAAAAAGAACCCTACCTTATTTTTACCAAACTCCTCGGTTCATGCCTATCTGACCCGTGGGAGTGAAAATATACATATTTTACAACAATTATGTGCCAAAAGAGGTCCACATCACTCTGCCTCGCTTATTTTTAACAAATTGCCTACGAGTATAAAACATATTTCAAATATTAATGTTTTTAAGACAGAATTTAAAAAATTTTTACAGCCTAAGGGTTATTATAATGTAAACGAATTCTTGTCTGATATTGTATGACAACATGTATGTTTTGATGTTCTATGTCACATGTTCTATGTCTGTTCTATGTCTCCCTGACAATGTTCTATGTCACATGTTTGACCCATGGAACAATAAAGATATTATTATTATTACATATTGCACTCAAGGGCATAAGTAACACGTTTCTAAGTTGTTTCTGTACAATAAGATTGCAATCCTTAAAATTTTTGTTATGTAATCAATTACTCGTGTTTGTTGATAGAAAAATTAGTGGTATATTAAAATCTATGGTTATCACCTGTTTGATAAGCATGTAGGCAGGATTTATGATGATTAAGTACCAAGTCTGCTAAGGAAGTATAATGTAAGCAAATCAATTGGTATTAGTGTATTTATAACAATTTTATATTTACAGGCTGCAGTAAATTAAAACAACATAATAGCCAGTGCCTCATGTGGATGGGAGGAATGGCACCTGGGTTTTCTCACTTGGAGAGGAAAGTAGGTGCTTTATTGGCTTGTGACCCAAAGCAAAAGGGTGCTGCTGTGGAGGAGATGAAATTCAGCCAATTGCCATTGACATCAGATGAGGATTTCATCAAACTCTGCCGTAGGATAAGTGAAGATCCCTCATTTGAGCCAAAGGTGGTAAGTGAATAATGATAATTTGTGTGCTGCCATCCTGATTCAAATAATGTATGATTTTTTAAATGAAAGAACAATTAAGTTTTTGTAAGAAAGTTTCATAAGAGTTTCATTTGTAAGAAAGTTTCAGAAGTATATCTTGAGCTCGCCAGACATTCGTAGGTGCTTGGAATTCCAACTGCTATAAAAATACTCAAGTACAACATAATTTTGAAGTGGGTATGGATTAATGTCCAATGAAATATTAAAAAATTATGGTATGATTGGATTTTTGTTATTTCATATGCACTTGTGCACGCATACTACATGTGCATACTAACCATGACAACTGTGTTAATTTCATTGGTGAATTTTTCTTCTGGCTGAAAACATGATTTTTATTATTCTTGTATTAGCTGTTAACTCTTCATTGATTTGGTCTTTTTTATCTCTAGATGCAATGTTTGGTAGCAGTTGAATGAGCACTTCTACAAAATATGTTGCGTCGTCTTAGAATGACAATGTAGCAGAGCTGTAAGCCCTTACAGGCAAACTTCAGAAGAATTCGGTTAAGAAATCATTTTATAGCACTCCAGTGTGTCCTGTTATTTTTTGTGAGTGCATCCAACAAGATATTCTAAGATTATTATAATAATTGATCATTGAAATGAACTTTTAACTTATTACATTAAGTGATATTAACAATGTTTTTTATAATTTTATAGGTGTATGCAGAAGGGTCGACCGTGATGCATCAGATGTGGAGCTGAAAGGGTGTCTGAGTAATTGGCTCAACCAGGCTAAAGTCGGGAAAATAAGATAGTAAGTAGTTGCTTCTCATTTCTCTGCCACACTAATTCGATCATCCCAGACATTTTCTTCATATTTTCCATTCCCTCTTACAATAGGTATACACTATAATGTTCCATGATATATCATTTCACATGGAGTAATTACTATTTTCTCTTCAGGGATTGGCAGGATAAACAGACTGAGGATCAGGCTGATGAAGACAATAATTTTGCTTAATAAGTTCATCAGTAACGATCTATAAGTATGTAACCATGTAAGTTCCATGCGCAACCTTGTACTCCCATAACTAAACAAGAATTCAAAAGAATGAAGTTTTAATTTTACATTCTCACAGCCAATCAGCATACTTGTGAATGTTTTGATGAAATTCGAGCAATATGTTTTTACCTTTTGAAGATTTCTGTATTTTAGTTATTACCATGTGTGGCCTAGGGGGTCATAAATTTTTTAAAGTGTTTCTGTCTTTGATGTTTCCTATTCAGTTTGTAAGTATTTCACTCACTTCATTAATAATGATTAACTATCGATGACTAGATATCTACTTTCGGTATGTCCACCGCTGCCTCAGCATGTACATAATTAATGAGAAAAATAAATTCTTCAGCATTTATTTGTTGCCCATTTTATTAAATAAATTTAGCTCCCAAATTCTGTGCATGTGAAATGACTAACAATTGATAGAGTGGAAAATTTTAAATTTTGTTGTTCTAAATTAATCATTATTTAGGAGAGCATTTTAAAAGCAGAAATTTTAAGTCAGTTTTTCCTCAGCAAGTGTCACTACAGAAATGGTAGGTGTGGAACTAGTTTTCCTAGTATGTAGCAATGTGACACTACACATTTTCAGCAGGTGTGATGTGACAAGTTTGATGCGACAAGTTTGCTGCAAGTTTGATGCGACAAGTGTGCTGCATGTTTGAAAAAGCATAACAAGGCGGTTTGATTCAAGCTTGCAGGCTTGTCATGACAAGCTTTCTGCAAACTTACAACTATGTCGTGACAAGCTTGCAGCAAGTTTAGCATGCTATCTGGGATCAATGTTAACACACATAAAGAACTCAGAACAATATTTCAATTGCCAGCTCACTGAAGAGTCGATGAACTAATATTGTCCACCAACAAGAAGATAAAGGTATCACCAATTATCAATGGGAACACAAATTAAGAACTCAAAAGAGTAATCTAATTGCCAGCTCACTGAAGAGTCCATCAGCTAACATTGTTCATCACAGGAAGCTAAAGTTCTAAATACAAATGTTTACAATTTTATACAGGATTTCCTGTATAAAACTGTACACAATTGTATACAAAATGTGTACATTGTATACAAATTTGCCTTCATACAATTGTATACAGTGTATACAATTTACACATTTTCATACACTGTATACAATTGTATACATTTCATACAATTGTATACGTTTCATACATTTGTATACATTTCATACAATTGTATACATTTCATACAGTTGTATACATTTCATACAATTGTATACATTTCATACAATTGTATACATTTCATACAATTGTATACATTTCATACAATTGTATACAGTGTATGAAAATGTGTAAATTGTATACACTGTATACAATTGTATGAAGCCAAATTTGTATACAATGTACACATTTTGTATACAATTGTGTACAGGTTTATACAGGAAATCCTGTATGAAATTGTATACAATTGTATACAAAATTTTCACTGGGGCAGCAAAGCTATGATGATGAATGCATCATTGATACAAGCCATCCTCAAGTATTACCCCAGGGATTCAAGTTACCGTGCTACTCAAGCATCAGATTGAATGGTTTCAAAGTAACCACTCAAATCCCAAATAACTGTAATATTGAAAGACAATGGCATTGTTGTAGTGGAATTTATTGGACCAGATGATTCAGGAATAGCATTTTTTGGCAAGAGATTCCAAAATGTTGAAGATTATTATAGTAGCCCTCAGTCTTCATTGGATGTCGGCATTTACAAGGCATCTAATTTATCGGATGTCTTGGTGAAATGTTCTATTGCGGAAATGAAATGCAAAGCAATGATGTTTCCGTATGAAGAAAATGGTGCGGGTGGTGTATCTTTCATTGCGGAAATAATTCATCAGTGAGCCTCGTGATTCGAAGGCAGACTGATCTGACAGAAGCTATAATGGTAAGGCTGATCCCATTCACTTGCACTCATGTGGTTCAGGGATATTCTTAAGAAGCTTTCATTCAATTACAAGACCTTAAATCTCATCCTCTTAATGACTAATATTGAACAATGTCCTGATACTTAGTTGATTAAATAATAGTATGTACATGGTTCCTAATGTAAAACATAATTTTAATACACATGTAATATTCACTGTTGGTTCTGTACATCTGCGATTGATATTAGAATGTATTAATTCTCTCCTGGTCCATCACATATCATTGTATTACACTGTCTAAAACAGCTAACTTCTCCATTTCCAGGGCAAAGTGGGTGATAGTCAAGTTTCTAGATTTGCTTGATGATGAGGAGCCTGCTTTTACATTCTGCGTTATTCCGACGTCATGGCTGGAAACAGATGATGGGGCAGACTATGCCAGATGGCCTCCATCTATAAATTCCCAGAAGGAATTGAAAGCTATCGAAAAAATGATACAGGATGGTACCCCAGCATGTATTGAGTGGCCCATCCACATTGTTATTGAAAAAACTCCAGAAATTGGTGAGTTTGTGTGTGGAATAACTTTAAAGCAACCTATATTTACTGCAACCTACCTTTTAATTTTTGTTGTTATGGCTGGAAAATTTTATACAAACCTTTGTCAAAATCTCTTTAAGTGTTTACATTGCATCCTTTCTTTAGACACATACAAAGAGGCTAAGCCCTATTGGAAAATTCTTATAAGAAAATTTCCTATCAGAAATTGGGCATTTTTCTTATAAGTAAATTTCTTATAAGAATTTTTCTATAAGAAAATTTCTTATCAGAAATTGGACGTTTTTCTTATAAGAATTTTTCTTGTAAGAATTTTTTCTTATAAGAAAATTTCTTATAAAGTAAGGCTTATATAATATTAACAAGTCTGATAAAAAGAAGCCTCCACTTCTTGGAACCATTTATGTCAAATACCATGCTGAAAACGCCAACAAAGAGTAATACATAATTTCCAAAACAAATCTTATAAGAATTTCTTAAATAATTAATTATCAATTGCCAAACATAAGTTATGGAGACCTAAATGCATGCTGGATAAAAACCTGAAAGTTATGCGACCTGCGCAACATTCTTATAGAATTCTATAAGAAATGCAAAGTTCTTATAAGAATTTCTTTAAGACTTATAGAATCCTATAAGAATTTCTGTAAGAATTATAGAATCCTATAAGAATTCTGTAAGACTTATAGAATCCTATAAGAATTCTGTAAGACTTATAGAATCCTATCAGAATTCTGTAAGACTTATAAGAAATTTCCAATAGGGAGGAGTATGAAAAATGCATTGGAAAGCTGGGGCAAGGCCGGAACCTGCTCAAAGGCTATGAGGCAAGGCAACAAGTTCTCCTAAATAAAAAAAGGGTTGTCTACCCCAACAAGAAGGCATTTCCAGCGGAAGAGTTGTGTTCCGATGACGACAGTATATTTTTGTTGCCTGAACTTTCCCCAGTTACCAAGAGGAAGAAAATTGATACAGGCAAGAATACCGTTGCATTCCAGAGATATTCTTTCATGGCTTTGTGCAAACACTATCCTATGTCAATGCTTATTCCCAGTGAGAAATGGGTGGTGGAATCCACGTGGAACCCACGTGGAAATGTAACGTGGATACCACGTGTTTTTGGTCGTGGAATCAACGTGGAACCCACGTGGAAATATGGTGGAAAAATTAAAACAGCAGTAGGTGCTGTCCTAAAACCATTAAAACCTCAACCACTCTATATCTAAACCTTCTATATATGTGTCTACGATTTTTCATGTGCTCTCATGGCTGCCTTTCCACGAATTATATAAAAATAGAATGTGCGATACATTTTCACATAACTAGCGTGGTTTCAGGATGATAAATGACGAAATGTCACCAGAGAGTTAAGTTCCACAAATTAGAAATTCTGTTTAACATTTTATGCTAATCACCACAAATCCACTTGAAATCAACGTGGATTCCACGTGGGTCCAACCACTCAATATCCACCACCACCAAATATCCACCACTCAACGTGGGTTCCACGTGGATTCCACCACCCATTTCTCACTGGGTTATATTGCAACCATTAACCCTGGTGCATGCATGGGTGAACACATGACCACTACTTAACCCCTCAACGCCGTCATGCGTACCCAGTACGCGCCCTTTAAATTTCGTATGCCGCCGTCATGCGTACCCAGTACGCTTCCTGACCTACTGTATATAATATTTTTTCTACGCGAGACATTGCATGTTAAATTAAAACTAATTACTCTATCATTTGAAGAAATGTTTTTCCTCTCCAATAAAATATTCATAACGGCTTTATACCTTCAAGATGTTTTTAAAATGCTTCGATAAAATTCCGTTTTAAACCAGCGCGTTGACGACTGCGGTCCAAAAACTCAACGCCTTCCTTCGACTGTTCTATCATGACAAAATCCGCCTATTCTGCTTGAGAGACGCCAGGAAGGGTCAGCTACTTAAGCTTGAGATATGGTATCTTCTAAGCTGAATGCCTTCTCTCCGTCTTCTCCTTGTCTGTCGTCACCTCGAGCCCCAAGTGTGTTTGGCCCGCCTCGTTAGTCCTTAGCGTTCTAGGCGAAGGGGCCATATGCTTTGCTCTGCATTTATTTTTTTATATTTTTTTCTGGACAGTAATCAACGAAGATAAGATTCCATCTAAACAGTCAGCATATACCAGGGCCCCTTCGAGATATTTTCTCGTCTCTTGAGGGAGCTTCTAAACCACGAGCTTCAGTCCACTAGAGTCATTCATACTGTGTGGTGTTCTTTCAGGCAGTGTGTTGAAATTCTCATCAAGTTTACTTCCTGTGAGTGGTATTTTTTTATAATTGGCGATCCTACAAAATGGGAATAGTATTGAAAGGCAAAATAGAGACTCGGAAGTCTGTTTGTGTGTTAGGTTATAGTAAATTCATTGGTGGGGTGAATTTCAAGGACCTGTTATTGCATTCGTAACTAATGGAAAGAAAACGCCATTACAAGTAGTGTATGAAGTTATTTAGGAGACTATTGAATGCGGAAATCCTAAATTCATATGTTGATCATAGGAAAAACACGTATAAAAATTTGACTTATCATTTCGCGTGCCATTGGTCGAGGTAGTATTTTTGAAATATCCAACGTCATACGAACTGTTTGGACATGGCCTTCACTCATTACACAATTTAGTACCAAGACTCACAGAAATACATTTCCTAAAGACAATTCCTCAGCTGGGAAGAAATCAAAGTCTCAAAGGAGGTGTGCAGTTTGTGCCTCATATGAGAAATGAAGAGACTGCGTGTACTGGTGTGAAAAATGTGCAGTGGGATTATGTTTGGATTGCTTCAAATCATGTCACACAAAGCAGATTTTCTAAGGTAAATCATTTGATTATTCACTTATTGACGTTTGAAACATTAGCACGTGTTTACCTGAATGAAATGATACGGTAATAATGGAACAAAGTCAGATAAGTGGTCGGAGTGGTAAATTTTTAAGCCGGCAAAACGGGTAATCCTATCGAAAATATCCGATCTGTTATGGCATTTTCAACCCCAAATAACTAAATTACATCATGTAATTGCATTTTTTTAATGCAGGGAATGTTAGAGATCTTGCAGCTTATTCGAAACCAAACTAAAATCTTTCGAAATTGAAAATTTATTCATTAGTTCATTAAAGGAGATACATAGAACAATAAATATTTTTTCAAATCGCTCGAAAAATTATAATATAGTAGCGCATTATATTACGCAATTTTACTAAAATTTTCAATGATACTGATCGTATATTATGAAAGATATAAATTATTGAATGATACTCTGCCAAAAAGAAGAAGTCATTTAAATCTCATCCGGCCGCTGAGATGGGATTTAATTAAATGACCGCCGCGCTTGAGGGGTTAATACAACTTTACAACATCTACCCCTCAAAATGGTAACTGCATTTATTACATAATGTAGTCCTTGTACCTGGGAGGTTTTACAATTCTTCGGCTGTTACTCGTTCTATTGCTATAGGAGATACTGGTAGTGCTTAACCATTTATTTTGTTCTTATATTTAACTACATTTGGTGGTTAAAATTATATTGAAAATCTTCATTTTCACTTAGCATGAAGGATTTATGATGCAAGATTTCATTTTGTGGAATAGAAATTTAGTGTATATAATGGAACTGTAATGTAATTGCACCTTTGGTTTCAGTGAGAACAGAGAGTCCTGGAGAGGAGGTACGCAGTGGTGATGGAGAATCAACAAATAGTCACGGCATGTCACAGCCTCCAGTGGGACATGGCATCTCCTCTCAGGGTAATGATATGGAAGTGCTTTAGTTTCAAAATTTATTCTTCAATGTTTGTGCATATTTTTGGCCTTTGGAGTTGATCATTTCATTTTAAGTAATAACTTTTCGCTTTCAATTATTCTTGTAGGTGCACTGACGGATAATAGGGTTGGAGATGATTCTTTGAAATGTAAGTAGTAAGCTTATATTTGAAGATATTTGTCTGATGGCTTGCTGTTTTCAACAAAAATTTTTCTTTGCAGATGTCACTGTATCCATGTTCAATGAATTCAGGGTGTGGCAGGAAGTAGAGAATGCCAACCGGAAAGCCGAAAATGAAACCATATTAAAAAACCAAGAAAAATTATAAATCTTCTATCAAATGGAAATTTAAAGGCAGGGGTTTCTGAAGGCTTCACAGTACCGTTGGAATTGCCGATAAATAGTTTATTGGAACTGGAGACTTTAGATGCATATGTTGGTAGGGACAAAATGTTCCAAGATTTCATGGTAAGCTGTCATTATTATTCAATACTTCATGGTAAATTATAATTGACAGTGCAAGATAAACATTATGATATGTATTGAATAAATTACAATCCTTAGGCATAGTGATTTGAGCATTCATATGTTTTTAAATTTGTAAGTTTTTTTTCCCAATTTAGGTAGCGGATTTCAAGGGAATGAAAACTAAGTTTATTGGAGATTTTGTTAGAAAAAACTTAGTAAAAGTTTTGACTAATGCAGTTGCCTCGCAATTAAACTGGGCAGGAAAAAATGGCAAGGTTTCTTTCAAAAAGTTTTCAAACATAATACGAATTTTGAAAGGTATGTATCATTCAAAATATCAGGAATGATGGCCATGAAAGGATATCACTGGAATGAATATGGCCCTTAATAACCACAATCTTCCTGAAAATTTTGATCTTTTGGGATTCCCTCCAAGTGATATTCTCCATCAATGCTAACATTTCAAGGGTAGTTTTCCATTGTGTAGTCAGGACTTTTAATTAATTGAAACATGAAAAGCTTTGATGATTGAGGAGGGTTATCAATTTCCAACTGCTACACACATCCCATTTCAAACAAATCTTTCTTGTTCAATAATTTGAATTTTCAATCCTGGAAAAGAACTCATAAATATCACATTTCATGAAGCTTGGTTGTGTATTTTCCTTTGCCAAAATATAATGTTAATTTTCTCTGTTTTCAGATGCAGCTCAAGAAGTTAAGGGACACTTCGACGAAGATTTGTTTAAACTGCATATCGCAAACTGGCTTGCTCAAGCACCGAAGAGGAAGTGAGGTTGCACATATATCAGGACTTGCACTTAACTGTGAAAACCTCAAAATCATCTATAAGCTGTGACTTTCGTCTACCATGAAAAAAACCAGAAAAAGGTTTGAATTTTGTCTCAAACTTCATTGTAGGATTGACGGATAAAAAGAAAAAAGTGATATGTCAATCATCTTTCAAGGCCTGTTTGCGGTGTGCCATGACAACTCAGGCAAAAAAATCTGTACTCTAAATAAGCTAAAGCTATACTCTAACTGCACTTAATATCTGGACTGGGAATGCACTTAAGACTGCACTTAATTGAAACAATACAGCACAGTTGCCATAGTACAGTAAAGTACAGTTACCAAAGCACAGTCAGAGTGCAGTGGCCACAGCACAGTCAGAGTGCAGTGGCCATAGCACGGTCAGAGTGCAGTGGCCACAGCACAGTCAGAGTGCAGTCACCACAGTACAGTCTAAGTAATTTCTTTGGGTCTTCTTCCGTTTTATCCATGGCTCTATGAAAAATCACCAACATTCCAGCTGGCTTCATCAGATCCACTGAAGTAGCGATGCAGATTTGCCCAGACTGATATTTATGTCCAACTGAATCCTCTTTGACACTTCAATGAACACAAAGAAGCTGACTGGAAGTTTGACTAAATTTCATCCAAAGCCATGGATAAACTCTGAAGAAGACCCAAAAAACTAGCTGGAAAAGGGAATGATCTAAACCCTGTTTTGATATTGGATACAAATGACATGAAAGCCAATTCAGATATAAAATCATTTAATATAAAATGTAATATCTTACAATGAAATTCAATAATACATGGTGAATTTTACATGGTGTTTCATTTTACATAAATTCATGGTGTTACATTTCGCGGAGGTTTTCCGTAAAGTGGTCGAGTGGGACTTTAACGTATCATCCTCTGTTGGCCTAAGGGCCTGCAGTGTCTCTCACCTGCCTACACCGTCTTTAGCTCACCGGTGCACTGTCGTGCCTGTAGGGAGGTAGTGTCCTTCAATCTGGTACGCTATGGTGAGCAAAAACAAGTCACCAGCAACGGGGTCGGACGGGATTCGATTCGCTTTAACCTTATAGGTCCCCCGTGCCCTGGCAACTTTTACAAAGACTTCGATAAATTAGATGCCTTGTAAATGCCGACATCCAATGAAGACTTTCCTATAATTTTTTTATAGCCTAGATCGAAAGATTATTACTCCTGGAGTACGTATTTCACGCTTTTAGATTTTTAAATGATGGTATCTATCTTTCGCGATTAAATGAAAGGTGAAAATTTTCAAGCGCGAGAAAACGCGACGTGTAAGTATGAATGCCGGGAAATTTCTCCGTACGACGTATTTCTGGTCCCCGGTGCCGCCCTGTGAGGTGACCTTGAGGCGAGGCTTAGCGTTGATACGACGCAGGCTGCTAGCGGGTAGCCTAGTACCCTGCTGGCTGGTAGCGCTTGGCTTAAATAAGGATTATTAATACCTTATCAAGCGAGGAAAACTTTCCGACCTTAGCCAGTTTTAATAGGTGATTATTAAGACATGTTTCCCTGAGCTCTGTGCCTCATGCATGCATTGGTAACCTCAGACGATGTATAACTCCTATCCTCTCGTGTAGAAACTAGGTCCCTGTGACGTCACATGGAGTGGAATCGCATGGGCGCCAATCTGGCCTTTTTCAAATGAGAATAAAATTGACCCTTGCCATTTGTTTAAACCAGTATTTCTAAAACCAAATAATTTGTATATTATGAATACACTAATGGTGGGTAACGAATCGCAATCAATGCTTTTCGTTTTCTTTCATGAAGGAAACTACCCTATTTCAAATGTAATATTGCTATTGTGACCAAATTGTCATCTTTAGCTCTCTTGTTTTATTCTCTTATTTGTTAAAACAGTGCTTTAGCAGGAAAGAAATCTTTCTCAGTCCACGTTTGCTAAGGGGATCCAAATTGCTTAAAGGCACTTAGATGCAAACGATTTCTCAGACATTTGAGGTAAGGGACAGCGGTTATACAATTGTTTATCCAGACATTTTGCGAAATAAATATTTGTTCATTTCTCAAGAAATATGTATTAAGAATTGAATTATTTGTCTTTTGTGAGGCGTTTACAATTTTTAAATGAAATGCTGCGATAAATATTAACTTATATCTCGAGTTATGTATGAAAATCAACATGGAAATTGTTTATGCATTAATACTGACCTTGGAACTTCATTTAAAATTTGACTACTTATGCTCAGAAGAAAGGTGAGGTATTCAGCTCAAAGTTTGTAATTTACGTGCAAGCAACAATTATCCATTTGCCAAATACATATAAGCAATACATAAGTTGACCGCGAACCAATGCCACAGGTATGGTCGTAAACCCGGAAAGGAGGGAGCTCAACTAGTCTCGGAGTCCGAGATAATGCGCAGTCCCCGCTGGGAATGGTCGAAAAAGGTTGGAGCTGAGAGTGTGAGATTATCCGTGACACCCTTCTTAACGAATGTCCTGCTAAAATACTCCGTACAGAGGAGACGGAAGAGTGTCTTGGAACTCAGTACAGCAGCCATGCTAAGACAAAAACTCTGCTGTCTCGAAAGGGTTTACCTTTTCCCTACTAAAGACGAAAATATATGTCTGGAAGTTTATTGTGTCTAATGCAGCGTTCCCTCTCAACCGTGAATACCTTAAAACCAGTGGCGTAACTTGGAATATGCTTTGGGGGGGTAAAGGGGGATGGGGAAGGGCGACCTCCAACCCCTTTGGGAAAATCTTGGAAAAATGGCATGCCTGAAAATTACATTTTACGTTAATTGATTGATTGATTGATGATGCGGTGGGGGATCAGCTCCCAGGGCACTTAGACCTGTAGGTCCACTGTGCTAACCACTGTTAATGGATCACCCAATGAGGCCAAAGATCTCTTACCTCGTTGGGCTCTACCAAAGGTGAGCCCAGGTGTCTATATCGAGTCCTCATGATTGCGGGACACTCTCATATTACAGTGGAACCTCGATAAAACGACACCCCACGGTGCACCAATAAACACTTGCTATAGCGAATAGTCGCTTTACTGGAGGTGGTGCAAATAATAGCCAATATACCTCATATTACTCCTTTATTTTTATTTTCTTGCTTAGACGTGTTTGGTGTTTTTTTGGCCATGGTGTGTTCCATCAAATGCTTCCTATTCATGCAACTCATGGACGTGCGGGTATGCTGATGACTGCTTTCTGCCGCCCGAGGAACAAAAGAAGATCAAGCATTCGCGAATACTAATGCCACAATATTTTCACCAAAATTAACTACTTATTTATCGAACAACAGTTTACCACATAAATTTGAGACTGAGCACTCCATTAACTTCATTTCTAACAGATCGCTAGCAATTACAGAGAATAAGGAGTCTTGGTGTAAGTTTTTCTGGCGGTGAAACCCTCGCTATGGCGAGAGCCAACACCAAAAGGGCCTCGTAAAAACGAAATTTTTAACATGCTTATTATAGGATCAATTGACGGTGAATAGATGAATCTACCCAGTAGTAACTCCGGAAACCTCCATGCTGAATCAATTTAGGCCTTATGACAATGGGGAATTCCACTGAAAATGGGTGATTATGCAATAAAAAAGTATCTTCCACGCTAAAAATTATAGTGAAAGCAGTTCTTCTCTAACATGCGCATTATTCGCATAATTCCACTTTGAAAGTCATATAGTTATCTTGCGCTTCAAACAACACATCGCCATGTTGGCTGAGCGTGACGTCAGAGTCCAGTAAACAAAACGTTTACGTGGTGCCAGTAGACTGTTTGCCCCAGTTTTAGGAAAATCTATGGATCTCTCATAGCATATAAATCTATGCATCTCAAAGCAATGAGTAAATGACAGTAATTAAATGAGATACAAAACGAACTATAGATTACTATTGAACGAAATAGTTCATTTAATTTATGTTACGTTTAAATTTCCCGGCTTCTCAACTCCGCGAAATCTTCATTGCCGGAGAATAATATGCGACCATGAATTAATCTACCTTCAAAATGTTCCTAGAATGCGCCTTCACGAAGTCGGATTCATCCATCTTGCAATACGTGCATCGTAAAGTCTTTAAAACCATTCGCAACTGTTTTTGACACACCCTTTAATGTTATGAATCAGTATCGTCGTAGCTGTTTGTTATTATCGTTACTTTTTGCTATTACCATGGAGCGAAGCTGCTTACTCGCACTCTGACGTCACAGGACGTTTTTGTAGCGCGAAAGAATTTAGTGATTTTCACGAACTTTGAAGCTCCGTAATAACAAGAATATTGGGAATTATGAAGTCATAATTTGCAAACCTTAATAACTTCAACTTACTTATCGATACATGTAAAAAAAATAGCTACTTTAATTTTAAGAGAGTACCCCATTGAGACCAAAGCTAATGTTGTGGTGTTGTAGCTATTTTAAATTATTTTTCACTGATTAATAGTAATTATTATTATTATTATTTTTATTTCAGCTGGACAATTTTGGAGTGAGGATGGATATGCCTGAGAATCACATTCGTCAAGAGCTCTATCCTGAGGTAAGGAACAGTAGTGCTTGTAGATTTGTAACTTACAATGGACAAAAGGTCAATTACGGATGTCACTCACTCAAAATTGCAGATGTTTTCCTGAAAAGTGTTGTGCTATAAAGCCTGAATCACATTATCATTTTTTCCATCCTGTCTGAGGGACAACTCCATTGTCATGTCCCTTTTCCGTTGCAGTAATCATCTCCGGTACTGTCTTTCTACCAAGCAAAAAGCATGGACACTAACATTGATTATAATGTCATGCTTTTAATTGAACGGCTGTTGTAATTACATATGTACAAGGACTAACGCAAAAGTTTTTGACAAAAAAGTAGAGACTATTCAGTAGTTTAATTAATAATTCTTCTGTAACATCATAACTGCTTAATCAGTGCTCCCAATCAACTGTCTACCAATGGAGAATTCCACTGAAAATGGATGATTATGCGATAAAAAAATATCTTTCGTGCTGAAAATTACAGTGAAAGCAGTTCTTCTCTAACATGCGTATTATTAGTAAGATTCCAATTTGAAAATTGTCTTTGAATCTTGCGCTCCAAACGACCCATCGCCATGTTGGCTGATCGTGACGTAAGAGTCCAGTAAACAATACGTTGACGTGGTGCCAGTGGAGAGTAGACTATTTGTCCCAGTTTTAGAAAAACCTATGTATCTCTCTTTACAATTCATTTTTTTATATGTTAAAATCATCATCAGTCATGTGAAATATTTATCCTGAATAATTGATAGGTTTAAAGAATGTATGCATGCTGGAAGATACAGTCTTTACAAATAGCGCTTGTTACTTTTTCGTCATCCTTATCTACGGCGATTTCGACAGTATTAGAAAATTACTAAATTAATCTACCTTCAGAATGTTCCCAGAATGCGTCTTTTCGAAGTCGGAGTCAACCATTGCGCAATACACGCACCGTAAAACTATTAAACTGTTCACAACTGTTTTCACACACCCTTCAAGTTAAGAATCAGTACCATCGAAGATATTTGTTATCGTCGTTATTGTTTTGCTATTGCCATGGAGCGAGTCTGCTTACTCGCATTCTGACGTCACAGGGCGTTCTTGTGGCGCAAAAGAATTTGGTAATTTTTGCAAACTTTGAAGCTCTCTAGCAACAAGAATATTGAGAATTATGAAGTCATATTTTGCATTCGTTTATAAATTTAACTTACTTATTTAGGCATGTAAAAAAATTACCTTTTTAATTTTATGAGACACCCCATTTTGTCTACCGTGAAATAAAAAATGAAAAATAAAATTATGGAGATAATCTTGAGTTTTTTTTTTCAGAGCTTTCGCGCTAATCTTTAGCGAAATTATTTTCATTCACATCTTGTTGTTGTTATTTATCAAAATTGCTGTTAATTCCGGTATTAAGAGTTCATCCTTGGAACCGAGTGAGCATCGAGAACCAAGAACCGATGGGGGAGAACCAATGGCAATGCTTTGAAAAATCACAGATAATAAATACAGTGAAACCCCGATAAAACGAGACCCCACGGTGCACCAATAAACATTCGTTATAGCGAATTGTCGCTTTACCGGAAATAATAGTCAATATGTATACCTGTTGCGAACAGTTATACAGGAGCAGAGTGGTGCGGCGACTCATAAATTTCTATCCGATAAATGTAAGCATAAATCCAGACGAAAGGCGATGTTTTTTTGCATCACTAAATTTACAAGTTCAAACAATTTATAAGCGCCACACTGAATAAAAATCATGCAAAGCATTGTTTTGTCAATCATTATGCCAATGCACAACAGAGGAAGCCATTTTTCTATGCACTTTATTAGTGCATTTACGTAATCGTTCTATAATTTTGGTATTTTCCATTGAAAATTCAAAAATTAACTGATAAAACTGTATCGTGTCTATTTAATGGCTCAAATGTTTCCATTGGTGTATGTTTATTGTTCCTGTAGGTTAAGCGGCAGTGAAGTGAAATAACGTATTGCATTTGTTTCTGCAGTTTCCCACATAAATTTGAGCACTCCATTGACTTCATTTCTAACAGATCGCTAGCAATTACAGAGATTAAGGAGTCTTGGTGTAAGTTTTTCCGGCGGTGAAACCCTCGCTATGGCGAGAGCCAACACCAAAAGGGCCTCGGGAAAACGAAATTTTTAACATGCTTATTATAGGTTCAATCGACGGTGCATAGGCTATCTCTCGTAATAGCGGGGGTCTCGCTATAGCCCATACTCGCTTTAACGAGGTTCCACTGTACATAAAAAATGTATTTTAAGAGCTTCCCAAACAGTCATAATTTCGTAGCAACTGAACACATCAAGTGCTTTTACACATTAAAATAAATAATTTGATTCCTCCTCCCTGAACTAAAGCTTACTCCTTTTCCCACATTGGTGGGGCCAATCAAAATTCAATAAAAATCACAATTTGATCAGCGTTAGAATGTTCTCAGATGAATTCCCCTAAGGATTCCTAAGATTTAAAAACATATTATTACCATCTCAAAATGTTCTAGCTGATGCCAGAAACACACTCGTTACCATGAAGGAACATATTAATAATAAAGTAGGAGGATGCGCAAAAAAAGCATATCAACAAGATTAGTTGAATTATTACTCAATAGATATCATATCACAAAAAATAAACTTCAAAATTCATGCATTCATGAGCAATGATGAGTGACTCATTCAATTATGATACATGATGGCGCAACCATAGTTGGACACACATTAGATCCTGAGGTTTAAGAAAACAAAAGAAAAATAAAACCAGAACTTGGAACCAGACTGGTACCAAGAACAGAAAAAATTTAGGAACCGACTCATCTTTAGTACTGTAGATTCTGGTCAATTGGGACATATCGGGACTTGTGCACTTTACCCTAATTAAGCGGCTGCCCCAATTAGGCGAACTATCCCGTATATGGGCATAAACAAATGTTGAAGTGATGGAAAGAAGACTAAAGAATGTTTATAATGCAATATAAGTTTATTAAAATATTAATTTGATTAATAAATCAGCGAGTTTAGATAATTTATTATCATTTTTAAGACTTATAACAATTTAGTTAAAAATATTTTTCACAGCCACGGGCAACGCTGAGTGAATGTCTTTTACTAAATCCTTTTAAAGAAAAGTCCTATCCTCTTGCGGATAGTAAAGCAAAAAAGAGCTTTCAAAATAGGGCAAGAATAGGAACCTTTGTGAAAAACAAGAGTAAATCAAAGGAGGAAAATATAAAAAATAGTTCAGTCTGAAAACAAAATAATTTTAATTTAGTCGCGAGTGTAGTGTCTACATCGCTGTCTCATGGCCCAATAGAGCAGCATAGGCTGTCCGAATTAAGCGGAGAATACTCTGGGATATTCCTCTTAATTAATACCCAATACCCAATTAAGCGGCCGCCCCAAGTAACCGGTGGACCCATTAAATGGAATCTTCTGTACTAACCAAATAGTTTTACCATAATTCTGATTGGGTGGTAGTGGGACCAAGAGAAATCACCATGTTGAGAAGGAAAACGTGCTAAAGAGGAATGTACTAACCAATTTCTACGGTAATTGATTTCTTTCTTTAATTACAGGTAATCCTGAAGACAATGGACGAGCCAGATGGGATGGAGGAGAATCCAAGCACTTCGTGTGGGTATCCAGTTGTGGATAGTTCGTCAGCATTGTACAATAACAGCACCAAAGATTGCGAGGGACTCGATTCCAATGTAAGTTGAACCCAACAGCAGTTAGCACATCAGAATAAACACACCGTAATATACAAGAAATTGCCATGTGAAAAAATCCCCCTGGACCGGGAATCGAACCACAGACCTTTGGCTTTCCGGGCCACTGCGCAGACCACTACGCTATCCAGGTTCTTTAATTCTCATGGCAATTATACCGAGGCTCATGGTACTAGGTGTTAGGCCCTCGCGATCCATCAAGGATGGCAACACGAGGGAGGAAGGACTTCCAAGAAGCCACGACCAGTTGAGAGCCTCAAACCTGCGCTAAAGCCGCGCAAAGCGGTATGTGTAATACAGTAGACTCTCGTTATTACAAAGTTCACGGGACCGAAAAATCGGAGGTTCGTAATAAGGAAGTTCGTAAGAACGTTTCCCTAAATTCACACCATTTTCATTGATACCTTATTCAGATCATGATCACAGTGAGAGTTTCCCAGCGCCACACCGCGTAGTATCGGCCAAATCGAAAGGCGCCAAATTTGAAATTTGAAAATTTTGAATGCTCGTATCTCTGAAAATTCATAAATCGAATGTGCATAGGAAGAGGACTGACTGTACATCCTATATACGAACGGTTATGAGTAGGGCACCTTGACTACACAGGAATGAAGCTAGTTATATGATGTTGCGTGTAAACTGAATAAAGAACCATAATTGACGCTCTTAGGCACAGTAAACGAGAATAACTTAAACGTGGCGCAATTATTGAAACTTAAGTGTAGTGAATATCCACCTAAATGCCGTGACTTGTGCGTGCAACTTCGTAATAAAGTTCATATTGTAACTGCGGGGGCCGGGACTTAGGTTCGTAATTTCGTAAAAACGAAAATTTCGTAATAACGTTTCTTTTACTATTGCTTGGATAGGCCTTTTCGACGGGACCAACTGTTTGCTTCGTAATAACGAGGACTTCGTAATAACGTTGTTTGTATTAACGAGAGTCTACTGTAATCCTTGTCCATCCTTGATGGACCGCGAGGGCCTAACACCTAGTACCATGAGCCTCGGTACAATAATAATAATAATAATAATAATAAAAGAAGCTTAAGTTGGGCCCAGCTTTGATCTGTTAGTCCTAAGGGAATGATAATGAAGGTTATTACAATTCCTAGTTTCATATTTGTGAACATCACAATTGAGCATAAACAAATCAAGATTATAACGTACAAAAATTAAAATTGATAATAAATATACACACGGGAGTGGAAGAATGTTAAGTGCTTTAAAAATAGGCTTGGAGGGAGCATCAAAAGGTTTTTTTGCAATGATTCTAATTGCACGTTTTTGTAATGTGAACACCTTGGAGGCATGAGGGGATGAGCCCCAAAAAATTATATTGTATGACATTCGAGAATAAAAGATACCGTAATACAATGTAAGAAGAATATTTAAATCAACAGAGTTCCTAAGGTGTCTTAATAGATAGCAGATTGAACTTAGTTTGTTGGCTAAGAAGTCAATATTCATCTCATAGGACATATTACTACATAAGTATGCACCAAGGAATTTTGTGTGGGACACAATTGCCATGAGAATCAAAGAACCTGGATTGCTAAGGGGTCTGCGCAGTGGCCTGGAAAGCCAAGAAGGTCTGTGGTTCGATTCCTGGTCCAGGGGGATTTTTTCACATGGCAATTTCTTGTATATTTCACCGCCGTTCACGCGGCAGGTTTAGAAATATGTCACACACCGTAATAATCTGATGACACGACAATAGGGTGGCTTCCTATTCCTCTTTTATTGGCTAAATCAAAAGGTAATCAAATCTCCTGGAGTACCTATTTCACCAAATGCTTTATCCTGGTGTTCACTCCAAACAAAATGAATATCATTTCTCAACGATAGGGTGGTTTCCTTTTATTTTTTTATTGCCTTAATCCAAAGATTATTACTCCTGGAGTACGTATTTCACGCTTTTAGATTTTTAAATGACGATATCTATTTTTCGCGATCAAATGAAAAGTGAAAAATTTCAAGCGCGCGAAAATGCGACGCGTAAGTAGGAATGAAGGGAAAAAGTCCGTGCGACGCATTTCTGGTTCCCCCTCCACCCGGTGAGGTGACCTTGAGGCGAGGTTTAGCGCTGATGCGTCGCAGGATGCTAGCGGATAGCTGAGTACCTTGCTGCATGGTAGCGCTTGGCTTAAAAAAGGTTTATTAATACCTTATCAAACGAAAAAAACTTTCCGAACTTAGCCAGTTTTAATAGGTGATTATTAAGACATGTTTCCCTGAGCTCTGTGCCTCATGCATGCATTGGTAGCCTCTGACGATGCATAACTCCTATCCTCTCGTGTAGAAACTAGGTCCCTGTGACGTCACGTGGAGTGGAATCGCATGGGCGCCAATCTGGCCTTTTTCAAATGAGGATAAAATTTGACCCTTGCCATTCGTCTAAACCGGTATTTCAAAAACCAAATAATTTGTGTATTATGAATACACTAATGGTGGGTAACGAATCGCAATCAATGTCATTTGATGAAGATAACTACCCTATTCCCTCAGCGGAGCACTCCTCACTGAAAAATTTGGTATAAATTTGGACACATGATTGAACATACCTGGAATTCTTTGCAATGACTTTTTATCAGTGGGAGGTTTCAAGGCATTCATTGCCTTTACTTTTTCTTAGTCATCCTCCCCATTGAAGTTCTTTTTGTGATTCGCTATTACCAATTTTATGCACCTCTACGGGGAGGAGATTGTCAAGAGTTGTAGCATAGACCGTAGGTGGATATTATTTTTTTATTGCCTTAATCGAAAGTCTATTACTCGTGGAGTACGCATTTCACACTTTTAGATTTTTAAACGACAATATCTATTTTTTGCATTTAAATGAAAAGTGAAAATTTTCAAGCGCGTGAAAACGCGACGGCTAAGTATGAATGCTGGGAAAAGTCTGTGTGATGTCATTCTGCTTCCGGCTGTTGCCGTGTGCGGCCACCTTGATGCGAGGCTATGACCACCATTACGATGCAGGCTGCCGAGCATGGGGGTAGCGTAGAGTACCCTGCTAGTAGGTAGCGCTTGTCTTAAAAGAGAATTATTAATACCCTATCAATCAAAGGAAACCTCCCTACGATAGGCAATTTTAATAGGTGATTAGAAATGTTTCCCTGAGCTCTGTGCCTCATGCATGCATTGGTAATCTCAGACGATGTAAAACTCCTATCTACTCGTATAGAAACTAGGTCCCTGTGACGTCTTGTGGAGTGGCATCGCATGGGCGCCAATCTGGCCTTATTTCAAATGAGATTAAAAATGAATAATGAAATTTGTCTAAACTAGGATTTCTAATAAAACCAAATAATTTGAATACCTATTAGCGTGTGTAAGAGGCGCACCCCTATTTTGAGCATCGAAGATATAAAGAAAAAAAAATTACAGCATTTTTTAAAATCCTATCGTGCGGTATTGCAGACGTATGCCTGGAATTTCGACAGTTATAGAAATTTCCTCTTCCAATACTAATTGAAAACGGAAATTTTGATAACTGTGGTGGTAATAGCGGCATAAGAGGGAGTAGAAAGAGTTTTGATCCTCTCTTACCATACTCCGTTGCTCTACGATGCTAGTCCTACTCACGAACAATTTTGTATAAAAGCTCTCGCAGGAGTAGTGCAATAGAATTGCAGCCGTGGAAAATTTTAAGGCAAAAGACGATGGGCACATAGCATGAACCTTCCCAAGAGAATGGACCATAATCGGGGCAATTTCAGCGCTGTAGAATAATAACGTCGTCGTAGATTTAACGTAACCACCCTCGGCCCTCCATCAGCCAATGCCTCTGCCGTTTTTTTCCTTTCCGGGACCCCACTGGAAAATATCAAGTTACAGGGGAACAATGGAAACGTGTTTCATCCCTACCCCATCTCACCAACTGACCTTTTTCGGTCTACCAGGTTAAATTCTCCCAGTTTCTGGAGGCCAAATGCTAGGTGAGTCACCTATTGAGCTCGAAGATATCTCAATATCTTTCAGGAATTGTATGACGCACACGAGATTCTAAAAAGAATGCGACGTATATCTGACAGCATTTAAGTTTTTTAAGCTCTAAATGATTGACTCAAAGATTTATTGTTAAAACAAGGTTACTAATATTCAAAATAGTTCAAACAGCACAATTTCGGAAGAAACACGCGTAGCATAAGCGCATTCAAACAATACGAGACGGACTCGAAACTTCAGGCGATGCAAACTGCGTGTATCACATTGCTGTGCCTCCGCCCCTTCACACAAAAAACCCAAAGGGCATGGGTTCGAGTCCTACCTGGGTAGGTTGCCCCTACCCAGGGAATGGTTGTTTGTGAGAGTCGTTGTTTCATGTTATTTTCCCCGATGTAGAAGGCCTTAAATGAGCTTTTTTTGGGGAGGTGAAAATAAATAAAAAATAAATATACCGTAAAACCTCTATGTAGTGAACCTCTTTACATCATAAACCTCCATACTTCATACCACCCCTACGGTCCCATCAGATTTACATGTAAATTTATCAGCAAACCTGTTTGTGGTGAACCTCCACTTATCATACCAAGGATACACCCCCAAGACAGCCTTACTACCTCCGCAAATCGTACCGAGACAACTAGAGACCATTAATGCAGCTGCGATTACGTACATGGAATGACATTTTCAGCAATAAAAGTTTCAACCTTATTTTTTTTTTTCTTTTACCCCTTTAATTTGCTGTAATTTTCACGTTAACCATTAGTTGTGGCCATTTTGTTCAATATGAGAGTATACCTAACTGTAAATAAGAAAAGAGATATCCAACTATTCTAATCATTTTAAGTGACTGTTGAATTACAAGAGATCACATCGTTTTCTCTCGAACCATGGTAAAAATCATGCGAAAGAGCTCGCTCTGTATAATTGTTAAATAATAAATAGAAGTCCATTAATGCATGCATGTTTGTTTAAAGACTCAAATATAATGGTTTAAAAGACAGCAGTGTGTTTCGTTTCCGAAGGATATGAAAAAATGGTGCCTACCACTAAAACCTCTCTATAGTGAACCTCGATACATCAAATTGCCCAAATTTTGGTCCCCTCCATTACGATGCAAAGAGGTTTTACAGGCGGTCCTCGACTTTCGTACACACGACTTTCGTACAATTTGCACTTCCGTACGTTCAAAATTGGCACCTTTTCTTGACTTTCGTACGCTAAATTCGGACTTTCGGACGTTGGTCTGTAATTTTTTTTAAATTCCCGCTATGTTTATTGCGTATCCCAACATTCAATTGTTTCAAATGGCAGTATATGCGAACAATACGAACGTATATAATGGAATATAAGGGAATTGTTGGTAGTTGACACTAATCAGGTGATTTATTTGGGAGAGAGACTGCCTGCTATAGGCTCCTTTATCAAGAGAAGAAGAAGGCCTTCATTGAAGATATTTTTCAAAAGAAGTTGACTAGACATCATCAAATAGCGTTCAATAAAACTAGTAAGATCTTCTTTCTAATTGTGTTTTTTCGTTTGAGTGCTGTTTGTACTCCTTCAGCAACGATATTGCATGATATATCACCCGAATTCCGTTTGTCTGTTGTCTTTTTTGAATAACTTGCGAAATATACGCGATCACGAATGTCACCTGCCGAATGTCGAATTTTGGTGTAAAAATTAAAAGGTATCCACAGTGCGGGTTCAACAACTACATTTTGTTATGCTTCTTGATATGTCTTTTTATTTATAGTGGACGTAATAAGTGGAATGTCAACTTAAACACCGAGAGGAAGTTTCACTCGATAGCCAACGGAGGTCTTGTTTTCTAAACTTTTATTTGCATTTTCTGCGTATTTTCGAAATAAATTAGATGATTTGAGGAGTTTTATTAACATATTATTAAAATTAAGTCAATTGAAATGAATTCCGTGAAAAAAAAGGTTTTAGTACGTATATTCCCCTCTCTTGGAACGTAACCCCTAATTAGTATGGAAGTCAATGGTTCGACTTTCGTACATTCGACTTTCGTACAAGTTTTCGGGAACGCATTGTGTACGAAAGTCGGGGACCGCCTGTACTGTATTTGTGATTAGCCGTCGCACGAATCCAAATATTTGTTTGTCTTCCATTTCCAGGTGAGCAACTCTGGCATGATGGGAATCCGCAAGCGAGTGAGACGGTCTCGGAGAAAGAATGCACTCCAACCAGTGGACAAGTTACCTCCCAGCTTCCTTAGCTCAGAGGTCTGTATTCTCCAGGGTTGATAAAAATCATGATTTTTTCAAAAAAATCATTTTTGTTGATTTTTTTTATTTAAATCGGGTTTTATTGATTTAAATCGGATTTTATTGATTTAAATGATATTTTTATGATTCACCATTCATCAAAAATTCAGTTATTTGCAATACTAACTATTTGGGCAGCATATTGGAGAATGATCGTTTGCAGAAACAACAAGAGGCAACATACTCTAAACTCAATACAACATTTAGTCAATCATGGGAGAGAACTATGGAAATGCCAATGGTATGAAATTAAAAATTACACCAGCATAATATAAAATTGCCATTGGAAGTATCAAATGTGCTATGTTATGCGGTTCTAAAGTAAATGAAGTTTAGAAAAATTCTGTAATTGCAACTTTGTATGGTGCCTACGTTTAGAAGTTAAATCAGAAAACAATTTTTTTCAACGGATACACTAGTATTCTAACCAAAGCCATTTTTTAAAATTTTCATGTTACATGCATTCCTACAGTATCATTTCCATTTAAGAGCCAATATTGTGCTGATAACTGTCGATTCATTGCATTAATTAAGAAATAAAAATCAAAATTATGCACTTACAGCTTCCTTTTCTCGACTCTTTAAAAATCAAACATATAGATCACATTATGATTTGAATCACCTGATTTTTTAAAATAATAATCAAGTGATTTAAATCGCGATTTAAATCATGATTTATATCAAAGTGATTTATGCGATGGTGGTTGGCGTAACATGGTGAAACTCCTTCATGATGCACAAAGGTTAAGAAAATACTTAGCTGTTTCACAAAATAAAATATATTGCGACCGGTTTCGATACAGCGTATCATCATCTGGCAATTACAAGTATCAGTACACAGAATTTATACCCTTGAAGGCGTTATAGGGGTGGTAGAGTGGAGGTGGAGGAAGGGGGGACATTCGGAGTACCCATTATTGGATGCAATTAGTTTGATTGTGTTTAGCTCCTTCATCCTGTTGTAATTCGACAATGGAATCAATCATAATCTGTGAAGCATACAATGTATTGCTGATAGTTTGTGAGAGAAGTGGTGTCTTGAATTGCGGTGTATTATTTGGTGGAGGGGGTAAGGGAAGGGAAGGTAGGTTTGGGAAGTACGTCGCTGATGGGTCACTGCACGGTGTAGCCGAGGGTTGGTGTATGATGACGAAATACCGGGAGGGGTGTTATGGAGTGGTGAGTGTCATCCTTTGTGATTTAAATCAATCAACCCTAGTATTCTCTCATCAATCCCTTTAATTCTCTTCTATAGTTTGCAAAGGTTGTGGAATTCTTTTTGAGTATTTTTCCAGCCTTTATATCAACTCACCAACCTGTCTGTTTGTCTGTTTGTTTGTCTGTTTGTCTGGTACAAATCTTGTAACTGAAATTTGACTCACTTCCTGTGAAGCAAAAACGCTGAAATTTTGCACACTTCTTCATTTCCGATGACAATACATGAAAATATAACTTTTTCTCTCCAACCCCCCTTTAACCACCCCCCAGTCAACCTATAGCCCCCCAAAACATGTTTTTACTGTAATATGTTACTCTTTTTAACCTTCACACATAAATACAAACGAATATTTACACTACAATCACATTTCTATGTGTTAGTAACCAATCAGAGAATTAAATTTACGCAACCTAACTAATACATATACGTTCTTTACTCATAACCTTTCCTTATTTTTTGTACACACTACACGAATCTTTACAATTTTCTCATTTATTCACATATACATTTAATTTGTGAAAACTGTACAACAGCTAATTATGATATTCATATATTTATTAACAATTGTAAGGTTTTGTAAATGTTTGAATATTGTTTTACCGTTACATAAAACGTACGGGGTGGCATTTTTAACATAGGGGGGTGGCATTTAAAAGCATAGGGGTGGCATTTTGAAACATAGGGGGCTTACCATTCACTGAAAATTTAATAAATATAGTGACTTTTTTAATACGTCACTTTTGGTTTTTCGGGGTCGCTGAGTTTTTTTGCTTTGTGTCATATATAAACGTTGCTCATCCCCTGTAATCTAAATATAAAGGCTGGTTTTTAAAAAAAATTTTTTTATAAGAGCTTATTACAGACCGACTATCCTGGTTAATGATGGGGAGCACGAATAACAATCGGAAAACACAAATAATCCAAAATTTCACTGTAATTTCTTGTAATTTTCATAATTTAGGCAAATCAAAGTATCAATTACAGGAAAAATCAAGAAAAATCGATGTTTCGATCATGTTTTCAAGGCCGAGTCAGGTGCGGACACTGTCCACACATTTACATACACATGCAGCTGAAGAGAAGAAGTCAAGACTAACATTAAAATAGGGAGGCAAAAACTGATAGAGGTGGATGAATTCTGTTATTTGGGAAGCAAGATAACTAGTGACAGGAGAAGCAAGAAAGAAATTATCAGCAGAATAGCCCAGGCGAAGAGAGCATTCCACCAGAGACCTGCTTACAGCGGGAAACTTAAATATGGAAGTAAAGAAACAATTCATAAGAACCTACATCTGGAGTATGCTCCTATATGGAAGTGAGGCATGGACAATGACCGCAGCGGAGAAAGCAAGGATAGAGGCCTTTGAAATGTGGTGCTACAGAAGAATGATGAAAATCAAATGGATCGACCGAGTTAGTAACGAGGAAGTCCTAAGAAGGGTAGGAGAGAAGAGAAGCCTCATGAAAACCTTGATAATAATACAGAACGACCTTATAGGCAATATATCTTGAGACATGATGGCCTGATGAAGACAATCGTCGATGGACAAGTGAAGGCAAGAATGAAAAAGGAAGACCTCGGACAAAATGTAAGGAACAAGTAAAGAGAGATGTGAAAGAGAAGAAATACGTAGGAGTGAAAAGATTAGCTGATAGGAGAACTGAGTGGAGAGCTGCGTCAAACCAATCCTAGGATTGTTGACCAGTGATGATGATGATGACGTGTATTCGCAGAGCAGTTATTGGTTCATGTGTCATGACGACACATTGACCTGTGATTGGAAGACTGGTAACCGGTAAAGTGGTCATAAACCTTGGTGAAAAATCAGACACTTCTTCACTTCCCTGCCACCCTACTACTTCCATTTTTCCGCTCACAACCAGGCCCTGCATTTTCTTAACGATAGGTGACGTCAGGAGAGATAGCGCTTTCATTGCTGCGTTTGCACTCATGGCATCTGTCGCGTTTATTAAATTTTTAGTCAATGTGCGGCCGATGATTGTTATGTGATCACTATTTCCACCCAAAATGGCATATCAACATACCATTGAATTTGACGACATTCAGACCGTGAAAACCGGGAAAAAACAGTGAATTTTATAATGTAGTTAGAGTGGGAACCCTGCTAATTAAAAGCATGGCGTTACTGAAGTTGATGCGTAGTTTTCTGCGGCGTTGTCTAGATGATGTCTAAGACAGCACAACGTCGTAACAAGATTCACTTGTGTCACCAAGACTGGCGATGTGCTACCGGGTCCAAAAGACGTTTTGCCGCACGACATTCAAGAAGGTGTCTATAAGGTGCCATGTTCATGCGGCAAAGACTACATAGGAGAGACGTGTAGAACAATGAAAGTGCGCATCCAGGAACACAGAAGAGCCACAAGAAATAAGCAATTTCAGCTCTCTGCCATTGCGGAGCATGCATGGAGCGAACGAGGACACCAGATACTGTTTGACGAAGCAACAGTTGTTGCAAAAGAAAATAGATCCCAGGCTAATAAAGGAGGCTATCGAAATATTCAAGACACCGGAAAACATGAATAGAGAAGATGGCTACCCTCTCCACAGCTCGTGGAGAGAAAAGGAGGAGGACCAATCAGCATCCAGCATGAAAAATTGGCGCCAAAAATGAACTATATAAGTCACCAAAAATTGAATCCCAACATCGACCTGAAGACGCCGGTTGGAATACTGGAGAAACTGTCGTCATAAAGAAAAATCCACGCGGTGAAGCCCAGAAATATGGAGACATCAGCATGGCGTTACTATTGCTGTTGGCGTCCATGCTTTTTGTGTGGCAGAAAGACAGTACCAGAGATGATTACAGCGATGGAAAAGGGGCATGCCAAGTGACAGAAAAAGGAATGCGTACATAGAGGTTGTAAATACAGCAGACTCCAGATTTTCCGGCTGCGGTTTATCCATGTTACGGATTATCCGTGCATGATTTTCACTCTTGCTTTTGCATTATTTTCCGCGATATTTATAAAAAAAATAAAAACAGACGCAAAATCATTGGAATTACTGCAAGGATGCACCGGGAGTATTATATCCGTTAAAATCCCCTCCGTGAAACGGAGGGGATCACGGTCTAGCTGCATTTACGGGAGCAAGCACCATGTTCCTGTTTTCCAAGCCTCGCAGTGCACGACCTCGCTCCTTGATCACGGATACATGGCTAGCAGAGGTTGTGACCAGAGCAACTTGTGCGAGACGCAACTACATGGCATGGTGCCTGACAGTGTAGTCTCCGACGTTGAGCAGTGGTTTTAAAGCATTCGTGCAAACCACTTTTCTGTGTCCGTGATACCACAGCCACAGATGTGTGGTTTTCGAAACCAGACCTTACATGGAGCATTAATAATAGGAGTACAACCATGTTATCACCGCTAAAAAGATCGCGAGCTGGCGAAGAAAGCTCTCGATGAGTCCAGGCTTGGATGGGTGGATCCACCTGTAGCGATGGCTACGCTAAATAACACACTTCGGTTATCTGCGGAGAGGCGTTTATTGTGACTTGACAATACAGAACTGACTTGGGTAGCCCAGATGGCTAGCTTATATACATGCGGCGAATATTCTGGAACGCCGCGCCGGATCTTCCTCGAACCTTCTAGAATTCCTGAAAAGATATAGGAAAAAATACCGGCCGGCGCCAGGACTCGAACGCGCGCCGTCCGATTAGTAGGCGGACACTTATCCACTGGTCCAACTCTACATTGTGGCGGACGATGCGCCACACACCCTTTATATCGATTGTAACGTAGATTATTTAATCAAAGTAATCAGCGGGCGAAATGTGGCCGCCATGTTTTTTTAGGGTGTAGGGCTGGTTTGGGTACCCTACATCAAGTAGGGCACATTTAGTTCCAGAAACGGACATATGTAGGGCTTGATGTGGCACATGTAAAGCGAGATCGGTTTATGTGGGGTAGAGCTGTGTCGTTCATGAATGAATCGTTCAAAATGAACGATTCAATGGCGTGAACCGAATGAATCGAATCCACGTTTTCCTCTCGAATCGTTCAAAATGAACGATTTCATTGAAGATAATCCGCCGAATCCAAATCGTTCAAAATGAATGAATTGTGAGGAAGATTCAAATCCTCTGAATCCGAATCGTTCAAAATGAATTAATTGTGGCGAAGATTCAAATCCGCCGAATCTATTGGTGTTTCCTTGGCACTCCTTCGCTGCACAACTAATCTTTAAAAGTCCCCTAAGGAAAGCAATAATATACACAATCAGTAGCGTTGCCATGTAAAATTCAAAGTATTGTTTATGTGGAAATGGATTCAATTAAATTATATGTGATTCTAAATGCCATCTCAATTAGCATTGAAAATAGAGGTAATTTTCTTATACTCTAAGTAATATTAGAATAATTCGATAAGTATGGTGGGGATACATAATTAAACCAATGTAAATTCACAAACAACAGCAATAAGTAAGAAACTACAATAAACAGTAAGAATATATTATATTCCATCCCATTATCACAGTATGTTTCCATATGGCTACTTTTGGAACATGGAGGCAAACATAACCACAATTGCCCAATGTTGCCAAAAGGCAACGTGTGTTTATTTTTATTAATAATAATGATAAATAGTGCAAATTAAAATTAAATCATTCTTTGAGTATAAGTGAACGAAAAATATGAAAAGAAATTTTTTTTTGATAGATTAAAAAAACTTGGGCTGGAAAGGGTTAATCGAGATTATAATTTAGGAATAAAATTTTTGAAAGTTTGTTAAGTTTCAGGCTCCTCCTCCTTTCAGATAAGATGTTTCCTGCCTTGGAGAAAACTCTTTCGCATGGCACAGAGGAACCAACTATGCACAGTCTTTTCTGCATCACCAGGAAAAGTCTTGGGAATGTTCCTTGATTTTTGCACCACCACTGAAGAGGATCTTCATGTCGTAGAAGATGTGGTTCCTTCAAATATTTATCCACTTCAGTTATAGCAACAGCAGTTGGGGACCTATCACAGATTTTGTGTTGCACAAGAGAATCTTAGTGCTTCCACACACACCCAGATGTTTCCAACTCCATTCTAATTTCCTGGCTAGGACCTTGGGCTTCATCGACAAGAGAAACAGCTGTTGCTTTTCTAATCAAATTATTTTTAGCTTTTTCGATAGCTTTATGACTATCGAAGCCCATATTTTTTAAACGAGGGTCTACCATGGATGCCTCGGCTAGCAGAGGTATGTCCTCAATATGCGAGAACCTCCTCTCCATCTCACTCTTAATTTTTGCCAAACATTTTGACACCTCCTCTTCCTGATCATCAAAATTCAGGGTCTCTAAGTACCTCTTCATGCCTTGAGTGAGGGGTATTAATTTTGATGCTGTCACATGTTTTTCTGAGCTAACTTCTAGAGTAACCTCGTAGAATGGCAATAAAATATGACATAACTTTTCAGTGATTTCAAAATCTTTTTGTGTTAATGTTGCCTCTGTTTTAAGTAGAGCTAGGGTGGATAATAGAGGCTCTTTGTTTCTTAAAATGGATTGAAACATGGTGTACGTGGAATTCCACCTAGTTGGCACCTCCTGCTTCAATGTGGGGTAGCTCCCTTGGGGAGACTGCATTTGCACAAGTTTGTGATGGGCAGCAGGACTCCTCTTAAAAACTTCCACCACTTTCTTAACCCTATTTTGGAGGTCCTTGACCTCCACTAAAGCATTTTTCACTATTAAATTTAGGGTGTGAGCGAAACATGGGATGTGTGTCCAACCTAGAATTTTAGCTGCAGCCATCATGTTTGCTGCACTGTCAGATATAAGTGCCACCACTTTACCGTTCAAGTCCCAGCTTCTAATAATGCGATGAATCTCATCTGCAATATTAGTGGCTGTATGCCTATCCGTGAAATAGATGCAATCCAGCAGGGCCGATTGCAATTGCCCATCGCAAATAAAATGGGCTGTTACAGCCAAATAGCTATCATTTGTAGCCGAAGTCCACCCATCTGCTGTAATTGAACAGTTACTTTTTTAATTTTTTTCCTTAAGTTCCATTGCTGTTTTTGAGTACAGAAGCTCTAAATAATTATTGGCCAAAGTTTTCCTGGATGGTGGACGGTAATTGGGGTTCAACAGCTGGAGGAATGACTTAAATGCTGGCTGCTCAACTAAACTAAATGGCAGATATTGGGACACAATTAACTTCACCAACCCTTCATCAATACTTTGGCTGGTCTTCAAGGCTAATGGACGGTGAATATACTGCTTCATTGTTGTTTGCGATGTGGAGCCAGAGGAATTTCCTTGAGGAATATCAATGCTTGCATCAGGATGCTGTGGTAGGGAGCTCGCAGAGGCTGCTGAAGTAGATGGTACTTGTAATACCTGCTCCCCACTCTCATTGGAGCTATAGCAGGTCCTTTTTGAGGCATTGCCATCAAGACTGATAGATGGGTGCTTCAATTTTATATGGCGGAATAAATTTGAGGTGCATCCAGACTTAAATGAGTACTGGTGCTTACAAAACAAGCATTCAGCTGACTCTGCAGATATTTTTTGGAAGTAATCCCATACTTCGCTTCTTCTCCTTTTGGAATCCATCATGTGGAAAAACTCAAGATCATGAATTCCTGTCTAATAACTATAAACGTATTTGATTTATTATATATTTCCCAATAAATGGCTCTTATTCATCACCGACTAGAGAGTTAAGTACTTAATACCTCAATACTCTTACCAAAATAATCCTACTATGTAATCGCAACGGCTTATATATGTATACAGAAGTCAATAAGGATCGTCTTTTCAGAAAGTGCGATCTGTAAGGACTTCAGCGTTTGGTCAAAATTGCTCGAGCGGCGGTAATTTCCCAGAAAAATTCCAGTTTTAATTCTCGGTTAACAGAAAACTCGAATGCAGGTGATGCGTGCTAGCTGTTAACGTTGCTTCATGCATCTATGCAGTAATGGCATTAAATGAAAAAGGAATCAAATAGTCTTTATAGTGGACTACTCGCTATAAAACCTAAAATTATTTGTGGAGTTATGTTGAGAGATTTAAAGAAAAAAATCCTTTTAATTGCTCGGTAAATTTTTTTCATTTTTGTAAATAAGAACATTAAATAAGTTTAAATGTCCTTATTTACAAATTTGAAATTCGGAATAATAAAATTCATTAATTAATCATATTGAGCAGAAATACGTCGTGCATAATGCAGTGCCAACTATTATTTAAGAAGGATAAATAACATGACCAGTCCTTGCAGATTAGACTTGCTTTCTTTTTATACTCGGCGAAAATGTTCATCAAGCAGAATTCATAACAGCCAATCGATTGAATAATCACAATGTAATTATATGAAATTCGGGGAAGGAGTTTTGCGGAGAATGAAATCTTGTGATGACGAAAAATATTTTTTTGCGACACCCAGATTTAGTACAGTATTCACTCATAAGATTTGAAATGCAGTAATCGACAGATTTACAAGGATTCGAGAATCATGGATTCGATAATCATGGGATTCGAGACTCACACGGTTCATTCGGTTCATTATGAACGATTTAAAGAACCGAATCATTGCCAAGAAACAAATCCCATGAACCGAATCCACAAAATGAACCGAAATTCTCACCTCTAGTATATATCAACTGCGGATGTGGGATTAAAGTCGTCGGAGGAGTCTATAGCAAAAAATAGTGCAGGACCTGTTGTAATTAATATGAATACGAGTATTATTATTGGGGTCAGATTTTGAATTGACGGGAAAATTGGCGAGGAATGCGCAGTGTCGTAGTCATTTATTTCATGCGCCTTGCAACCGTGTTTTGTTAGTTCAAAACGTGAATATTGAGAAGAATGAAGATGATTTCTCTCACTTTACCGTCGCACTTTCCTAGTATTCTTTCAACAAAACCCATTTTACGATTAGCTCGACCTGTTATTTCCCGAATATGTTTGTTCCATGATAGATTTTCATTGAATCCAACTCCTAGATACTTCATGGATTAAAATGCCTTTAATCAGGTGCATCGACTGAGTGGTGGAACAAGTGATGATGCAATAGTGCGTGTGGATAATTCGTGATTTCTCTAAACACAAATAAATCTCGGATTTAATTTTTAGCCCCATGTCAGCCGTAAATTCACCCTAAATTTCGATGGAATCACATAGTTTTTAACACTGATTCGCAAGGGTTACGAACCTGCAAAAGGAATATAAAAAAATTTATCGCACAAAATTGGATTTAGCAATAATGCAGTGTAAACAAAACCGCCATGTCGTTTGTCACCATAAATAAATTAACGATCGTAGTGAGGAGGTAACAATAGTAGTGATGGATACGAGGAAAAACTAACGGGAATAGTGTGTTGTAGTGATGGGCAAAGTCGATCATTTTAGTGATTCAATCGTTTTGACTCGAGTCACATAAATGATTAAATCAATTGATTCAATCATTATGATCGAAAAGACTCAAATGAATCAAGATTGCAAAGACTCAATCAATGAATGTAATAAATTACTTTGAATAACCAAATAAATACTGCCTCATCTGCGAAGAGCACTGGTAATACCTACTGATTGCTATCCACATTATCATTTCATATACTATTTTGATTGTGAATTCCTATACGAGTAAATAAGATTGTACAAATGAAGGAAGTTGTGTCATGATAATATTTGGGAAGGCAAAACTGTCACAGTTTCTTAATGATAATAGAATAATTTCAAACTATATATCTCAAAATATAACACAAAATACACCACACACTATATGCATGAATCTGATCTGCAGGATAATTTTATGAACGGCGCAATAAAATGTTAACAGCTGCAACTTCTACTTCTTAACGTTCTCCTACATCAGTCATCTTAATATTTTCCTTTTACGAGTAGTGGTGTTATTAATACTGATTAACTGCTGGAAAACATATATAAGCAAAAGATTATTCAAGTATTCAGTTCTTTATAACATGGTATTTAATTTTCTCACAACTATTTATGCCCTGACGACAACATATCAAGCATCGATCGATCCAATTTTTGAAATAAAACGGAAACCGGGATGATTGATATGAAACCGGAAGTCGGAGTGATTAATGATCGACTTGTTTAACGAAATGAATGAGTCATTTGATTCGCCTAGGGATTCAATCTTTTTGATCGAATCGTTCATGATCGACCCACATCACTAGTGTGTTGAGAGAGCTACGGAAAAGACGTGTTTTAAAAGACGGGCACGGAAAAAGAGAGTAGAAGACGCAAAAGAAAAGGAGGCGCCCGCAAGAGAGAACCGACAGAGGAAAGGATGCACAAATACAATGCCTTCTTAAGCTAAGCTCTTGAAAATGTACCCGTTTTCTTTTACATAACTGTCTATCAGTTCTTGAATCGGAGAAGCTTGCCTATCACCCGTTGCTATGGTGTATTTATAATTTTACAACTCTTTCCTTACTTCAGATAAAATGTGCATTTCCTCTGAATAATTACATCTAAACCCAGACATTTCTCGGCGATCCTAAAGATTGCATCTGCAGAGTTCTTCAAAGGCAAGAAATACGAAGTAGGTACCTACAGGACCTACTCTGAAACTCTTCCATATACATTATTTCGAAAGTTTTTCTCCACAACAATCGGTAATGAATTAAACCATTTATGCTTTCTGGACAAACTATGTTCAGCAGCGTGATTTTTGGCGTCCCTGTGCATTCTTTGCTGATTGCGCAGGCAATGCTTGGCTATAAGAGAATCGGACCACCGTAGGACGGATAGGACGACCTAATCCGCTATTGCGGTGTTGCCAAATTCAACAGAACGGCTCGTAAGCTTAAGAAGGCATTGGTAAATAAAAACGGTGGAGAGAGTTCGAGAGAGGGATTGCGGAGGAAGATGTCCGGCAGTGTTTGAGTGGAGTTGTGGAGCATTGAACCATCCGGAAGTGTTTGCAACGAAACCCCCTATCAACGAAGTCGTGGTTTTACCGGTCCCAACAAATTCGTTGTATGGAGGTTTTAACCCTTTCACTGCTGTGTACGTACCTAGTATGTTCACACGGCAGACTGCTGTGGACGTACTTTTTCTTCCTCCCTGCCGTGCAATTTCGAAAAAGCACTTCGAAGGGTCGCTAATCCGGGACCCTATCCTCGATGAGCTCACCCACGCAGGACCCCTTCTCATCGACTAGCCTACCAGCGGGGGTCGAAAAGTGACCCCTCTGACTGCAATTTGAAAATCTATCAACCAATCCAATCATCAGAAAATGATTGTTTGCATCGCACTCCTGCCAATCAAGCAATCAAGTGCGTCTTTGAACCGTGTTTCTGCGATGAAAAATAACGATTTTAACTTTGCTAAAAACGTGGCTGCGGACCACCGGAAAATGGCCATTTTATCAAAGTTAACAAAATCGTAATTTTTCATCGCAGAAACACGGTTCAAAGACGTACTTGATTGCTTGATTGTCAGGAGTGCGATGCAAACAAAATATTTTTTTAAGATCCCATTGATTGATTGATTTTCAAATCGCAGTCAGAGCGGTCACTTTTCAGGAGGGAGGCCCCCTAGGCTGGTAGGGTCGATGAGACGGTCCTGCAAGGGTTAGCTCGTCGAGGAAAGGGTCCCAGATAAGCGACCCTACGGAGGATGTACCACGCTCTTTCTTGAACTACCTGCTCCATGGCAACCATGAAACGCATTTGAACCTTTTCGCCGCATGTGAGGAGTGGGTTTTTGGAGAATGAACAGCAGTGATAGGGTTGAAGTATATTGTCCTAAGGGAAAAGCAAGTGTGCAAAATTTCACGCCGATCCAAGAATTAAAAGTGGTTCACAAATCAATTAAAAGGTTCCATCCATGAAAAGGACAAACAGACAATGCAAGTTCTGAAAAAGCATGTCAAAAAAAAGACACTTTTATTGTAAACATACCATTTATAAAAATATCAAATACTTCTGTACAGGAATCGATTTCAAACAGAAAAAGATAGATTTTAGGAGAAAATATTAGCAAGGAATATAACATCTCTCTTCAGAATTCTCAGCTACATTTTCAAATCACATTACTTTGTACTAATGCCATCCCGTCGGTTATGATAAAATTCTCTCTCAAAATGAGGCACTTTCATTACGAACAAGCCTGTACGCTATTGGTTCAAACATTCTGCAATAGTACGGGGATCAATTAACACGATGGATTTGGGGATCACGTGGATATGCCATGTCATTTTCGAATACTCAGCCACTCAATAATATGTGAAGTTTATTGACATGAGAAATAGAAGTCGTGAAATACTTTTGTGCTAGAACTCATGCGTTAGTCATCCTAACCTTCTGCACTAGTAGAGGAACAGATAACCATGAATACTTGATGAACTTCCTGATGAAAGTTTTCATACAGTACAGTGAGTCCTCATTCTACGTCAACCTGTTTAACATCACTTCGCGATAACTTCACAAAAATTTTGAGACTGTCTTTCATTTATCACACCTTCGCTTTGCGATAACGTCAAGGCTTTTAAATTCCGCGCGAGAGAAAAAAAAACGCGAAGAGGCGGGCATTGCAGGTTGTTCGTTCAGTGGGCGGTAATGCAGTGAATCTAAATGAAGTGTAAAACGGTGTGTTTATTGTTAATTGCGATTATGGTTTTAGCAAATTTTCTGCAAAATGAATTCTTAGGTAGGTGTGCAAGGCTTTACTTGAAATAATGGTTTTCAGGAGCCTAGAAAGTGATTTCAAGGAATTTTTCCGTGAGGAACTCTGGAGTTTTTGTCGTCACTTTTTTCGCAGTGTTCATAATAATTTTGGTTCCTGTGACTGCGACGATGTTTCAGCGATGATGATGCCCAGGCGACGCTTGCACGGGCGACCACCATAGCGAAGCCGGAAAGCAAATGCGGGAAGACACAAAAATGGAGAAGGATTTACGTCAGTACTGCTATTGTCGTCGATGAAGACAGGAACTCATATTTATGCCATAGTTTGGCATTCCCATTGGAGAAAATGCCCTGGATAGGATACGCTAAAAATTTTTCGCGTAGGAATTGTGAGGTATAGGAGCTGATATTCGCTTTTTACATTGCTTCTTATGGGATATTATGTTTCGATTAACGTCATTTCGTTTATCGTTAAATTTTTCACGAACGTCACAGTGACGTTAAACGAGGACTCACTGTACGCCATATTGTTGAAAGAACATTCATCGTATTAGTATGTATTCCACCACTCAAAAATTGTGCCTTTACTTCCCGCTGCAACAAAGGGCTACCGAGGCGTTAACATGAATACTTGATGGACTTTGTGATCACTTTTTCACGTAAAAGCCATGTCATTTACAGCACATCCTTCGGACTAATATTCCACCACTCAACAAACAGTACCACCACTGCAAAAATTCTCAACAATCGCCCACGGGATCCAATCCGCTCATCTAGGAGCCTAAAAATACAAAATACGCACAGCTGGCAAATAGCCGGGAGCACAAACGCTCACCTCCAATTTTCCTAGCTTCGGAAGATAGCATCCCACACAGCAAACTCAAAATTCATACCATATAAACGTTGCATAAATGGATTTGTAAAATGTGCTAATAATATTCCGTCCATTGTGCACATAATATTCGAATAATATGTGCATAATATGCAAAAATTAGGTCATTGAAAACTGTAAAAATTATTTAATTGATATGTATATTATTACATTGCCGGTAACATTTCATCGTTAATATTGATTCTTACAGCCATGAGTCAACTGTCACCGAGCAAATTCAAAAATTTATGCCATATAAACGTTGCATAAATGGATTCGTATAATATTCAAACGATATCCCGTCGATTATGTACATATTAACTCTTCCTGAACCAATTTTTTTATATAAGTATTTTTTTCAAAATAATTTTTAGGAAAAAAATAATTTACAGGATTGATTCCCTATAAATGTTTTTATTTTATTCTTAAAATTAAAAATCCACTGGATTTAATATTATCCTTGTTCTATGAAAGAGTTAATTCTTAGAAAATGTTGAACGTATTATATCGCTAGAAATAACGTATAACCCCTTGGGCCCCTGTATGATTCAAACACCTTTTAACGTCAAGCTACACTTGTCGTTGGATCTGATACTGGAACTAGGCCTGTCGAGTCAGCCCAGACGTTGGACAGCAAAGGGTTAATCGAATAATATGCAAATATTTTGCCATACAAAACTGTAAATATTTACTTAACCCATTAGTGTATAGTGTCCGATATATCGGGCGTGTGTATTTTATTTTGTTATGGGCTCCAGTTGACTTGTGCTACATTTTAATTACATTTTTATACTGTATTAAGTTCAAATGGATGTCTGTTTTCAACCTCCCACTAATATTTTAGTTGACTCATTGAATTTAACGACTAGAGAAGGATTTATGTGAGACATGGCACATGTCCGATATATCAGACGCTTTGCACTAATGGGTTAATATGTAAATAATTTCTCATGAATACATACATATACATATGTGCTCTGGCTACAGCCAGCTGAGCGTGCGTGCATTGTTATGGTCCTAGATGAGCGGATTTGATCTGGTGGGCGATTGTTGAGCGTCAGCGGAGTGGTGGTATCTCAATGGGTGTCATCACCTCCCAATGTAACCATAGGTTCTTGAGGCACCGCGCGCAATTTGATGGCCTTGTTGATGTTTTGCGCATCCTTTGCGTTACACTAGTCTCTCATTATTACCAAGTCCACGGGATCAAAAAACTGGAGGTTCGTAATGACGAAGTTGGTATGAACGTTTCTTTTGGGAATCGTTAAAAAATACAGTATAGAATGTACGCGATTAAATTAAGTGCAAATATACAAAAACAAGAAAATTCGTTTCAGTTTCTCTGATGAAAAATGCGGCATGACGCAAATGAGGGTTGATAACTTCCTGAATGCAGTAATTCCTCGATATACATACTAGACGCGTTTCCAGACCTTGTTCGTACGTTGATAAACCTGTGTAAGGACTAACGATTTAGCTCGTAATAATGATGAGTTCGTAATAACGAGCAATTCGTAATAACGTTGTTCGCAATAACGAGCGCGTCTACTGTAATATTTCACATTTGAACAAGTAGTGTCATCACTTCTCCAAGTAACCATGGGATCTTGTGACGTGAGTCATCAACCCTTTGAAGGACGGGAACACTCGCGGGCAGCCATCAAACTGGCACTCAAACTCCTCGTCCCCCACAGCCTCGTTCCCGGTGGACGGCCTCCGCTCCTCCTCCTTCACCGGCTCCTCTTTCACCCTCGCCATCTCGACCACAGCACCCCCTTTTCCCCTCCCCTGCCCCTCCGTCCCCTCACGGCTGGGGCCTGACCCATCGCCACTTTTCCTCGACCTTCTCCCTCTCTTCCCACCCCTGCATTTCCTCTGGTGAAGGAGCAGTATCCGCATGGAGGACGGTTGCATGCCGCAGCGCACGCAACGCAGATTCCGTTGAGGACTCTTCTCCGCCTCCTTGTGCCCCTCCTCCTTGCCCACCCTCCTGCGGCTCGCGCAACGCCTTTTGTGAGCGTTAAGAGACTGCACGCTCTCCTGTTTTGCGCCACACATCCTGCATTTCAGGCCGCGCAACGGTTCATCCGTTTCCTTCTTCTTCTCCTTCCCACCGTCATCCTCATCCTTAACGACACCAGAATGCGTTGCCTCCACCCTTGAGCGCTTGGTCTTGGAATGTGCCCGCTTGCGGTGCTCCACGAGGCGGGCGTAGCTGAGGAAAGCCCGCCCACAATCAGCCGCGTGGCACAGGTATTCCGGTTCCTCAGGCATGGAGGCCGCATCAGGAATATCAAAGGCTGGGGAAGGTTCCACCATCTCCTCATCGTCCCTCAATTCCTCCACAATTTGGCTGATGGAAGACTTTGCGATCCGCGAACCTGTCAGGGAAAAGGAGAACGACAGACAAAACACATGAATGTGCAAATCAAAGAATGGAGTCAGACGACGTAAATAAAATCTGCAAATGCAAGTCAATTCATGTAGATATACAGGTGGTCCTCGACATTCGTACGTTTCATTCCTGAAAATGTGTACGAATGTCGAATCATCGAGTTCCATACCCATTAGGGGTTATGTTCCAAAAGAGCGAAATATATGCACTAAAACCATATTTTTTTTACACAGATTTTAATTATATTAACTGATGAATTAATAAAAATCCTCACATTATATAAATGTCTTCCGAAAATACGCAGAAAATGTAAATATAATTTAAAAAAAAACAAGAACTCCGCTGTGGGTACCAAGTGAAACTTTTTCCCTGTGTCTAAGTTGACGTTCCACTTACAACGTCCACTATAGGTGAAAAGACATATCAAGAAGCATGACAAAATGCAATTTTTGAACCTTAACTCTTGGCACCTTTGAATTTTTACATAATAATTCCTCGGCGGGTGACATCTTATGATCATGTATCTTTCGCAAGTTATCCATGAATTATTATTATTAGTTATTTATTTGAATGGGCAAATCAAAGAATGGACTCTAACGACAGACGACGTAAATAAAATCTGAAAATGCAAGTCAATTCATGTAGATATACAGGCGGTCCTCGACATTCGTACAATCCACACTTTCGTACGTTTAATTCCTGAAAATGTGTACGAATGTCGAATCATCGAGTTCCATACTACTGTCGGCGTCAAAATGATGTGCCGCTGTACTTTGCAAATTTAGATCTGGACTTCAGTGCATGACATAATAATAAATAATACGTCATTTTAAAGAAAATTTTATTTTCAATTCATAATTATTTTTTGTTTTATGAAAATTTCAAAAATGTAGACACGCGTGCGCAATAAATGACTCCGCGTACCATAAAATTAGCCGTTTTGTTAACTTCGTAACTCAACCTAGGGAAAACTATCACGTTCATAACATTCATCTTTCACAATAAGTTGCAAACATTAATGCAGATTAAAAAAGTGGCTGTTGCATATTTTTATAATTCATAATTTGTTGTAAAATAACGAAAATATTTAAACTCCATCTAGTCCTAAATTTTACGCCAAAAGAAAAAATAGAATTGATGGAAACACTTCCCACTTTATTTTCAATTTTCCTATGATCCGAAAATACAGGCGGTCCTCGACTTTCGTACATTCAACTTTCGTACAATTCGCACTTTCGTACGTTCAAAATTGACACCTTTTACTCGACTTTTGTACGCCAAATTCGGACTTTCGGACGTAGGTCTGTAATTTTTTTAAAATTCCCGCAATGTTTATTGCGCATCCCAACATTCAAATGTTTCAAATGTCAGTATCGGCAGTATATGCGAACCAATGCGAACAATACGAACGTATATAATGAAGGGAATTGTTGGTAATTGACTCTAATCTAGGTGATTTATTTGGGGGAGAGACTGCCTGCTATAGGCTCCTTTATCAAGAGAAGAAGAAAGCCTTCATTGAAGATATTTTTCAAAAGAAGTTGACTAGACATCATCGAATAGCTTTCAATAAAACTAGTAAGATCTTCTTTCTAATTGTGTTTTTTCGTTTGAGTGCTGTTTAATTCATGTACACCTTCAGCAACGATATTGCACGAAATATCACCCGAATTCCGTTTGTCTTTTGTCTTTTTTGAATAACATGCGAAATATACGCGATCACGAATATGTCACCTGCCTAATGTCGAATTTTGGTGTAAAAATTAAAAGGTATCCAGAGTGCGGGCTCAACAAATACATTTTGTTATGCTTCTTGATATGTCTTTTTATTTATAGTGGACGTGATAAGTGGAATGTCAACGTAAACGCCAAGAGGAAGTTTCACTCGATAGCCAACGGAGTTCTTGTTTTTTTTAACTTTTATTTGCATTTTCTGCGTATTTTCGAAAGAAATTAGATGATTTGAGGAGTTTTATTAACATATTATAAAAATTAAGTCAATTGAAATGAATTCCGTGAAAAAAAAAAAGGTTTTAGTACGTATATTCCGCTCTTTTGGAACGTAACCCCTAATTAGTATGGAAGTCAATGGTTCGACTTTCGTACATTCGACTTTCGTACAAGTTTTCGGGAACGCATTGTGTACGAAAGTCGGGGACCGCCTGTACGTGAGTTTTATGTAGTGTAGATTGTATATGGACTTAAAAAAAATACGCCGGAGCGGACGAATGCTGCGTTGCCATGTCTTGCGTGCGAAACTTTACTTCCTGGTAACCGGTACTAGCCCCACGCAGCCCCGTTTGGCAACATGACATTGATAAAAGTTATTAACATTCACAAATATCAATATTTTTATATATTATAGATCATAGAAAATTTGCAAATAAATTAAGAAGTTTTCTATCAATTTTATCTTTTCTTTCGGGGTAAAATGTAGGACTAGATAGAGCTTTAACATTTACGTTATTTTACAACAAAATATGCGTTCTAAAAAATACGCAAAAGCCATTTTATTAATCTGCATTAATGTTTGCAACTTACTGTGGAAGATGATTGTTGTAGATGAAGTAGTTTTCCCTGGGTAGGGTTACAAAGTTCACGAAGTTGACAAAACAGCTAATTTTATGGCGCGCGGAGTTATTTGTTGCACTTGCATATCTTGAATTTAGATTTTTTCCGTAAACAAAAAATATATCAGAATTGAAAATAAATTAGGAAGTGTTTCTACCAATTTTATTTTTTCTTTTGGCGTAAAATTTAGGACTAGATAAAGTTTAAACATTTTTGTTATTTTACAACAAAAGATGAATTATAAAAATACGCAACGGCCATTTTATTAATCTGCATTAATGTTTGCAACTTATTGTGAAAGATGAATGTTGTGAACGTGATAGTTTTCCCTAGGGTGAGTTACAAAGTTCACGAAGTTGACAAAACGGCTAATTTTATGGTGCGCGGAGTCATTTATTGCGCTAGCGTGTCTACATTTTTGAAATTTTCATAAAACAAAAAATAATTATGAATTGAAAATAAAATTTTCTTTAAAATGACGTATTATTTATTATTATGGCATGCACAGAAGTCCAGATCTAAATTTGCAAAGTACAGCGGCACATCATTTTGACGCCGACAGTAATTACTGTCTGTAAAAAAAAGCAAGATACAGTGAGTCCTCGTTTAACGTTGTTGATTCGTTCCTGAAAAACTCGACGTTAAGCGAAACAACGTTAAACGATGCAGTGTTTCCCATAAGAAACAATGTAAAAAATTTAAATTGGTTCTTAACAATCCATTTCTTCGTAAAGAATCCAGAATTTCCCGGGCGAGAATCCAAGGAGGCCAATTATCGGAGCCGTAACTTTAAGCAGACTTCGTAACCAATCGGGAGACACCTGAATCAGGCCAAAATGAAAAAACATCTGAATCTGACACTCGGAAGCACGAGGATGAAGGGCGAGTCAATTTTCGTGATGATATGAATTCTTTAACACGGCAGAAATCGCGAGAAATATTCATTAAAGATTATTCACTTCAGCATGATAATGATTCATTCGAAAAGAAACGAATTTCCATAACGAAAAGGTTGGGACGTAGGCATTATTAAATGAAATATAAAAACTAAAAAGAAAGTATTTTAATGGCGAAACATCGATATTTTCAGTAAAAGAAGAAATTTTAATTGTAAAAACTCGACCTGCAAACCTAAAACTCGACCGATCTCTCCAGCAGTTGCACCTTCTTCAATTCTTTTAATAATACCAAGTTTTTGTTCTAATATCGCCGTTTTTTCATCACGTCAGAAGAACCACCAGGATAGCCACTCTTCTTCGTGGACATTTTTTTTGGTTGGCATCAGAAAAATATACGGATAATGGGTAAATGAAGCGATAATTATTCGCTTGGATGCATATTTAACATACGCTACCCACGCCAACCTTTTCTGTCGAACGAAAATTACCAATCGCATTAATTTAGTAATATTTACTATACATCAGATGCGCTTGCGTCCTATTCGCCATTCATTTTTTTTTTCATCGCGCATAATTTGAACAACGTTATCGCGAAGCAATAACGACGTTAAATGATCAAGGGTTTCAATTTTTGGACAACGTTATCGTGAAACAACGTTAAACGGGACGACGTTAAACGAGGACACACTGTACTCGAGTTTGAGGAGCTCAAGCGTCTACATGAAGCAATCGATTTCAATGCAACGAAAAGCATACGAAGGAGAATTTAGTTCTACGATATATCATGTACCTTAAAAATTCTTCGGCTAAATAGTATTTCCTGTACTTAATTTTTTCTCAAAAAAGTACCCGTTTTTTGCGCGTAAAATCAAGTTGCCCAACTTTGAGCGCTTGGCATTCCCGTAGTTTTCGCTCCTATAACTTGCAATTTCGATATAAAGAAGCCACATCTATTGCTAGCAGTTTGCCGAAAACAAATTGTTTATACCATAAAAATTAACGGAGTTGTTGTAATCAACGCAAACCTCTGCTAACCTCCGCATTGAAATCGATTGCTTCATTTAGACGCTAGAGCTCCTCAAACTCGAGTACAGTGCAACCTCGATATAACGACACCCCACGGTGCACTAATAAACACTCGTTATAGCGAATTGTCGCTTTACAGGAGGTGGAGCAAATAATAGTCAATATACCTGTTGCGAACAGATATACAGGAACAGGAGTGGTGTGGCGACAGATAAACATCCATCCGATAAACGTAAGCATAAATCCAGACGAAAGGCGATGTTTTTTTGCATCACTAAATTTCCTTACTATCAAATAACGACTAACTATTCAAACAATTTATAAGCGCCGCACTGAATAAAAATCATGCAAAGCATTGTTTCGTCAATCATTATATTTATCGAACGACAGTTTACCACATAAATTTGAGACTGAGCACTCCATTAACTTCATTTCTAACAGATCGCTAGCAATTGCAGAGGTTAAGGAGTCTTGATGAAAGTTTTTCCGGCGGTGAAACCCTCGCTAATGCGAGAGCCAACACCGAAAGGGTCTCGTAAAAACAAATTTTTTAACACGCTTAGTATAGGGTCAATTGACGGTGCATCGGCTATCTCTCGTAATAGCGGGGGTGTCGCTATAGCCCGTACTCGCTTTAACGAGGTTCCACTGTATCTTGCTTTTTTTTACAGACAGTAGGGGTTATGTTCAAAAAGAGCTAAATATACAGGGTGTCCCAAATAATTTGTGTATTATGAATATGTACACTAATGGTGGGTAACGAATCGCAATCAATGCCTTTCGTTTTCTTTGATGAAGGAAACTACCCTATTCAGCACAGATGTTGCTTAAAGACTTTTCTGATTTTTGCTTCTAGGGGGGGGGGAGGCAGCTGCTCCCCCCCTTCCCCTTGCTCGGTACGCCCCTGTCAACAGGCAGATTCTACCACAACTACTGGCTAAGATATGATTTATTTTTGTAGAGTGCACGATGGAAAATTTTTACATTTTTTGTCATGCTTGCGACCCTGCTGTATGAATATGGTGTATAGCTGAGGGTTAATAATTTGTGTACAAGTACAATTTCATGTGCTTTAACTTCCTACCGAATTTCAAGTAAATCAAAGAGGTGGGATTGAAAAGTCCACTTTTCTGTGATGATTTGGCAAGGAATGACACTTCTGGAAAAATATACAAGGTTCTATACATTTATCTTGACCACCCGAAAAAACTTTTTGTCCAGAGGCAAATTCAATAATGTGTCAAGCAAATGCTCATTAGCCGTCACGGGGGACATTAATCAGCATGATTGCCTTCCTTGCAGCTATGTTAATTACAAAGATATGGCACCCTAGACGTGGACGCGGTTGTGGTCCCAGGCTCAAAGTGACTTTTGTGTTATGTTTTGACTTGCTTTCTGTGCATTACCAGGAAGCTTAACAAAATGCAATTTTTGAATCCTAACTTTTGATACCTTTAAATTTTTACATCAGAATTCCTGGACGGGTGATATCTCGTCACAGTGTACCTTGTGATCACATATCTTTCGCACGTTATTCAAAATAAGACATGATGAATTTGTATGATATTTCGTGCAATATCGTTGCTTAAGGAGTACATGTCGTGCATGAATTAAACAGCACCCAAACGGAAAAACACTTTTAGAGAGAAGCACTTTATTTTATTAATTTTATTGAAATCTTTTTGTAGGTATCTTTATTGAAAAAAACTTCATTAAAAAATCCATCCTGTGAAATTCCCCTTGGAATACATAGATGCAAATGACGCAAAGCAGTTATTCGAGTTTTTGACCCTGTTCCACCAATAGGGTAGTTTCCTTCATCAAAGAAAACAAAAGGCAATAATTGCGATTCGTTACCCACCATTAGTGTATTCATAATATACAAATTATTTCGTTTTATAAATGCCGGTTTAGACGAATGGCAATAGTCCATTTTTATCCTCATTTGAAAAGGGACAAATTGGCACCCATGCGATGCCACTCCACGTGACGTCACAGGGACCTAGTTTCTATACGAGTACATAGGAGTTATACATCGTCTGAGGTTACCAATGCATGCATGAGGCGCAGAGCTCAGGGAAACATGTCTTAATAATCACTTATTAAAACTGGCTAAGGTCGGAAAGTTTTCCTCGTTTGATAAGGTATTAATAATCCTTATTCAAGCCAAGCGCTACCAGCCAGCAGGGTACTAGGCTACCCGCTGGCAGCCTGCGACGTATCAGCGCTAAGCCTCGCCTCAAGGTCACCTCACCGGGCGGAGGGGGAACCAGAAATACGACGTACGGAGAGATTTCCCGGCATTCATACTTAAGCGTTGCGTTTTTGCGCGCTTGAAAATTTTCACTTTCATTTATTCGCGAAAAAAAGATATTGTCATTTAAAAATCTAAAAGCGTGAAATACGTACTCCAGGAGTAATAATCTTTCGATTAAGGCAATAAAAAAATAATAGGAAACCACCCTATTTTAAAAATCAGAAAAAAATTAAGATTATACTTTAAGGTAGGGGTAACAACATATATTTTTTTCGGCGTGTCTATTGTTTCTTAAAATTTTCAATTTAATTTTGAATATTTCAAACTTACGTAAAAGTTTAGTTTTCAGTTCAAAAATTTTGAAAAAAATCAGGATGGTAGACCATAACAGTATACACAATTTAAATTCAAGAAAACAATTTTACAGATATAAAAACTGGAGATATGGTTAAAAAACTAAAAATCGCGTTTTAATTTTTTCTGGGGTTATTTTCTGGGTCTGAAACTTTGAGAAAACACATAATTTTGGATGCACTTTAAGTGTATATTTTTTATTTCTCAAAATATCGGGGGCACTTTTCGCCATCTTAACCTGCTTGACCCTTTGTTATCGTAAAATCATTACGTAAATTTCAGTGATGTGCAAGTAATAAGTCATAAGTAACTAACTCCCACATTCCTTGGAAATCTGTTATTTAGACAATACATATTATTATATACACAATAAATTACAGTGTGTCCCGAGTGACCCGAAGAATGACCCGATTTTAAATAAGATTATTTATTAGGAAGAAGGGCTTAACATCAACACATTGTATACGAAATTACTCACAAAAGACAAAAGTTTATAAAAAACCATCATTAATGTTCAATATGTCCTCCATTGGCTGCGCGGACGACATCTAGCCGATAGCTGAATTCATCCCAAATTGAGTGTAAGATGTCTTCTGTCACTGAAGCTACAGCAGCTGATATTCATGTTTTTAGTTCATCAATGTCAGGAGGTAAGGGAGGTACGTAAACATTTCCCAAAAGGAAAAAAATCGCATAATGTTATGTCAGGGGACCGAGGAGGCCAAGAGTGTAAAGCTTGGTCTCGCGGTCCTGTACGTCATCTTCAGCGAGACTGGCTGCACCTTTTTGTTAGACCTAATTGTTAGACCAATGGTCTGAGGGGTGCACGCTCCACATCAGTGCTCACAGTGACATTCAGCGGATTTTTCTAAAACTCTAAACAATGCCGATCACATCTGGCGCTGTTTCGCTTGCCTAGTGACATTTGTTTCAATATTATTACAAGTTAAAATCGGGTCATTCTTTTTGGGACAGACTGTATATTAGGCGTGCAACTAAGTTCCCGCTATTTGTCAATAGATGGCTCTAGCAGTGATTACTGGTTTACTTTTTGACGCAATGGAAAAGTCACGAATCAAGCTGAGACATTTGGTAAGCAAACCGCTCGACAACAATGGCCAGTTTTTGTTCAGCTTCATATCCTTATTGTTGTGTGAAAATGTCGGAGTTTGTGCCAGGTGACCGTCATTTGCGGGGAGCGTTTACTTTCTTCTTTCACTCGAAGAGAACAGAGGCTGTAGTGCATCGAGAGCTCCAAATGGTTTAACGGAGATGCTGCTCTAACAAGGAGACATCACCAAAGTGATGTTCAGGATCTGGATGCGGATGCTATTTTCTGAAACTATACAGGTAAGGTAGAAAAAGTGTCACGGCTTTCTTCCACATAGACCCGGGTTCGAGAGATACTCGCTTGTAAAAATTTCGCGCAGCATCACATCCATTGAGTAATCTCCATCGGTCAAATACGGCCATGGCGGTGTGGTCTAGGGCGGTAGACATTAAACCTGTATAAAGTGTCTAGGGACCGAGTCCCAGTGTCGGAAATAGTTTTTCTCTCTTCTAATTTTTGAAATCACTGTTGCATTTTATCCCCATTTGTTTTATTTAGTTACTTCACGATTTTTTAAAATTTAATATCTATTTTTGGATTTTAAACAAAACTCCTAATTGTGCCTTACCACGCAAATTAGAGGGCGAATATCTCTCGAGCCCGGGCCTATGTGGAATGACATTTTTTCTACTTTACCTATATAGTTTCAGAAAATAACATCCGAATGTAGATCCCGAACATCACTTTGGTGACGTCTCCTTGTGAGTGAAACAACATGCCGTGATTGCTTCCGTCACTTCAAAGACAGTCATTCCAATGTTGACGTGAGGGAACACCAAAAACCTTCGAGACGCTGTATTGGAGGCATTGCTCAATGAAGATCAGTACCAAACTCAACAAGACCTTGCTTATGCATTAAGAGTTACCCACCAATCCATTTCCAAGTCATTGGATGCATTGGGATTTGTGCAAAAGCAAGGAACTTGGATTCCTTATGATTCTACAGCATGACAACGCTCGACCCTACATTGCAAAACCTGTTAAAACCTACCTGTAAACGCTCAAATGGGAAGTCCTGACCTCCCCCCACTGTATTCCCCAGATATTACGCCGTCCGATTATTACTTGTTCTGTTTTATGGTACAAGGTCTGACTGATCTGCAGTTGTGTTCATACGAGGACACCAAAAAAATGGCATGATTCATGGGTAGCCTCAAAAAATGAAAAGTTTTACTGTTATGGTATTGGCCTCTGCCACCTTGACGGGGAAAAGTTGTAGCCAGCGATGGGCAATACTTTGAATGATTCATTTATAACCATTTTTTCAGCTAAAGATGTATTTTAGTTCAAAAAACAGCGGGAAATTAGTTGCGTACCTAGTACAATATCCTAAAGTAATAAATAAAACTTATAAACAATTTAGTCTTTCACCTTGAACAGAAACTTTGGTTGGTAAACTCTTGAGTGTGTCCATGAAATAATAGTAATATATAACTTCATAGCATAGAAAAGGAATTGATTAGAAACATTCAGAAAAACAGCTGTAAATTCAATCAGCAAACGTGGCTGCTACACATACTGCTATAAAAATCTGATATTCAAGGACACAAATATTAAGCAGAACATTAATAATACCGATCAAAAGGACCGCCCTGGCACTTTTTAGTAAATCAGCAAATATTTCATAGTTCATTAGGCCAATAACAAAAATTTTTGACGCGTATTTTGAGGATAAAAATTCATTAATAGCCACCAAATATCAATCATTTCATTTTTCAAGATAAAGTTTTATTTTTGTTAAAAAAACAGTGGGACTTAGTTGCACACCTAACAGTTATGATGGATCTGTCTCACGTTTTTCTAAGGGGTTTTTTAAAATCCCATGTTTATTTGAACCGTCCAAGGACCCTACAAGATTTAAAGAACAACATCCAGGAAGAAATTGCCAACAGAACGCCTGCAATGCTTGAAAAGGTCATTACAAATACCAGAAATCGGTATACTCAATTGAATCATGAATGGAAGACGTCATCTACGTGATTTGATCTTCAAGACTATTAAAAAAAAACTTAAGGTATGCACCTACGTTGCAATAACCAAATAAAAATTTTCCAATTCATACACTGCGTTTCATTAAGTTTTAAGAAAAGGAAGTTATGCTGCCGCACCCTGTACTTTGCAGGAAACCTGAGAATTTTTCCTGCCAATGATGGAACCCCAATATGGTGGTTTCCTATTATTTTTTTATTGCCTAAATCGAAAGATTATTATCCCTAGGGTATGTATTTCACGCTTTTAGATTTTCAAATGACGATGTCTATCTTTTGCGATTAAATGAAAATTGAAAATTTCCAAGTGTGCGAAAAGGCGACGACTAAGTATGAATGATGGGGAAAACTCCGTTTGACGTCATTCTGATTCCCGCTGCCGCAGGTGAGGTGACCTTGGGGTGAGGCTTTGAGCGCTGATACGACGCAGGATGCTAGCAGGTAGCAGAGTACCCTGCTAGCAGGTAGCGCTTGGCTTAAATAAGGATTATTAATACCTTATGAAAAGCAGGAAACTTTCCAACCATAGGCAGTTTTAATAGGTGATTATTAAGACATGTTTCCCGGAGCTCTGTGCCTCATGCATGCATTGTTAATCTCAGACGATGTAAAACTCCTATCTACTCGTATAGAAACTAGGTCCCTGTGACGTCACGTGGAGTGGCATCGTAATGGCGTCAATCTGGCTTTTTTCAAACGAGGATAAAATTGAACATTAACATTCGTCTAAACTGGTATCTCTAAAACCAAATAATTTGTATATTATGAATAAACTAATGGTGGGTAACGAATCGCAATCAATGCCTTTCGTTTTCTTTGATGAAGGAAACTACCCTATTCCCAACGGAGAGGGCATTGTGTCTTGTAAACCTTTTTCCGAGCTCTCCGACCCACTGTCCTCGCTGCCCCAGCTCTCCTCGCTGAGAACCTCAAAGTCCTCGCTCTCGCCCTCTTGCTCCATCGTGTCCACATCGTCCCTCTGCTGCGGGTGCGTCGTCTGGTGGTTTAGCAGGAAGCTGAGGTTCGTGAACTTCATGCCGCACCTAGGATATGAACACGCCAACTCTGCAATGCGCATTCCAGCCTCCTCACTGCTGCCGTGGCTGGCCGAGTCGTTGGGATCGCCACCTGCAAGACGTGGAAAGAATCAACCTATTAGCACATTCAGCATGGAGCCTGGACAACTTGTGCGAGACGCGACTACGTGGCGTGGTGCCTGACAATCTAGTTTCCGAAGTCAAGCAGTGGTTTTGAAGCATTCGTGCGAACCATTTTTCTGTATCCGTGATCACTAAGCCACGGACGTGAGGTTTTCAAAACCAGGCCTTACATGGAGCATTAATAATACGAGTACATCCATGTCATCGCAGCTAAAAAGATCGTGAACTGGCGAAGAAAGCTCTCATTAAGTCCACGAAGCACTCCTAAATAACAGAATGCCTGCATAAATAATGGTTTATTGTTTGTTTTAGGTACATTATGAACACAACTAGACATTAAGGTGAAAGTTTGGTTTATCCGTCTTTTCTGATTATCCGTGCCATTTCCCCCCATCATTAGCCAGGATAATAGGGAGTGTGCTGTAGCTCAAAGCAAAAGTTATGAACAAATTTTCCTTTTGAAGTAAAATGATATTTGTATAAGGCATTGGAAATAAAATAAAAATCATTATTTTTTTCAAGCAAATAATTATAAAAACTAATAAATTGCTGTCATAATTTCCTTAACACATTCAGTGCGGAGCACGTAAACTGACACCCTCTGCCAGTCGGGCCAAGAGCCATTTCTCCGCCTCCGTACTAGTCCTTGTCCGGTAGTGTCCGCAAATATCGACAGGGAAGAATGACACCTCGGTAGCTTAACTGGCTAAACCCAAGCATAACAGTTTAGGTCCTGAGCATGTAAAGATTTAAAAAAAAAAAACAACATGAAAGCCTATAAAAAAGATTTTTAATTTATAAAAATATTAAAATGTGGATGAAAATCTAAAAAGCATTCCATTAATTGTGTGTTCCCAGAATAAACTTGAATAATGCCTTTGTTTATTATCAGGAATTTGAAAATGCATTTGGAATCGAAAATATCCGATTCGAAAGATCAGGCTCCAAAAATCCTGGATCCGTCCATCCCTAGTTATTTTATTCCATTCAATTCTTAAATTTTAATGACAGCAATACTACAGGTAAATCAAAATCCCACCTGTTAGAAGGAACAAGAATCGATGGAATCGGAATCGAGAATCGGGAATCGATTTGAAGGAATTGGAATTGGAATCGAATAAATGTGGAATCGACTCATCCCTAGAAACTACCCTATTACTGCAAAATGGTTTCATTACGCAGCCAGAGTGGAAAACTGGCGCTGTGCCATCATCTACGCCACCTCAGGGAACTTGACGATGGAAATACCCCTTGTGTAGGGTCGATTGAGAAAGCCATGTACGAGAATTCCTCTCTATATGTAGGGTCGACTAATAATACAAGCCTTAACACCAGAACCGGGAAACGTGGCTTTTTTGTCCCATCGCCCTTTGCAAATGTTGTTGCCATTCGTGTACTAGTGATTTTATCCCTTTGAAATATAATGCATTTCACTCATTTTTTATGATCTTTCAAATGGACGTATTGAAAACATTGTACGATGTTTGGTTCGCGAGAAAAACGACGATTTACCTAGAACCGCGGGATGGGACTTTTTTGTCCCATATGGGGAAAACATACAATTTCAGTTTTTTTTGTACACTTATTTTTTATTTAGCGTAATAACAGTTTATTACGAAGGGGATCGATGCACAGATACAGGCAGTCCCCGACTTTCGTACACAATGCGTTCCCGAAAACTTGTACGAAAGTCGAACCATTGACTTCCATACTAATTAGGGGTTACGTTCCAAAAGAGCGGAATATACGTACTAAAACCATTTTTTTCACGGATTTTATTTCAATTTACTTAATTTTAATTATATGTTAATAAAACTCCTCAAATCATCTAATTTCTTTCGAAAATTCGCAGAAAATGCAAATTTAAGTTTAAAAAACAAGAACTCCGTTGGCTATCGAGTGAAACTTCCTCTTGGCGTTTAAGTTGACATTCCACTTACTACGTCCACTATAAATAAGAAAACATATCAAGAAGCATAACAAAATGTAGTTGTTAAACCCGCACTCTGGATACCTTTTAATTTTTACATCAAAATTCGACATTTGGCAGGTGACATTCATCACTGCGTTATCTCGCATGCTATTCAAAAAAGACAAAAGACAAACAGAATTCGGGTGATTTTTCGCGCAATAACTTTGCTGAAGGAGTACATGAATTAAACAGCACTCAAACGAAAAAACACAATTAGAAAGAAGATTTTACTAGTTTTATTGAAAGCTATTTGATGATGTCTAGTCAACTTCTTTTGAAAAATATCTTCAATGAAGGCTTTCTTCTTCTCTTGATAAAGGAGCCTATAGCAGGCTGTCTCTCTCCCAAATAAATCACCTAGATTAGTCAATTACAAACAATTCCCTTCATTATACACGTTCGTATTGTTCGCATATACTGCCGATACTGCCATTTGAAACAATTGAATGTTGGGATGCGCAATAAACATCGCGGGAATTTAAAAAAAAATACAGACCAACGTCCGAAAGTCCGAATTTAGCGTACGAAAGTCAAGTATAAGGTGTCAATTTTGAACGTACGAAAGTGCGAATTGTACGAAAGTCGAGTGTACGAAAGTCGAGTGTACGAAAGTCGAGGACCGCCTGTACAGTTATTCTGCCAGTTAGGAGTGCAGAAGGGAATAATCTGTGGACTGCACCGGCCGCCTACTCACATCCTCTGTCAACTGTCCTTGACGTTACCTGGTTATTCTTGACAAACAACACTTTTGCAGTCAAAATAAGTTTACTGTATTCCTAGTTATACTTAATAAAACATTTTAAACATTACCTAAACACGTTTTTTGTTCACACAAACCACAAGTAAACCATCAATTATACTTAAACATGACAGGATCAACGTATTTTGTCAATGGGAGAAAAAAGTCCCATGCCACAGTTTTGGTGGGGTTGGAAAGTTCAGCGGTTCTAGTCTTAACTGGCTAAAGCACTCGACCGGAAATCGGGGGATTCGGGTTCGTATCCCGGTCAAGGCGGATGATTTTTTTCTCTGTGGATCTTTCGCACGATAATACAATTTATACGATAAAAATGCTAGTGCTAAATGTTTTGGAAACCATTGAACAAACTTCATCTTTTTTTTACGGATACAACAAAATTTTTCTATATTTATCATTTTTTTAAGGTCCTGACAAAATTGACAAGTAAATTATAGGTAACATTCAACATTAAAAATTTCACAACTGTGAAGGAGGCCAAACTTAACTCTTAAGTTGGCATATAAATCATATACACCCATGTCTCGTATAGCGCAAGGGATGTGTTCCTTGGGGTCTTTGCGCTATACGAATTTGCGTTACACGAGAGCGTTTCAACATTGGGAAGATAGGGATGCGTTCCTGGTAGCATAGGTCTTGGGTATTGAATTTCCTCTAAAACAGATATATTCCCATAAATAGCCTTAGAAAACATTATTTATACAACTTTTTATAGTTTAAAACATCTTTAAAGATAGTATGCACGCATTCAAAGACTTTTATTCATGTTAAAAAAAATTCTTACGTGCTTTTGAAATTCCCTCCTGTCGTGCGGGTGGGCTAACATCTGCTATCTCAGGGGTTCGTAATGCATTGCCGGCAGTGGACGATTTTTCCAACCAGTCTAAAAACAACTACTGTGTCACCCAGGCCCTTTTGTTGCTCATCGAAGTGACAGGAAAATGCTACTTTGAATGCCATTTCATAGCTAGCGGAGTTTATGAATGATAAATCATTTTAATTTGAAGTCCTCCGAGTCATTAGCGGCTATGTGAAACAGTCTTTAAATGTCTTGAAACCTTCCCAGGTTTTCCTTCCCTGAAAATGAATGAACGAGAAAGCATTCTTTTCCAATAGAATATCGTCTCGTCAACACTAAAAACTAGTTGAGGGGGAAAGGAGCCACTTTCAATCACAGCTTGGAGTTCATCAGAAAATGTTGTGGTGACTGCGCTATCAACACTTGCAGATTCACCTGATATCGCCGCACTGAAAATACCTGCTTGCCGTTTAAATTCTTGAACCAACCATAGCTTTCACTAAATGTCTCGGAGCGATTGACACTCTCGTCTTTTTGTACTGATTCACTATGAACTTTCCGTATGTGTAGACCGCTTGGTTGAAGTTGGTGCGGCTGAGGTCACTGATGTTTTAACTTCGTCTTTATTCAGAATAAGGCATCGTGCATTTAAAACTTCTGTGCAATATCGCTTTGACGTTCTCCATTTTCAAAGCAATTGACCTATATCAATTTCTCTTCTAGGTTTATGGTTTTTCTTGATAAATTCTTGATTTTTCTACCCGCAATCCTATTTTTTTGCCATTTTCTCTTGGTTTTTACTCTGCATGGCTCTATCGAAATCACCTTCTACTGCTGAACTGTGTTCTTGAGATGCAGAGGACCTACGACTGCGGGGAGGGAACGAAGCTATTGTGTTTGAGACTATAGGGAACCCTCTTATATGTTGGTGCTCTTCATGCGCAACTTGGCCACCGCTCCATTTCTCCCCCGTGAATACTGATGACCTTGAAGGCTTGAGCGTAGACCCTCTACCTGGAAGTCAATCGCCCGATAACCTATGACGGCAAAAATTACGTCTCAACCAGTATTGCTTAAAAACAACTCATTTCCACTGGCCCCACGCTTAATTAATGACCTAAAGTAACTCATTCTGTTAAGGAGACGAGATAAATTACTTCGGTAGGCCGGCTATCTGGACCCAATGACGAGTAATCCTTTTGGCCATTGCACAGCAATGGATTTCGATTAATATATAAACATAAAAGAAGATTTGAGGCAAGCAATAATATTTTTATGCGTAAAATGATAGAAATTTCGTGTGTACTTAGTGCAAGCTCACGTTTTATCACGAGAGCGTTTAAGATTTTTGATTAGGCTACACTGCGTTGCAATGTTTCCCCGAGGAACGAATTTGCGCTATATCGAAATTGCGCTAATCGAAATTGCGCTATACGAGACAGGGGTGTATTGTAGCATGTGTCCCATTTTTCTTTACTTTCTCTCCAAGTTCAACGCTTTCTACGCAAATATCCATTTCAGAGTCTTCCGATCGTGTGTACGGCCTTAAGTCTGCTTCCCTCTTTCGAACCGTGTGCACCGTTTGCAAAAAAGCAGTACATATTCGAATGGACGTTTTGGCAAGGAAACCTCCACCTTGTTTTATAGGCCGATTTTGACGAATTTAATGAAATCCAGCCCACAATTCATGTATTTAAGTGAATTTAAGTATACCGGGACTAGCCACGGTGATAACTTTACGGGATTCACCCGCAATGCACAATTGTAAGAAAAATCCACAGAGAAAAAAATCATTCGCCTTGACCGGGATTCGAACCCGGATCCCTCGATTTCCGGCCGAGTGCTTTAGCCAGTTAAGCTACCGAGGCGTCATTCTTCCCTGTGGAAATTTGTGGACTATACCGGACATGGTGGTATGGACTGCCGAGCATATTATGCGACGAGCAGTCCAAATCGTGCACATGGCGCCACAGCCGGAGAGTAAAGCCCGAACTTTGAACACATAGAGGTGTTCTCTCTTGACGAATTTAAGTATACCGGGACTAGCCACGGTGATAACTTTACAGGAGTCACCCGCAATGCACAATTGTGCGAAAAATCCACAGAGAAAAAATCATTCGCCTTGACCGGGATTGCGGGTGCACTCCCGCACTCCTTGTCAATTGTCATACGGGCTTTATGAGTCAACCTGATCGGCTTGCCTGTGTCACCGCTAACCAGCGCAGACCAACGGCCGACTCGACCTGATAGACCCAGCCCTCGGGGCTTGCAATGTGAGTGTGCCGCAATAATGTGAACTTATTATACTTGAGATTTCTCGGTACTTGTGATTATTGTCACATTAAAACTACCAAAAGTAACACCAACTGCTTCTTGCTCATTGAACCCTCCTATGTCCCGTGCGACAACCTTGCTGAATCCGATTTATTTGGCATGTAAAACATATACCACTTGGCGGTACAAAGACTATAACTTGCGATTATCGTAAAATGCAGTTCTCCCTAAAACGGGCTTCCACTGTACTTACAAGGAGGGACCCAGGAATAACTGGATGGAAATCACCTTGCATGCAACTCGAATATTTTGGGCTCCTCCATCCAGATGGGTGATATTTCATCATTTCTGAGTCAGTATGCGAAATGGCGTGGATATAGACGGTTGCAGCGAGCCTCTGTGACAGTTTATATTCGAAGATTTTTTTGACCCCTTAAATTTTTGAAATAGCTGATATTCGAGAACAGAGCACAGCATTGAAAATTTGTTCTTTGAAAAATTGAGTGAGACACAGCTATAATGTTGTCAACCAGTGGCGCAGATAGGGGGAGGGGGGGGGAGTTTTGGGGTTTAAACCCCCCCAGAGCTTGGAGAAATTCTTAAGTTTAACCCTTTAGAGACGGTGGATTTTTTGTCTTAGCATGACTGCTGTACTGAGCCGCAAGAGACTCTTCTTTCCCCATGTGAGGAGCATTTTTGGAGGACATTCATTGAGAAGGGTGTTGTGGATAAAAGGGCGGTTTCCTATTATTTTTTTAAGTTGCCTAAATCGAAAGATTATTACTCCTGGAGTACGTATATTTCACACTTTTAGATTTTTAAATGACGACATCTATTTGGAGTCCATGGTGGAGTTCTCTCTTCAACATGACTGCCAGAAAATGCGACAAATATAACACACATGGGTAATATATGCGATAAAGAAACGTAAAGGCATACGTATCTGATGGCCCCTAAGCCCAACAAAACTTAATAGCAAGACTTTATTGATTTAGCATTCTAAATAATGACTCTTCCGTCCTCTCCGTAAAGAGCATTTTTTCAGGACCTTTGTTAACCCATTGATACCCAGAAGGTTTTTTTTTCAAAATATTTTACTGCAGACTCCCAATTATCCGGCTGTGGTTTATCCATGTTGCGGATTATCCGTGCACGATTTTCACTCTCGCTAAATATTTTCCACGATCTTTATAAAAAAATTAATCTGACGCAAAATCACCGGAATTACTGCATTTTAATGCTAGGATACACTGGGCTTATTATCTCCATTAGAATCCCCTTCGTAAAACGGATGCCATCGTGTGCTAGCTGCATTCACTTCTTGTTCCTGTTTTCCAAGCCCTACAGTGCGCAACTGCTCTCCGTGATCACAGATCCCCTCTTTGCTGCATCAAAGATCCTAACACTCCCTTCTCTCTATATCCTGACATGTGCCAACTTTGTTAAAGCAAACCTTGATAAATTTCCTTCTAATGCCACCTTCCACCATCACCACACAAGATCAAGTAATAATATACACCACAAGCAGTACTCCAGCTCCCTCTGTTTAAAGGGTCCCAGGCATTCAGCCTCTGCTATATTTAACAAAATCCCTGACGAAATAAAAGATTGCACCTCAATTTATGTATTTAAGAACAAGCTGAAACTCCTTCTCTCTAAAAAGTGCTATTACAGCATTTCCGAATATATGGAAGATAATTTGTAATTATGATAATCTCCATGATGCTAGTTGTGACATCTTATTTTGTCCATACTATTGTATTGTACTTATTTATTTCATCAATTCTTATGTATTTAGAAAAATTATTTTTATTGTTTCCATGTAAATTGTAAATCTTGATGACACATCATCATTGTATTTTTATTTGATATTTGTATTAGCTTTTTTATGACGTAGCCATGCAATTGTACTCTTGCCAATCAGTGAAATAAATTATTATTATTATTATTATTATTATTAGATACACATCGTGCAGCAGTTGCAACCCGGGCAACTTGTGAGAGATGCGACTACGTGGCGTGGTGCCTGATATGTGTAGTTTCCGACGCTGAGCAATGGTTTTAAAGCATTCATGCAAACCACTTTTCTGTATCAGTGATCACACAGCCACGGATGTGAGGTTTTCGAAACCAGGAGCATTAATAATATGAGTACAACGATGTTATAGCTATACAATTATTGCCATGAGAAAAAATCCCCCTGGACCGGGAATCGAACCACGGACCTTTGGCTTTGCGGGCCACTGCGCAGACCACTACGCTATCCAGGCTCTTTAACCTTATCGCGCCGAGCTCCTTCGCGGGAAGTTGCTTTTGGCTCTACGAAAGGTTTGAGATTTTCTTTTCCGCCCCGTACGGAGTTTTTTTTCGGCTTGGGACTGACCAGGTAGTCGCTTCCTCCCCTTAATGACCTTTCCTAGCGGGGTCCCTCGGCAACTGGGCAAATATAATCCTCAACCCTTTTCCCCGAAGGTAGCCCATCCCGGCGTACTTTTGCGGTCAGTTTATTGTTGCCAGTGCAATTTTAATTTTTTTAATTGTTACTGTTGCATTAAATGTCAGTTCATCAATGTATTCCTTTTATTTTGCAATGCCTGTAGAACTTTTAAACGAAGTTCTACGGTTATTTTTAGGGTTTTCAGCAAAACGGCACTATATCATAGCCAAATGAGCTTTTCCGAGAAGAGTGAGGTTATCATCTTCCACGTACATATATCAGTATGGGAACACTTACACCAATGAGAGTACTTACAATATGAGAGTAATTACCTGGGTAGAGCAGTTCTTATTCCTGCAATGGTATGGAATGCTTCTCACAACATGTGTCTACGTAAAACATTCCCTATTGGTACATTAAATTTACGAATTTTTAGGATATGCATTAATCAGTATTTATAGCGAAATTCGTTTATAATACCTTTGTATTCAAAGGTTGGTAAGAGGTTATTAAAAATAGCCGCTGTAATTTTGGCTCACGACAAAGAACTGAGGGAATCAAATTTTATTACATTACGAGGGCTTTTTTTCATAGAAGTTAAATCGGATAATCTATCGAATTTCACCGCAAATGTACACTTAGAATGTAGCTAACAGAGTAACGTATACTTTTAGATGTAAATAATTACAATATCGCTCCTATAAACTTGCTAGTAAGTTATAAAAATAACAATTAAACATCTAACCTTAGCGTCTCCAAAAATTGTTCTAGGTGATGATCAACTCCGTTAATATGAACGCTAGAATTCTGTTTAAAATTTGGAACCAATCAGCATAACATACAGAATGTAATTACTCGAATTGATTTTCAAAAAATGCAACATTTACGTTTTTAGTTATTCCACCTTATAAACAAATAAGTGACCATGCGCACCTTCCTTGAGTGGGACACTGAGAGCCGGAATAGGCCGAGGTAATCCCCACACGGACAATAGGAAAGGGTCGGACCTCTCACGCCGAGGGACCCTAATGGCGGTTGGGACCCACTTGGCATGCTTGACCGCGAAACCGTGAAAAAACGGCCTTTGGCCTTTTGCTTCGAAAAATTCCAGCCGTGAAAAGCCGGCCTTCCTTGTGCGAAAAATCCACAGAGAAAAATTCATCTGCCTTGACCGGGATTCGAACCCGGATCCCTCGATTTCCGACCGAGTGCTTTAGCCAGTTTAGCTACCGAGGCGTCATTCTTCCCTGTGGAAATTCGTGGACTATACCGGACATGGTGGTATGGACTGCCGAGCATATTATGCGACGAGCAGTCCAAATCTGCGGATTCTCTGTGGATTTTTCGCACAATTGTGCATTGCGGGTGACTCCCGTAAAGTTATCACCGTGGCTAGTCCCGGTATACTTAAATCCGGCCTTCCTTCTTTAGCATCAGAAAATTCATGCCGTGAAATCACGCCCTGCGTAGGGAAGAGGTTAATTCTCATGGCAATTATACCGAGGCTCATGGTACTAGGTGTACATGGTACTAGGTGGCTTCTTGGAAGTCCTTTCTCCCTCGCATTGCCATCCTTGATGGACTGCGAGGGCCTAACACCTAGTACCATGAGCCTCGGTATAATTGCCATGGGAATTAAAGAACCTGGATAGCGTAGTGGTCTGCACAGTGGCCCGGAAAGCCAAAGGTCCGTGGTTCGATTCCCGGTCCAGGGGAATTTTTTCTCATGGCAATTATTGTGTATTTCACCGCCGTTCACGCGGCAGGGTTAGAAATATTACAGACGTTATATATGTCTGTGAAATATTTTTCATGAAATAATATCACATTAATATCTTTTCAGATATTACCAATTGTAATTCAAATTGATTTCATTGAAGTGTCGCGCATATACTTTGAATACTAATTCAATTACGTCGCGGGCGTAACACTCAAAATGGACCTTTTCTTCGAAACATTGGCAATTTTAATCACATCATTAAGCAAGATTAGGAGTAGATAATGAAGATATTACATTGGATGACAGAAAAAGTCTTCCGAGGCAGGACCATTCTACCACCTTCCACCGTTTTCATCTTCAAAAACAAATGCGATATGGTATTTTACTACGGTGAGTCCTCGTTCTACGTCACCTCGTTTAATGTCATTTCACGATAACGTCACGAAAATTTTGAGACCGTCATTCGTTTATCGCACCTCCGCTTCGCAATAAGGTCAAGTCTTTTAAATTTCGCGCGAGAAAAAAGGCGAAGCGGCGGGCGTTGCAGGTTGTTCGTTTCGTGGGTGGTAATACAGTCAGTCTATAAAAAGTGTAAAACGGTGTGTATGTTGTTAATTGCGATTACGGTTTTAGCAAATTTTAGCATCGGAGACATTTCCACGAAAATGTCCAAGAGAACAATGTTCACAATAATTTTGGTTCCTGTTACTGCGACGATGTTTCAGCGATGATACTGCCCAGGCGACGCCTGCCCGCCTCAATTCGCAACTAAAACCAACTCTTCGATTTCGTAATCCCAGTTTGCCCACCCTTGTTCATTTCCGCCATCTTGACTTCGCTCCTGACCGGTCCGAAAAGAAATTCTCGTAGCGAACGTAGCGCCTATGGACCGGTGCTCCGGAGCACTTCCGTCTGTAGCGCCTGGTAGCGGAAGTAGCGAAAATTCATTGGATCGCACCCCATAGCGAAGCCGAAAAGCAAATGTGGGAAGATACAAAAATGGAGAAGGATTTACGTCACTGCTGCTATTGTCGTCGATGAAGACAGGAACTCGTATTTATGCCATAGTTTGGCATTCCCATTGGAGAAAATGCCCCAGATATGATACGCTAAAATTTTTTCGCTTAGGAATTGCGAGGTCTAGGAGCCGATATTCACTTTTTACATTGTTTCTTATGAGATATTATGCTTCGATTAACGTCATTTCGTTTATCGTCACATTTTTCAGGAATGGTAAGTGAGGTTAAACGAGGCCTCACTGTATTTCATAGATACACTTTGTATATTATTTCATTGATGTCGTGGGCATAACACTCAAAATGGGCTTTCCAGACACCTCAGAAGCGTGAATCAGGTCTGATGGACTTGCAGCACACGTAACAGACAGTCACATCCAAGCAGAGAATGAGCAAGAGGTCGAGAATAATGATAACAATCAAACCTTGCAAATGGGATGATGACCTCTGTGCGGGGCTACCAACCACCGAGGTGACGGACTCTTCCTCGCTGGCGGCCAGGTCAGGGTGTTTCGCTCTCTTGTGGATGACAAGCGCTTTGTACGTGCTGAACACCTTGCGACAGTTGGGCGCATCGCAGCTCTTCAACGAACCTGCGAAAAGAGACACACAATTAAATCTCTTCACAACGTAATGGAGGGGACAAAAATTTGGGCAATTTGATGTATGGAAATTCAATATGGAGAGGTTTTAGTGATAGGCACCATTTTCCCATATCCTTTGGAAATGAAGGCACTACTGTCTTTTAAACCATTATATTTATGTGTTTAATCAAACATGCATGCATTAGTGAACATATATTTATTATATGATAATTACAGAAAGCGAGCGCTGTCACATGATTTTTACCATGATTCGAGAGAAAACGATGTGATCTCTCTCAATTCAACAGTCACTTAAAATGATTTGGACAGTTGGATACCTTTTTTCTTACTTACTGTTAGTTATGCTCTCATATGGAACAAAATGGCCAAAACTAATGATTAATGTGAAAATTACAGCATATTAAAGGTGTATCAGAAAAAAATAAGGGTGCAACATTCATTGTTGAAAATGTCATTCCATGAAGATAATCACGGCTACATAAATGGTCTCTAGTTGTCTCGGTACAATTTTTGGAGGTTAGACTGTATCAGGGATGCCACCTTGGTATGATAAGTGGAGGTTTTACGATATAAAGAGGTTCACAATATAGAGGTTTGCCCATAACTTAACATGTAAAGCAGACAGGACCGAAGGGGTTGTATCAAGTATGGAGGTTTATGATGTAAAGAGGTTCACTACACAGAAGTTTTACTGCACAAAAGTATATTTCAGGGCATTTTCTACATTTTATTCATGTTTAATTTCAATCCTGTGTGATATTTAAAAAATTATGTAATTAAGATATTCATTCATGCATATTTAACTTCATTGTTACATGAGTGTACCCAGAATCAAAACTGTGGGGGGGGAAATGGGGGTTTTGTCTTTAGTGTGTTTACATCTGGGAAGGAAAAGAACCTTTAAATACAGAGGGCTACCATACTTGAAGAGATTGAACATAAAACAAGCCGTGTTATATTTTCTCCTTGATTAAAGATCAAACCAGGACAGCTTTTAAAAATAAGGGGTAATGTGTTCATCTCGCTGTAAATTAAAGACGAATCTCACACAGGAGTTCAACAGACATTGTTTAACTCCTTAGACCTTCGAACTACGTTTAAATTTGGACAATGCTCAGAAAAAATGGCGCCAGTCTGGCCAATAAATTTGGTTTCACAATCGTCACAAGTCAGTTCATACAGTTGTTTAACTCTAAAGACGCATATTGTAATGATAATAAAAGTGGAGGGTATGAACTGACTTGTGACGATTGTGAAACCAAATATATTGGCCAGACTGGGTGGAGTTTTAAAACGAGAATGAGAGAACATAGACGATGTTTCGTAAATAATGACGACTCACCAGGAATTGCAAGACATTTAAATGACGAACACCACTGGTGCAATTTTGATGCAATAATTTTACATGTACACGACAAGGGGCGGAAACTGGATTTCTTAGAACTGTTTGAAGTTGTGAATTGCCCCGCTGATTTTAAATTATGTAACGACCATACGTTCCCATTCCACTCACCCCTTCTGAACATTACCCTACCTCCAACCCATCGCCCATTGACGTCATCAGTAACCTCGGAATGAACACACCCCAATAACCCCTGCCCTCCCTTCCTCCCCCTCCCGAAAAACCATTATATAAAGGCTGTCACCCAAGGCTATGTACCATGGCACAAGTTACCGAAACCAAGGCCGGTGAAAATAAAATAGTGTGGAAACAGACAAGTTGTTTTAATAAGCTGAATTTCACTTTTCATTTAATCACTAAAAATAGATATTGAAGGATCTAAGGTTTTCCCGGCGAATAGACTGGAGGAAGAGTTCTCGGGTTTCCAGACGGGTCCAAGGGTTTATCAGCACCAACGTTTCGAAGGCTAAGTCTGCCATCCTCTTCAGGGTGAATTGATTAGCCAAAGCTGTCTCTGATGCCAAACACCTAAAGTCGGAAATTGATCACCTAAGGACTACCTTCCGCTCAAACGGATTTACAGAGGGAGACATCAAAATGGCCCTTAAAAGGTCCTAAAGGAAAAAAGCAGAAGCCGATAAACCTGACGTAAAACCAACAGTGAGAGCCTGCCTGCCATACGTCTCAACAATATCCAACAAAATTGCAAGGATATTAAGAAGGCACAATGTGGAGACAATCCACAAACCACTGGGAAATCTCAAGGCCCTTCTCCGAACCACCAAGGATAAATTGGGATTGAAGACATCAGGAGCCTATCGCATACCGTGTGAATGCGGCCAAGTGTACATCGGGGAGACCGGACGCACCATTGAAAAACGCTTGAAGGAGCACGAAAGATGCATCAGACTGTGCTAACCCAATAAGTCTGCGGTGGCAGAGCACAGCCTAGAAAACGGTCACCGAATAAATTTTCAAGGTACAGAACTAATATGCCATGCCAAAAATTACTGGGATCATGTCGTGAAGGAGGCAGTGGAAATCAGGCTTGAGGAGAAAATCATGAACAGAGACGCCGGCTTCCATCTGAGCAATGTGTGGAAACCAGCTCTGAAAAAGCTGAAGGGGGGGGAGAGGACATGCATTGGCCCGACCGCCGACCAATCAGAGCCCAACTGAAACCAACGCGACGGTATATAGGAAGGACACAACTTGGCTAATCCATTCACCCTGAAGACGATGGCAGACTTAGCCTTCGAAATGTCGGTGCTGATAAACCCTTGGACCCAGCTGGAAACCCGAGAACTCTTCCTCCAAAATAGATATCGTCATTTAAAAATCTAAAAGCGTGAAATACTTACTCCAGGAGTGATAATCTTTCGATTTAGGCAATAAAAAAATAATAGTAAACCACGGTATTTATCCAAGGGTCAATTTCTGTTTTGACCGGGCCATAAATAATGTGCATGCAGTTACTATAGAAATTTATAAAGTGATTCATGTGCGTGTGATAATACGGAGTTCTTGCAGGGCGGGGTCAAAAAAGGTTGGAGCTGAAAGAGCGTGTGATTATCCGCGAGACCCTTCTTAACAAATGTCTCCAAAAATGCTCTGTACCACGAGAAAGAAGTCTCTTGGGGCTCAGTACAGCAGTCATGCTAACAAGGAGACATCGTCAAAGTGATGTTTGGGATTTGGATGCGGATGTTATTAACTGAAACTATATAGGTAACACGAATACAAGGATCAAGAACTTTGCTATTTCCACATAATATTTTATTAGCACTGACCATGGTTTCGTTACAGAGTAACATTATCACCTTGATAATGTTACTCTGTAACGAAACCATGGTCGGTGCTAATAAAATATTATGTGGAAATAGCAAAGTTCTTGATCCTTGTATTCGTGCTATTATGGATTTCCACCAAGTTACGCCCTCTACGATTAATTATATATAGGTAAGATAGAAAAAGTGTCACGGCTTTCTTCCACATAGGCCCGGGTTCGAGAGATATTCGCATGTAAAGATATCTCGCAGCATGACAGCCCTTGAGTAATCGCTCCCTTATAACTGCGGCCGTGGCGGTGCGGTCTAGGGTGTTAGTCCCCTAACCTGTAGTTGGTACCCCTGGTTCGTTTTTTATTTAAATATTTATAAAAATGCATGTACAAAGGTGTGCCATATAACTATTCTAAATATTTGTATAACTGTAGGTGATTTTAAAGGATATTTAAAAAATATGTAAATTTTATATATTGTACTGTGCCAAAGTAAGCAAATAAATGCTTTTTAAACGTGTAGGGCGTTAGTCCCCTAACCTGTAGTTGATACCCTGGGTTCGAGTCCCAGTGTCGGCAATATTTTTTCCCTCTTCTAATTTTTGAAATCACTGTTACTCTTATCCCCACTCGTTTTATTTAGTTACTTCGCAAATTTTTGAATTTAATATCAATTCACGTGCAAGTTAATTAACTACGTCCTCTAATTCGAGTGGTACGGAACAATTCGGAGTTCCGTTTAAAATCCATAAATTGATATTAAATTAAATAATTCGCGAAGTAACTAAATAAAACGAATGGGGATATAATGTAACAGTGATTTCAAAAATTAGAAGAGGGAAAAAATATTGCCGACACTGGGACCACCACGGCCGTAGATGAGAGGGAACGTTTACTCAATGGATGTCATGCTGCGCAAAATCTTTACATGCGAACATCTCTCGAACCCAGGCCTATGTGGAAGAAAGCCGTGACACTTTTTCTACCTTACCTATATAGTTTAAGAAAATAACATCCACATCCAGATACCGAACATCACTTTGACGATGTCTCCTTGTAAGACGAAAACTCTCCCATCTGGAAAGGGTTATACTTAAAAAATTTTCAGAGCTCTGGGGGGGTTTTATCCTCCTAAACCTGCACCACTGTTCACAGTCACCATTAGCATTGTCAATATGGTAGTTTCCTCCATCAAAGAAAACGAAAGGCATTGATTGCGATTCGTTACCCACCATTACTGTATTCATAATATACAAATTATTTCGCTTTAGAAATACCGGTTTAGACAAATGGCAATGGTCCATTTTTTATCCTCATTTGAAAAGCCCATGCGATGCCACTCCACGTGACGTCACAGGGACCTAGTTTCTATACGAGAAGATAGGAGTTTTACATCGTCTGAGGTTACCAATGCATGCATGAGGCAAAGAGCTCAGGGAAACATGTCTTAACAATCACTTATTAAAACTGGCTAAGATCGGAAAGTTTTCCTCGTTTGATAAGGTATTAATATAATCCTTATTTGAGCCAAGCGCTACCAGCCAGCAGGGTACTCAGCTACCCACTAGCAGCCTGCGTCGTATCAGCGCTCAACTCGCCTCAAGGTCACCTCACAGGGCGGCAGCAGGGGAACCAGAAATACGGCATATGGTGAGATTTCCCGGCATTCATTCTTACGCGTCGCGTTTTCGCGCGCTTGAAAATTTTCACTTTTCAATTAATTGTGAAAAATAGATATCGTCATTTAAAAATCTAAAAGTGTGAAATATGTACTCCAGGAGTAATAATCTTTCGATTTAGGCAATAAAAAAATAATAGGAAACCACCCTATTGGTGAGTTTGCCTACACATTACCTATGCTCTCATCCAGCCTTCGCTCCAAATACTGTCTCGGGATCTGCTCTTCACTCTCGCAAGGAACGCCAGGAGAATGATGCTCAGCTGGTCGCATGGGCGAATTGCCATTGTGAACCTGAAAGTCAAAATTCTTGAGATTAATTACTAAACAAATAAAAATGTGGCAGCTCGATTTCAATATAAATATTAACGAAAGCTTAAATAATAAGTTGTTAAAAAAATATACGTTAATTTTACAAATTAAAACATGCATACTTTCTTTCATCTTTTTTAACATTAAATACGTACATATAAATAACGTACATCCTTCAGCGTCAGCTTGTTGTTGTGGACAAGTTTCGCTGGCTGTCCTGCCAGCGTCTTCAGGTCGAAGGTGTCAGCTGTCGGTTTCTGCCTCGCTTATATACTGTAGGCTGGATGGGAGCTGCACTGTGATTGACTGTCTGAGTGGGTGCTTCTCTCTGATTGGCTCTCTCTTTGATTACTCTTATCCATGCGCTGTGAAGGAAGTATCCATCTTCTCTATTGAAATTCAACCGTATTTTTTGAATTTCTATTGCTTCCCTGATTTGTCTAGGGAAGTATCGGCACTCCTCAACTAATAGTTTCTTCTCCTCAAATTTGATGTCGTGGCCATGTTCCGACCATGCAAGTTCGGCGATGGCAGTTATAAGCGAGGCAGAAACCGACAGCCGACACCTTCGACCTGAAGACGCTGGCAGGATAGCCAGCAAAACTGTTGTCCACGAACCAGCTGATGCGGAAGGAAACCATGAAGACATGCAGATATCAAACCATCGCCGCGGAAACCTACATTCTAACATTAAATACGTAGGCTAATTACTGATACCTCGTTAAAAATCTGGTTTTCTAGGTTGTACAAAACATCAATAGATATACTGCGAACCAAAGGGAAGAAATGAAACATCAAATATGCCCATTACCAATGCATGCACGAGGCAGAGAGCTCAGGGAAACATCTCATAATAATCACCAATTAAAATTGCCTAAGGTCGGAAAGTTTCCTTCCTTTGATAGGGCGTTAATAATCCTTATTTAAGCCAAATGCTACCTGCTAGCGGCCTGCGTTGTATCAGCGCTCAATGACTCGTGCCAAGGTCTCCTCACACGGCAACAGCGGGAACCAGAACGACATCACACGGGGTTTTGCCAGCATTCATACTTAGCCGTCGCCTTTTCGCGCGCTTGAAAATTTGTCGTATTTGTATAATTTGTATGTCGTATGTAGAATGGTTGTCGACTTACATCAGGGACTCAGATTTGAAATTTCTCGAAATCTAATATAATTTATCATCAGTGCTCGGGCCCATATGTTAAAGATTATGCGAGCATTCAGGGTGAATTTAGATAGATGCACCTAGATATAAGAATTAGATATGGGGAATAAAACACTTTTTTTAAGCATAAAACACAAGCCCGCTTTGGCAAAAAATAGTGATAAATCGCTACCTTGGTTTGACAAGGTTCTAACTGCCCATCAGCTGGTTTTGAGAAAAACCTTGTCAAAGTTTTAAACTGCTCTATTTCTATTATTAATAGGAATTTATATTTGATTTTTGGCACATACACTAGTGATAATTATTACTTTAAGAAAATATGTCATTTATTATATTTTTTTACATGTTTATATGAGTAAGAAAATAAGTAAAATGCAGTCAGAACCTTGTCACACCAAATATTAGTTTTTTCTCCTTGCAGTTGGAACTTTGTCACTGTTCTAAATCTGTTATTATTTCACATAGAGGAATAAAAACTGGTGCAACACATAGAGAAACATAAACTTAGTCATCTTGAGTGAAAACACCAAATTTTGCAAAAATGTCAGTAAGAACCTTGTCAAACCAAGGTAGCGAAATATAGCACTCAAGGTTATAAAGACGAAGTTTAAAGTTTATCTAAAGAATTTTATGCTTTCACGACAAGTGAGAATGATCAACAAAAGTTAAGAGCATGCAACCCGCGTGACACCCTAAGTGTCTGACTGGGGTGTGTGGTGCTCTCGGTGCGATATCTCGGGAACCAAACGGCAGAAATGAAAGAAATTTGAGATGGTACACTGAAAATGTTGAACGAGTCATCACAGAAGACAAAAAAGTGATAGAATAATCCAAGAGTGACATCATCTTCAGTTATGACTGAAAAAAACCCAAAAATACCAAAATTTCTACACTTTAAGTGCGATGCGGCACGTTTTCCCGGCATCCGATTGCAAAAATAATTTTCATAGTTTATTTTCTCACCAAATGGAACAAAACTGGGGGGCGTCCCAAAAGAAATTCGAAAACTTTATTATAAGGACCACTCTACTGGTACATACTGTTATATCCTCAAGGATACGCAGTATAAGCTTTAAAACCACGAAAATAAAAGCTGGTACAATGTACCAGCCCTTATAAGATTTAGATATGGAGAATAAACCTCTGCTACTAAGCCCGTTTTGGTAATAAACAGTGATAAATATCCATTCAAGGTTATATTGAGGAAACCACGCTCCAAGAAAATGGCTACGATCGGGTACTGATTTGAAAAACCTCGCGTAAGGAGGGGGAGAAAAGAGATGTGGCCTTGGACACTGCAATGGAAGACCAGCAAAAGGCAAAGGCACATGCTCTCTTGCCATACGTGGCTGGAACGTTGGAAAGAATTGCTAGAGTTCTCGCCAAACATGATGTTCTGACGTGATTTAAAAGCTTGAAGAAGACCTCAGACCTCCTCCGGAGTGAAAAAGATCGTCATCCATCAGATATCTATGAAGGAGTGTATGAAGTAACGTGTTCCTGTGGTTTATCATACATCGGGCAAACATCTAGATCACTCAAATGCAGAATAAAAGAACATCTAAAGGCAACCGAAAAGAAAAATTATCGTCTGTCTGTGGTTGCAGAGTGTATTCATGGTCGGAACCCGGGCACGTCATACTTTTCAAGGAATCGAAAATCATCGCCAGGGAAAATAAATATTTCCCTAGGTTGATAAGGGAGGCGATTGAAATAGCAAGTCACCAAAAGAACTTCAATAGGGAAGACGGCTATCCTTCATCCTCATCTTTCAAACGGCTTTTCCAACAATGGAATTCAAATCAACGGCCGCCTGACTAGCTATATATATATATATATATATATATATATATAAAATCTTGATGAAAGCGCACTAAGCGATAATATAAATATGTGGCCGAGTTCACCTTCAGCATTGAGGATAGCGGATCAATCCGCTGAAACGTCTGAACGTTTATTTGTGAGTGTCCCTTTTTTTTACGTGTGTCTATGTTTTAGTAGTACAATTTTTGTTCGTTCGCCTCGATCGGCCACATATTTATATATATATATATATATATATATATAAGGGTCGCAGATCTGCAGATCGTTTGGACCCGAAGACGGGAGCTGGAACGTGCCCGAAACTGTCGTCCACAATAACATGAATCAATGCGGTGTAAACCCGGAAGACCATCACCAATCAACTAACCGCGGAAGCCTCCGTAATAAGTTATATTGAGGGAATTTAAAGTTTATCTAAAGAATTTTATGCTTTTATGACGAGTGAGAATGATCAACAAAAATTGAGAGTATGCAACCCGCGTGCCACCCAAAGTGTGTGACTGGGGTGTGTGGTGCTCTCGGTGCGATATCTCGTGAACCAAAAGGAAGAAATGAAAGATATTTGAGATGGTACACTGAAAATGTTGAACGAGTCATCACAGAAGACAAAAAAGTGATAGAATAATCCGAGAGTGACATCACCTTCACTAATGTCCAAAAAACACCCAAAAATACCAAAATTTCAAAACTTTAACCCTAATACAATGCAAGGTGAGTCTCTTGGACTCATCGCATCACATTTTTGAGAATTTTATTATGTTATTGAAATGTCGGCATGTTGTAAATTCTTTACTTCTTCTAATTGTATTTTTCATATAAATTAGAGTAATTCAAACTTCTGTCGGAATTAAAGTAACTTAAAAAATAATTTTTTTCCCTGAATTCCCACAAATCCGGTCAAGGTGAGTCTGTTTGCACGAAATGTAAAAAGTAATGTGCATTTTACATATATTTGGTTCGAATTGTCAAAATGATGTAAAATTATCATCATGTACATGTAACGATAAATATTTGGTGTTTTATGCAGTGAAAACAGAAAGAATTAGTAAAAAGAGTCCGCTGTACTCGCTGTTTGACTATGTATGAAATTAATAAGTACTGTAAAAATTTTGTTAAACAGAAAATAATCCATTTTATGTTTTAAATGATTCTATAGTGCACAATATGTACAAATTGACGTGAAAAGTATTATTTTTCACTGTTTAATAGTTTAAATTAAAAGCAAAAGTTAAAAGAGTCCATTGGACTCACCTTGCCCAATTTCGTCAGAAAAATATGTTGCCCGCATTAGGGTTAAGTGATATGCAGCACGTTTTCCCAGTGTCCGATTTCAAAAATAATTTTCATACTTTATTCATTTTTTAATTTCACTCAATTCATACTTTAAAAACAAGAACCACCCTAGCGAAGCATGCTACGGAGAATATGGCAAAGAATTCGTAGCTGAATCTTTTGCGCCTTGTCATAATGCGACGGGCATGATCATTTCCCCGCTAAAAGGGGTATATTGATGGTATCCAACGGATTAAAAATTGTTTTTTGAAAAATGAAGCCTCAAGGGGTTGGTACAAAGATAAGGAGATATACAAGAATTTTAATTTATTGATTAGTAATTTTTGGATCATCAATCTCTTAAATTTCCTCTGCACTATAATGAATATTTTTATTATGCTCTGTGTAAAACCTATGAGAGCAAAAAATAGAAAATACAGGAAATGTACTACTCTTAATAAAAGGCATTTTGACTAACATGAGGCATTACGGGGATTATTGCTAGGCTGACAAGTAGTAGATATTTATACAAAAAATGTAAAATATTCAATGCTAATAACAAAAAATATAAGTTTTAACACAGACAGTAATGAACACACACATTTATGTAGAGAGTTTTGAAAACATCACAACTTTAAGATGATAACTTTAATGAGTGGAGGAGACTGAATCAAGCCCCAGACTTCAAATAGGAGTACAGGCGGTCCCCGACTTTCGTACACAATGCGTTCCCCGAAAACTTGTACGAAAGTCGAATGTACGGAAGGCGAACCATTGACTTCCATACTAATTAGGGGTTACGTTCCAAAAGAGTGGAATGTACGCACTAAAACCTTTTTTTCACGGAATTCATTACAATTGACTTAATTTTAATAATATGTTAATAAAACTCCTCAAATCATCTAATTTCTTTCGAAAATACGCAGAAAATGCAAATGAAAGCTTAAAAAACAAGAACTCCGTTGGCTATCGAGTGAAACTTCCTCTTGGCGTTTAAGTTGACATTCTACTTATTACGTCCACTATAAATAAAAGGACATATCAAGTAGCATAAAAAAATGTATTCGTTGAACCCACACTCTGGATACCTTTTAATTTTTACACCAAAATTCGACATTTGGCAGGTGACATTCGTGATCGCGTATATTTCGCATGTTATTCAAAAAAGACAAAAGACAAACGGAATTCGGGTGATATTTCGTGCAATATCGTTGCTGAAGGTTTACATGAATTAAACAGCACTCAAACGAAAGAATACAATTAGAAAGAAGATCTTACTAGTTTTATTTGAAAGCTACTTCATGATGTCTAGTCAACTTCTTTTGAAAAATATCTTCAATGAAGGCCTTCTTCTTCTCTTGACAAAGGAGCCTATAGCAGGCAGTCCCTCTCCCAAATAAATCACCTAGATTAGAGTCAACCAACAATTCCCTTAATTATATACGTTCGTATTGTTTGCATGTACTGCCATTTGAAACAATTGAATGTTGGGATGCGCAATAAACATCGCGGGAATTTTAAAAAAATTACAGACCAACGTCCGAAAGTCCGAATTTAGCGTACGAAAGTCAAGTAAAAGGTGTCAATTTTGAACGTACGAAAGTGCGAATTGTACGAAAGTCGAGTGTACGAAAGTCGAGGACCGCCTGTACTGCCTTCTTTTAAACGACTGAAGTGATTGTGACGACTTAATATTTGGCGGAAGAGAGTTCCAGAATGTAGACGCAGTTGGATGAAAAGATACGAAATATATACTGGTGCGGGCCTGAGGAATTTGAAGGTCAGAAACACGGCGGCTGGAAATTCCAGTAACTTTTTTGCGGGGATGAATAATTCGTAAGGTATGCAGGAGTCTGTTTTTGGAATAAGGAGAACAGAAAAGATCCCAGGATATAATCCCTTTGGCAATGAAGAGGTAACCAATTCAGATCAGTGTAGAATTTGGACAAACGATAATGAGGGAGGGACAGCAGGAGGATATAGGAAAGACTGGTGAGGGCATAGCACACGATAGTACAGTGGAACCTCGTTAAAGCGAGTACGGGCTATAACGAGACCCCCGCTATTACGAGAGATAGCCGATGCACCGTCAATTCACCCTATAATAAGTGTGTTAAAAAATTCGTTTTTACGAGACCCTTTCGGTGTTGGCTCTCGCCATAACGAGGGTTTCACCGCCGGAAGACTTTCATCAAGACTCCTTAACCTCTGTAATTGCTAGCGATCTGTTAGAAATGAAGTTAATGGAGTGCTCAGTCTCAAATTTATGTGGTAAACTGTCGTTCGATAAATATAATGATTGACGAAACAATGCTTTGCATGATTTTTATTCAGTACGGCGCTTATAAATTGTTTGAATAGTTAAGGTAAGGTGGGGTAAGTGCGACCCCTAAATAGCATACATCAACTTTAACTAGCTTAGAAAAATTTTCTAGGCTAGCTAAAAACAGGAGATTCAATGTATAATATGTATGTGAATCACTGAAAATGATAATTACATTAAAAATCCTCTCTCTGTAAAGTGGTAATTTTTATAAATTTTTTCTTACAATCTTGTAGAGGGATCGCACTTACCCCGTACATGGGGCAAGTGCGTCCCATGGCTGATGTGCAATATATTTATACATTACGCGGCACATGGGGTAAGTGCGATTTTCCCAGAAATTCAGCTGTACATTGCTTTTTAAAGTACCAAATTATGTTTAACCATTCTCGAGAAATCAACTTTTATCTTAGGCAATGTAAGTAGATTTTTTTTTCGCGTTTTTTGGTTAATTATGGCACAGTATGGAATTGTTGTTTAACACTAGAACTACCGATGGAGTCATTTTGACTCCTCGCGAATTTTATTTCTCTGCCCTGACTAAAATTTGACGTATTCCGGCCTGAAATTCCGTGACTTTTATTCATTTTTGACACAAAATAAGACTTTGCGATCAAAATAGTTCTAGAAAGTAAAATAGTACACATTTTTCAAAATTTACCTTCGACTACCAAAGGGAGTCATTTTGACTCCCTAATGTATTTTGCTTGTCTTTTCGCCAAATAGTAATATTTGTTCAAGAGTTTATTTCTTCTTATATTAATAACTAATTTAAGTCAATCGATGGCTTAACTATTTAATTATTTCGCTTTTAGGCCAATATTTGCGAGAATTTGAAGGCATTTGTAATTTTACGGGTCCGTGTTTGGAACTACAAACCATATGAATGTTCTGATATCATTTTATCCTGCGATAAAGTGGTGAATATGCCATTCATATTGAGCATTTTCAAATTCATGTGTTCAGAAGCCGTCGTGTCTGCCCCTCATCCCTTACCCCTCCCTTCTCCCCGCCTGTCAGACTCGCGGCAGCACAATACTGTATACACAGTATTGCGCTGCAGCACTTTTATTTCACCCTTGACTACGTGGAAGTTGATTTTCAAACCTGAAAAAGTACCTTTGTATACTTCCATTGATATAATGATGAACCAGGAAAATAAATCAGTAGAATGAAATAAAGTTACTGTCCTAGCATTGTCGGCTCTGACAGCGCTGGCTGCCGCGCGCCGCGCAGGAAAACAGTGCGCTGTCCTTTGCATTAGTGAATCCAGTGAACTCTCTAGTGGACTGCAGAACTCTTGTGAAGTAAGGCTTTCATTTTTCCTGACTGGCAGTATGACCAGAAGAAGTAGGCTAAAGCGTGAAGAAGTCCTTTCTATGTTGCATTCTACACCGGAAGGTAAATCGGAATGCGAAATGAAGATCATTTCATCCCTGACGAAGTCGAAGTTTTTATTCCTCTAAACGTTTCTAGCTAGTCTGAAGATTCCTACATAACACGTTTGAAAGATATGCAGTAATTTACATTTACTTTCCCTTTCATAAGGAGTATCAAAACAAAGATATTATTTATCGGTTCATGTATACCGGCTCACATAAAGCGATGTAAAGCACGCAGACAAAATTATGAAGATTTTACTCTTTTCGATGGGGAGCTAGATGCATGCATAGCCACATTTTATGCCCGCGGAATATCAGGTACAAATGATCTCTCTATTGCAAGTATTTGGGCAAACGACTGGGGAATACCATTATCTAAAATGAACGACTGGGAACCGGTTTGTAAAAATTTTGAATTATCTAAGATTTGATGAGAAATCTAATCGATTCCAGCGGCTCAAAACTGTCAAGTATGCCATCTTTTCAGTAGTGTAGGATAGATTCACAGATAATTACATTGCTTGTTACAAACCTGGTCCGTACATCACGGTTGTTGATCAAATTTTCCCCAGTAAAATCAGGTGTATTTCACTCAGTACATTCCTTCTAAGCCGGAAAAATACGGCCATGAATATTGGTTAGCTGTTGACAAGGATTGCAAATATCTTGCAAATGCCTTCCCTTATGCTGGAAAAGATTATTCACTTCATGCAGATTGCCATTTAGTAGCACTGAAACTAATGCAACCGTTTCTGTAAAAGGGTGAAATGTTACTGTAGATAATTACATTACCTCAGTCAAATTCGCCGAACAGCAAAAAAGCTAGGGTACTAGCATCGTGGGAAAGGTAAATAAATAGAAGAGAAGTACTAAAATAAATGAAACCACATGTATACCACAAGAACATATACTCAGCGATGGCCTATCCACTCGTTGGAAAATACTTCTGATTTAGCAGGTATTCATGGATTGTGTACAAGGTGACTACCTAAAACATTTCGCGCAAGACGCTTTTGAAAAAGCTCGATACAGAGTTGGCTGATACTCAAATTAGATCTCGGCAAAAGCGTGGCGTGTCCAATGCTGCATATTCTTCTGACGGGACTCTGCAAAAAAATATTTCCTGGCAAAACCAAAGTGCAAAAACAATCGATCAGTTTGGAATAGTATGACCTGCCGAAAGTCTTTGTGTGGGCAATTTAAATGAACGTCAATGCTTGGACTGTAAAGCACCTTAGCCAAATGCGTGGCTTATCAAATGCAGTTTTTTTGCTGTATTTAATTATCTTCCCGACTTCCATGTAACCTAGGTAATATTTTTGATCATTCAAACATAACGATAAAATGTGTTGAAATGTCTATGTTTGCTGTTTCATCCAATCACTCTGTGAAAATCCTATTAAAACAACATAACATCTAGGAAAAAAAATTCAAAGCAATACTTTCGAATCTCGCATTTTTTTTAAATATAATTTTTTATTTAAATCACGTCTGAAACAATGCAATAATAAACGAAAATGATAAACTAAAGCAATGTATAAATAAAAACATAGATAAACTGGAAAAATAAACAATTATAAGGTAGGAGTCAAAATGACTCCATTTGGTAGTTCTAGGAGGGGTGTCAAGTCCGGTATTCCTAGTGTTAATGTGTTTTTTTAATGATGGTAACAGTATTCAACTGTTAAAGATTAATTCAAAAGTGTATTTAAAATATCTAGTGTGCATAAAAGCTGAATAAATAAAAAATAATAAAAAATATAAATCTTGCATATGACAACAAATCTGAATACAAACTAGATTGTACGAGCAAAGTAATGAACAAAGAATTTCTTCTCTAATGTAATTTACGTTATTAAATAAAAAAGCAAAATAAAGAAAAACTCATGGTCTTCAACCAATTGAACATTAAATATTTATTAGTTTATTTTAAGTTTTACCCCGAGAAAGATAGGCAAAACGTTAACTTTCCTCGACGGCCGACAGAAGGCTTCGGTAATATTTTTACAACATCTTCCCTGTGTCTGTGCCCATCTGGAAGGGTAAAGGTGACGTCGCAGAATGCTCCAACTACCGCCCGATCCGGCTTTTATGCCACGCCATGAAAATATTCGAAAGAGCAATTGATGCTAGGCTTAGACACATTGTTCGCATCACACCCAACCAGTGTGGATTTGTAAAGGGGAGTGACACAACAGGCGCAATACACGCAGCTAGGCTGCGCTTGGAGAGGCACCGAGAGAAGAACAAGCCAGTGCATATGTCTTCCCTTGATCTGGAGAAGGCCTTCGATCGCGTGCCACACGACCTTATCTGGCATGCCCTCCGTTCTCACGACATCCCTGAAGTCTAAGTGTCATGGGTGAAGCTTCTCTACACCAACGTCACCAGCTCCGTCCATTGCCCATCAGGAATATCACTGCTTTTCCCAATCACTGTTGGCGTCCACCAAGGATCGGCCCTCTCTCCGCTCCTTTTCATCCTGTGCATGGATGCAGTCACAGCCTGTCTCCAAGAATCACATCCTTGGTCACTACTGTTCGCCGATGATGTCTTCCTTGCCAGCACCACCAGACCCGAGTTACAGCAGCGAACTCAACTATGGATGGTACGACTCGACAACTATGGGTTGCGATTAAACACCAAGAAGACTGAGTACATGGAGTGTGGACCTCAAACCGATGGCACGATCAGCATCGACGGCGAGGACCTTGAAAAGGTCGAGAAGTTTAAATATTTGGGCTCTGTCATCAGCAACGATGGAAGCACAACCGCCAACACACGAGCTCGAATTAATGCAACATGGCTGAAATGGCGCCAAGTGACTGGCGTATTGTGCGACCGTCGAATGCCCGAACGATTCAGGGCTAAAGTATACAAGACCGTAGTCAGCCCAGTGGCCCTAAATGGAGCAGAATGTTGGCCAGCCACAGCAAATCAAGAACAGGCCATGCATGTCATGGAAATGAGGATGCTGCGATGGATCCTAGGCATCTCCCGCCTGGATCACATCAGGAATGAAGACATTCGGAAAAGAATGGGAGTTGCATCGATCACAGACAAGATGCGGGAGGCTCGACTGCGGTGGTATGGGCATGTGGTGCGTAGTGATGAGAACTCCGTGGCCAAAACAGCAATGTGACTGAGTACTGAAGGACGCCGACCACGAAGACGACCAAAGATGCACTGGCTCGACAAAATTAAGGCGGAAATGAAGACCATCAACGCCACGCCAGTAGACGCCCTGGATCGAGCCAAGTGGAGAAGACTTTGCAGAACAGCGGACCCTGCAATAGCACGGCACAAACGCTAGGATGAAGAAGAAGAGATCTTCCCTATGTATTTCGCTGGAATCCTCATTCCGTGGACAGGTGAAACTTAATTCAGTTCCAAAAAATGTCCTCAAAAAGAAAACCACGGCATCACCTTATTCAGATTATTAGGGATAATTCTGTAGAGTAGGGATAATTCTGGAGATATTCAGATTAATATCTTCAGAATTATCCCTACATAGTGAGCAACTGACTTTTTGCTGCTGAATCTAGCCAGAATCCAATCTCCACTTTGAATGTTAGTCACCTAATTTGTTAAGCTTTTTCGACTCATGCTATCTTGTTTCAGGCATTAATACCATGTCGTCTACGTCCTCCTCGTCAGAAGACACGATATCCAATGCCCTATCATAATCAATCAACAAACTGAAATAAGCTATCTTAATCAGATAAACCTTCAAAATAAAAGTTGATGAGAGGACTCTAATTAAAAGACCTGGTTTTATAAACTTCGGTGTTTTGCAACATTTATTTAAGAAAGTTTAACGCATGAACTGCCAGAGAGAAACTAAAAGTTTAACGCAAGAACTGTTAATCAGAAACTAAAAATTCAATCCATACTTCAGCCTCGTAGCCTGGGGTAAGTGCGACAGGGGGTCGCACTTACCCCAGGCAACGGGGTCGCACTTGCCCCGGAAGGTAGGAATGGATGGTTACGACGGGGAAAGTGCGACCCCCCATCTAAACTAAATATAATGACCCGAGTTCCTAAATTTAAAGTAAAGCAAGGAAAACCAATCCATGAAGAAGAGAAAACAAGATATAGTTCTTACCTAACACCTCCTATGCGTTAATTCAGAGGGAACTGCGGTATAGCCTCTTCTCACAACCAACTAAGACTACGAGATGAACGGACGGGTATAATTCCTAAGCATGTGGAACGAGAAATTAAGGGATAAATATTACAAAGTCGTTGGCTCTGGTTTCATAACTATGTGAAGAATATGTTGCATGACCGCCACCTGCTTCGAGAGCGGAAATACGATTTTCCTGAAGGGGGGTCGCACTTACCCCGCAGTCGCACTTACCCCACCTCACCTTAGTCGTTATTTGAGTAAGGAAATTTAGTGATGCAAAAAAACATCGCCTTTCGTCTGGATTTATGCTTACGTTTATCGGATAGATGTTTATCTGTCGCCGCACCACTCCTGTTCCTGTATATCTGTTCGCAACAGGAATATTGGCTATTATTTGCTCCACCTCCGGTAAAGCGACAATTCGCTATAGCGAGTGTTTATTGGTGCACCGTGGGGTGTCGTTATATCGAGGTTGCACTGTAAATGCTACCCCATGGGTCCATGCATGGACGATTCGGGCATAACATCATTATAAAATTCGAGGAATCAAGCGAGATGGAGTGGAATTGATTCATAATGAAACACTTACTTGCAATTTTCCACAAAAATAAAATTTTTACTACGACTCGAGTTTCAATGATACTACATCATTTTCAAGTAACAACTGAGAGAGGAGAAATGGGGTGGAAGGTCCTCAAGGAGCTGGTTGGAATGGATAGGGGTGCAAGGTGGGGGGGGGGGGGGGAGGAGAGGGGAGAGTGGAAAAACCAGAGGAGGTAAAAAGGTTGGGATTTGAAGGGTTTTTTCCCGGGTTAACAAACTTGAACATAGAAATGAATGCATTTGAATACACGTGGCGGTCTTCCTATCTTCGGGTGTTTCCGAGGGCCATTAGATGCCTTGGAACAATTAGAGATCTACCAACATAAACATTCCCAGGTTTCCCTTCTCAATGACCACCTCTACCTTTCAAAATCGCCCTTGCTTGCCATTAAGTTCCAATAGTGCGTTTCCCAGAAGTGTTAAAATCCCTTCTCCCCCCCTCCTGTCGCCCACTCGACGTGAAAGAGATCCCACAAGAACCATGCAGTGAATCCTAACCGCCGACCCCCCGCCCCCCACCTACACACCCTCAGAAGAACGCACCCCCGAAGACCCTACTAATCCTCACGGCAGCCCACGGGCACAGAAGACGTCTTTCCCCCCCCTTCCACACCATTCACGGATGGCCCTCGGAAACACCCGATGATAAGAAGACAGCCACGTGTATTCAAATGCATTCATTTCTATGTTCAAGTTTGTTAACCCGGGAAAAAACCCTTCAATTCCCAACCTTTTTACCTCCTCTGGTTTTTCCACTCTCCCCTCTCCCCCCCTCCCCCCACGCCTTGCACCCCTATCCATTCCAACCAGCTCCTTGAGGACCTTCCACCCCATTTCTCCTCTCTCAGTTGTTACTTGAAAATGATGTAGTATCATTGAAACTCGAGTCGTAGTAAAAATTTTATTTTTGTGGAAAATTGCAAGTAAGTGTTTCATTATAACATCATTAATTCCCGTAAATGTAATCCCGCCTTTTTTCCAGCCCCATAAAGTGACTATCCACCTGTGTGCATTAACATATTCCGTGAATTTGTTCCATTCAACGCCGCTTGAGAGAAAATTCCCCTTTGATCCATGTGTCAATTGTACCAATGCAATCCCTATGATTAACCTTTTCCCTACTAAAACGTGTGGACGTTTCTTGATCCGGGAGCATATTTCTGTCTGAGATTTTCCTGACCAAAAGAACGAAAGCCATATATGTACGTTCCCTAGTTCTCCCCCTTTTATGACAGTCGCGGGCAGGGTTAATAAAAATCATGATTTTTTTATATTTAAATCAGATTTTATTTAATTTAAATGAGATTTTTATGATTCTCCATTCATCAAAAATTCAGTTACAGTGGAACCTGTTTAGTACGTTTCTTAAGGGACCACAAAAAATGAACGTAGTAACCAGGAAAACGTGCTAACGAGGAAAGTAAAAAATAGCAGTCGGGTAATTGCAATCTGTGGAAAAATCGTCATAATTACAATTACTATCGGTAGTTTTCGTAGGATCGCCTTCCTGAACTCTTTTCACCTTTAAAATAAAGAAAATGGGCGCTACATTGAAAAACAACACCATGTGATTAAAAAATCACGATATTTCATAGATTTCCCGAAGACATGAAAACGGCGTCTTTCTCCCGTGATTTATCCTATATGTATTTATAGAAAGAGGACAAGTATAGCTAAGTCATTTCTTTTTTGTCACAGCATACTCGGAAAATATAACAACAACCCTGAGTATGCCAACGGGTTCTTTTTAAACATAAAAATTGGACAAAATTATATTAACCTTAAATTACGGCCACAGCCGTACACATTCGCGCTTCTGGAATAAAGCCATATCGATTGTTATAGCGATCGATATATCGAATAATAACACGCAAGATTATTAGATTACGAGGTAATTACAAGAAGATTTTATATTATACAGTTGAAATTTACTTTTAAAATTTGTTTAATGTCGTCTGCTTTCGTGCCGAGATCAAGTATTTTTAAGCTAAGCTTCGCGTGGAGATCCAGAGCATCGTCTGCTCCCGCAGCAGTAGTCAAATACGCACGTACTACGTAGCATTGACGTCGTGCAGTACTGCTTTAGATAAAGTGGGAATTGGATAAGACTCATTTCTTCATCATGATAACTCGTGCAATAGCAACAATTGCCCACTCGTGAAATTTGTACGCAGTGGGCACTCCAGAGGCAATAGAAGGTGAGGAGCTCGGGGTGGGGAAAATTGGGGCTTCTCATTGGCTGCAGTTTTGCATAGTCAGACATTCCTGATAAATGGCCGCATTTTATTATTCATCACGTCATAACAATTGAGAAATGCATTTGGATAAATCACGGTCGAAGAAAGAGATGTGGAATGAATGCAAGAATTTTAATGGCTATTAATAATAAATTAAATCATGAATTCGGAGCTTTACGACCCTTAAGAAGATACTGGAGAACGAATTGCGGGTTGCGTCACGGCTAGCAATTTAGCGTACTAACCAGGAAAGCGCAATTTTTTCAAACGTACTAACTAAATACTTTTACCTGTATTTTGTTCCGATGGTACCGGGACCGAGAGAAATCATCGTACTAAGGAGGAAAACGTACTAAGGAGGAACGTACTTACCAAGTTCCACTGTATTTGCAAAACTGACTATTTGGGCAGCATATTGGAGAATGATCGTTTGCAGAAACAATAAGAGGCAACATACTCTAAACTTAATACAACATTTAGTCAATCAGGGGAGAGAACTATGGAAATGCCAATGGTATCAAATTGAAAATTACGCCAGCATAATATAAAATTGGCATTGGAAGTATCAAATGTATATATTATGCGGTTCTAAAGCATATGAAGTTTAGAAAAATTCTGTAATTGCAACTTTGTATGGTGCCTCCGCTTAGAAGTTAAATCAGAAAACAATTTTTTTTTTCAATGGATACACTAGTATTCTAACCAAAGCCATTTTTTTTTAAATTCTCATGTTACATGCATTCCTACAGTATCATTTCTATTTAAGAGCCACCATTGTGCTGATAACTGTCGATTCATTGTATTAATTAAAAAATAAAAATCAAAATTATACACTTACAGCTTCCTTTTCTTGACTCTTTAAAAATCAAACATATAGATCACATTATGATTTAAATCACCTAATTTAAAAAAATAAAAATCAAGTGATTTAAATTGTGATTTAAATCAATCAACCCTGGTCGCGGGTGTACGATGTCTTTATTTCGGGACCCAACACTGCGGGGTATGGGCTTTACCGTTGCAATCCGGGAGGAGGTACCCTGACCCCTCGTCTTTTATTACCCCTCTTAGCGGTAAATAGACCGCAAAATATAGGTCATGCAATTGTTTATCCAGTCAGTTTTCGAAATAAATATTTGTTCTTTTCTCATGAAATATAAACAAAGAATTGAATTCTTTGTCTTTTGAGTCGTGTACAGCCTTCTTTTAAACGACTGAAGTGATTGTGGCGTCTTTACATAAGGAGAAATGCAGCCAAATGAGTGGTGCTAGATCATGCAAAACACTCACGTGCATCGAAGAAGACACGGCAGGGAGGGAAGGCGGCCTCTCTCGCACAACCATCGGCTCGTCTGGCTGCCACCGAGCCTCCTCCACTTCATTGCCGTCGACCCCAGGGGTGCAAAACACAGAACAACTCGCAGAGCCTCCACCCCTCGGGTCGCAAAAGACATGATCTCCCTCCAGGGGGACACACACGGCCTGAAACAATGGGCCGAGTTGAAAACGTCTGCTGACACTTGACTTATTATTGAAGTTAACCTCTTTTTTCCAGCCTTTATATCAACTCACCAACCTGTCTGTCTGTTTGTCTGGTACAAATCTTGTAACTCAAATTTGACTCACTTCCTGTGAAGCAAAAACGCTGAAATTTTGCACACTTCTTCATTTCCGATGACAATACATGAAAATATAACTTTTCTCTCCAACCCCCCTTTAACCACCCCCCAGTCAACCTATAGCCCCCCAAAACATGTTTTTGATCTAAGAAGTTCCAAATGGTCGATTTTCGTGTTTTGCGACCACAGTAAAAGTTATCCACTTTAGGCATATCCACATAGTAGGCATTTAAAAGCATAGGGGTGGCATTTTGAAACATAGGGGGCTTACCATTCACTGAAAATTTAATAAATATAGTGACTTTTTTAATACGTCACTTTTGGTTTTTCGGGGTCACTGAGTTTTTTTGCTTTATGTCATATATAAACGTTGCTCATCCCCTGTAATCTAAATATAAAGGCTGGTTTTTAAAAAAATATTTTTTATAAGAGCTTATTTTCCTTCTATCATCCAAGTATGTAGACACAGGGAATAGGTAGCACGCGAAGACTATTAAACAAATGGTGGAAAGAAGACTAAAGAATGTTTATAATGCAACCTAAGTTTATTAAGCTATTAATTTGATTAATAAATCAGCGAGTTCAATTAACTTATTATCATTTTTAAGAATTATAACTATTTAGTTGAAAATATTTTTCACAGCCTCGGGCGATTCTGAACGAATGTCTTTTACTAAGTCCTATTAAAGGAAAGTCCTATCCTCTTGTGGATAGTATAACAACAAGAGCTTTCAAAATAGGGCAAGAATAGGAACATTTGTGAAAAAATAAGATTACATCAAAGGAGGAAAATATAAAAAATACAGTACTCTGCAAACAAAAAAATTAATTTCGTCGCGAGTATAGAGTCAATGTCGCCGACTCATGGCCCAATAAAGCGGCATGCTGTCCCAATTAAGCGGAGAATACTCTGGGATATTCCTATCTATTGGGTTCTGTTCTTCAAGATCTGCCCCAAGTACCCGGTGGACCCATTAAACGGAATCTAATGTACATACTTTAGCAATCTGTTTCCCAGGCATTACTCTGCACAGGAGAATGCATATCTTTCACATTTTATTCAAAAAAGACATGCAGGATTTGGTTGATATTTCATGCAATGTCGTTGCTTAATCCATTTAGTGCTATCCTTCTTCCCGCGGTACAGTCGAAAAATGAGTAGGGTATTTTAATGAAATGTAGCAACTAGGAAAAATAAACATTATACATATAGTTAATTTTTTAGATATCTTTAAGCGGTATTTTTTTAATTAATGAGATTATAATTGGACAATAATCAGAAAAATTTTTACACGTTTACTGATACATAAGTTTTTTTACTTCAATGTCCTCAAATTTAACAACAATAATGTAAAAGCCGATATATCCTCACGCCACACTTTTCAGCCGAGCGGTAAAAGCCGATATATTGGCGCTCCGCACTAAAAGGGTTAATAGCAATTGTTTTAACGAAATGTTAACTTAAATCAACAAAATTAAGTGTTGAAGTTTATGAATAAGCAAAGGGTTGTCAAGGGTAAGAAAAAGTTGTTGACTAGTTACCAGTGCAGTTGAATGAATAAGTTAAAAGAAACAACAACATCGTGTACAATAAAGAAGAATAATTGACCTACTTTACTTCATGTTTAAATCTATTTAACCCTTTCACTGCTGTTCAATCTCCGAAAACCTTCTCCTCAAATGCAGAGTAAAGATTAAAATGAGTTTCGTGGTTGCCATGGAGCAGGTACTTCAATAATGGGCGTGGTAAACCCTCCAAAGGGTTGCTAATAAAGAACCCTTTCCTCGACGAGCTCACCCACGCAGGACCGACTCATCGACCCTACCAGCGGGGGTCGAAAAGTGACCCCTCTACATCTACTGCATCTACATCCGCTCTGACTGCAATTTGAAAATCTATCAATAAATCCATTCATCAAAAAATGATTTTTTGCATCCCACTCCTAACAATCAAGCAATCAAGTATGTCTTTGAACCGTGTTTCTGCGACGAAAAATAGCAATTTTGTTAACTTTGATAGAAACGTGGCTAATCCCCGACCCTTTCCTCGACGAGTTGGGTAAAAAGTTGTTGACAAGTTACCATTGCTGATGAATAAATAAGTTACATTACTCATGTTTAAATCTACAGTGAGTCCTCGTTCAACGTCACCCCGTTTAACGTCATTTCGCAATAACGTCACGAAAATTTTGAGACCGTCATTCGTTTATCGCACCTTTGCTTCGCGATAACGTCAAGTCTTTTAAAATTCGTGCGAGAAAGAAACGCGAAGCGGCGGGCGTTGCAGGTTGTTCGTTTTGTGGGCGGTAGTACAGTCTGTCTAAATGAAGTGTAAAATGATATGTTTATTGTTAATTGCGATTATGGTTTAAGCAAATTTTTTGCAAAATGAGTTCTTAGGTAGGTGCACAAGGTTTTACTTGACATAATGGCTTTCAGGAACCTAAAAAGTGATTTCAAGGAATTTTTCCACGTAGAACTCTGAGTTTTTGTCATCATTTTTTTTGCCGTGTTCACAATAATTTGGTTCCTGTAACTGCAACGATGTTTCAGCGATGATGATGCCCAGGCGACGCTCGCCCGGGCGGCCACCATAGCGAAGCCGAAAAGCAAATGCGGGAAGATACAAAAATGGAGAAGGATTTACGTCAGTGCTGCTATTGTCGTTGATGAAGACAGGAACTCGTATTCATGCGATAGTTTGGCATTCCCATCGCAAAAAATGCCCCAGATATGATACGCTAAAATTTTTTCACGTAGGAATTGTGAGGTCTAGCAGCCGATATTCACTTTTTACATTGTTTCTTATGGGGTATTATGTTTCGATTAACGTCATTTCGTTTATCATCACATTTTTCAGGAACGGTAAGTGACGTTAAACGAGGACTCAATGTATTTAACCTTTTCACTGATGTTCAATCTCCGAAAACCTTCTCCTCAAATTCAGCGAAAAGATTAAAATGTGTTTTGTGGGCCCATGGAGCAGGTACTTCAATAATGGGCGTGGTAAACCCTCCAAAGGGTCCCTAATCCGGGACCCTATCCTCGACGAGTTCACCCACGCAGGACCATCTCATCGACCCTACCATCCTCCCTCCCCAAAAGTGACCGCTCTGACTGCAATTTGAAAATCTATCAATCAATCCAATCATCAAAAAATGATTGTTTGCATCCCACTCCTAACAATCAAGCAATCAAGTACGTCTTTGAACTGAGTTTCTGCGATGAGAAATAACAATTTCACTAACTTTGCTAAAAACGTGGCTGCGGACCACAGGAAATAGGCCATTATATGTACATAGCAAAGTTATCAAAATCGTTACTTCTCATCGCAGAAACGCAGTTCAAATACATACTTAATTGCTTGATTGGCAGGAGTGCGATGCAAACCATCATTTTTTGATGATCAGATTGATTGGTTGATTTTCAAAATGCAGTCCGAGCGGTCACTTTTGGGGTGGGAGGCCCACCGCTCGGAGGGTCGAAGAGGGGGGCCAGCGAGGGTGAGCTCGTCGAGGAAAGGGTGTTGGATTAGGGACCCTTCGAAGTGCTTCAGCAAAAGTGCATGGAGGAAGAAAAAGTACGTCCACAGCAGTCTGC